>NC_090646.1:290174977-290486644 GCF_040937935.1 Hyperolius riggenbachi | reverse complement strand
GCATGCACATATGCACACATGCAGTACAGAGCTGCCCATCTTCGGCAACACAAGTGCTCCCTAAGCATGAAGACTGTGTAACTTTACAGGGGGACAGAGCTGGAATAAGGGGACATGGAAGGCTCAATAGAATCATGTGACATCTAGCAGGTGGCTGCTGCCTACTCAGAAGTACATGCAGAGGATGAGCACCACCCCACGGCCCATGTTGAACATTTGCGCCTGCCTGTGAACACCCAGGCAATCCATGGGAGCAGATGACAGGCGGTGGATGCAATGCTGTCAACAGCTTGTCTAAAAGAGGCCTAAAAACACAGGTGGGCACCAGCTTTTTTTTTCCGCACTTCCAGTATGAAAGATGCAACTTACTACTGTATTCATCGGCACCTGCACAGCACTTGGCCCCAAACTGTCTCCTGAGTGATAAAGTTACAATCCCTGTATGCAGCAGTCCTCATATGTGTGCACAAGGCTTTATATCTTTTCATAAGAGATAAGTCAATAATGCAATATAGATGAATTTTTTTGGAACACGGAATTGTAACATTTTCTGAAGGTTTGAAAGCACGGATATTCTTTCAGTTTGTGCACACCACGCAAACAAAGAACAGTGTGGCTGCTGTGCCTCTGCATCATCACGCTCTGCCATCACACACACACACTAAGTGCCGCAGATTCCTGTTAATAGGTTGTCTTTTAGGCGAAGTTCACAGTGGGGCGTTGCGGTGCAATGTAACGGAGGCATTTTAGCACAAAATCGCACTGCAATTGTAAGTCTATGCGACATTCAGAGTGCATCTGGTGCGATGCGATCCAACTGCGCACATTAAAAGTGGCAGCCAGTGATGCATTCTTTTCATTGACTGTATGAGATGCAACACTTAGGGCCTGAGCCCACTGACGCAGCTGTGTCCGCTTTTCAGTTACACATCAATGTTAGAGATTCAGAAAAGTGGACAGAAGCGGACACAACTGCGTTAGTGGGCTCTGGCCCTAACATAACGTGCAATGCGACTCTTTCCCTCTGTTGCATTAGTGCTTTTACACGGAATGCAATGCAGCTCCCACTGGGCAAGGACAATCTACAGCTTAGGGTAGCATGTGGAGAAACAAAAGCAAAGGAAAAGCAAAGGAAGTGGAAGTCTGCATTTCTAAAGGTAAGTTTAACCTAAATCATACTTCACTCATAAATCAGCCATAAACAGACTGCGGTTGTATACATCTTTTTACAGGTAAATGATTTTAAGTTTTCATTTAAATCTACAAGCAGCAATGAGTTTCTAAAAACTGACAGCTAATTCAAATTGCCCTTCTTTTAAGCTATGTCAACAGTAGTCTGTTCAGAGTCCTAATGCCCTGAGACTGTGAAATACTCGTTTCATTCATATATAAAACCAAAGTTATCAAGCTGAAGTAATGTGTGCAATATACAAAGCAATGAGATCCCTTTAACAAAACTGAAATTTCCCTTTAAAAATTACAATAAAAGTACCACAGCTGCAAACCTTATCAGTAATCTGGTCTTTATTATGTGATTATCTATAGGCAATCATACACTCTAATGTGTGCACTCACTATTTACTAGAACAAAAAAAAAGCCATTTTTATTCAAGAAGGCACTAAAAATGGCAAAGTCCAGTTCCTCAAGCACTCAAATCTGGAGCTGCCGATCAGGTCATTGATTATTCTGTTTGCATTTCCAATACTGGTTGAAATAGCCTAGATAGGCTTTATAAAACCACATTTGTCTAGCTATGTATTTAGCTAACCTGTGGTACCGTCTCTGAATATAGCACAGCATTTTTGCAGTGTCTTTGTTGGAACGCCATATCCAGACAGACAGACACAGGAGAAAAAGGACTGGGGCCCATGAAATAAATACATTTCAATAGGCAGCATACAGTGCTGTATTAATACTAAACTATTCATTGCCATGACAAATGTGACCATTTTCATGTTTTAACTTTGTAATAAGGGAATTAAATAGGGACAATTGGTAAGATGATAATGCTCGTTCACAGACAAAGGCTTAAACATGAGAAACATTTTGTGTTGCATATTCATCAAAAATAATGCAAAAGGAAAAGCCTCGGTTAGGGTAAAATTCATAAAATGAACAGTTTTGTAAGGGGAAAAAGGCCAGTGAGAAAAACAATGCCCTCTTTACGATGAATAAAATCATGAATGGGTACGCCTGTTTATCATCAAGAAAGCATGAATGGGCAAACTGATTTCCAAAGAGCAGTGAATTAATATAGACAATCCCATTTGCCTAGTATAAATAGCAAGCATTGCTCTTGCATTACTTAGTACTGCAAGACAGAAAATGCATTTAAAAAAAAAAAAAAAGGGGGAGTATGATCACAATGAAAGGAAATTATTTGAAAATTGTTAAAAATGTCTCTCTTGATACAAGGGAAAAAAAACGATTACTAAGTGTTCAGCAAATAGACATCTCTTATCATACAGGCAAACACTACGATAGAGCCAAATTGTACACAATGCTTTCTATACTCTACTGATGATAACTTAAAAATACACCACAAACATATTCCCAACCTTGGTCGCTCACTAGGGTCAAGGCTTCAGGCCAAAAACCCACTAGGAGCGATTTCTAATCGCTAGTGATTTGAAAAACCTCTTGCTAATGCAATGCTATGGGGGATTTTTATAAAAACACATCCCTCAAGTGGGATCACATCCACAGCATTATATTAGCAAGAGTTTTCAAATCGCAAAGCGTTCATAAAATCGCTCCTAGTGCGTTTCTGGCCTCAGGGATGGAAGCTTTTATAAAAAAAAAAAAAAAAAAAAAAAAAAAAAGGTTATTTACTCTAAAACTGCTGTTTACTACACCCTGCTTTACAACTGATCAGCACCTTTCTAGAATTCCCAATAGGCTTTAAAAATTGTGCATTATAACTGTATGCAAGACTGATGCAGCAGATGGATTTAGCACAAATTTACACTTGACCTTCATTTAGGTGTATGTTGATAATTTAATCAGAGACATATCTGGCATAAAAGATTACAAGCATCACGACAAATGCACACAAGTAAATGGGCAGCAAATATTAAAATAATCCCTATAGTTGCATTCAATAAAATCAAGACATAAGGAAAATTGTGGAATATGCCAGTTCTGAAATCAGGAATGTACAAGAAGATCAATAAGATACTACTGATCCTGGCTTGCATGCAAATAAAGAGAATTGTATGCAACTTTTGGAAGGAAGTGCATGCATCTGATTGACAATAGCAAGCTCATACAATTTGCATGCAAGCCAAAATTATAAATATCTCATTGACCAGCTCTGCTATCAACTAATAAGCCCGCAGCTTGAGTAACTAACCAGCTGCTGCACATCTCTCAAATCTAGGCTAAAAGTCCTGGACCAGTACCTGCAAATGTTGGTTTCTGTCAATACAGAATTTGCACATTTAACAAGTTATTTGTGCATCTCCTATAAGAGACATAAACTAGCATGGGTAAGGAACATGATTTTTGATGAGCTGCTGTGGGTTACTCCCATCTACACAAATACAAAATTTCACTGAAACCGGTGTAGTCATTAGTGAGCTTTATTTCTTATTTGAGATTGCCATTTGTGGCCTACAACAAACTAAGCAATTTCCTGTACCACAATACAGGAAACAAAATGCCTTCAAAATTAAGTCATATTTACAGTAAAAAAAAACCACCATTGGTAGCTAGTGTAAGGGGAGCGCATGCAGGTTAACCCACTCTTCATACAGTGCAGTATGAAGGTCCAGAAGATCCCTTCTTTGTACAGAAATGTATACAAGTATGTAGACAATTTTGGGGCCTGAAGGGGACTACAATGCACACAAGAAGTCCCAAACCAATGACCACTGCACATTTACATACATCTGACAACAGTGCTCATATGGCTTCTGCAAGCTGACACCTTTGTGCTTGGTGTGTCATTTATAAAGTGTGGCACTGTCATGGTTAAAAATCCCCCACAAACATGGCTACCAGTACAATACATTGTAATTCAGACCTCAGATAGGATCCAGTCCCTCGCCTCAACTCGTTTTCCTCTGACAGATATACGAAGCAACTGAAATGATGCATATATTTTGGGTTGAAAAGAACACCTTTCTCCCAGCATGCAACTAATACACCCCTATACACCCCCAATGTGAACACAGGCTTTCAGCTTATTAATGAAACCATATGACAATGCTGCAATGATATGGCGCATACATCCAAGGGACACACGGATGGGTCAGCCACAGACACCTGCAGTATAATACCTTTCAGCAGACAAATGTCAGAGCTATCCGTGTCCTTGCGCAAGGCTTGCACCACCAGGGACACCGTGCTGTCCTCCCGAAGGCACTCCGCTCGGGGGCTCCTCTCATCGTATACAATGACTGCAGAGTAGAGACCCGAGCGCAGCCGAGTCAGCACCTCCTCCTCGTCCTTACTACCGGCTGGCAGCATCTGCTCCAGGCTCACCGAGCCCTTAGCCCTCCGCCGCACGATAGTGTTGCAGCGAACGTTCACCGAGCCTTGGATGAAGCCCGCGCTGTGCGCCAGGAAGGGTCTACAGTCCAGGAGCAGGCAAGTGCCGCCTCCGACCCCCACACCAGCGCTGCCTGTGCCGGAATGGTGCTTTTGGATGCTATTGTGTACGCTTTCCCTCTTCAGAAGTCTTTTCAGTACACTGCAGTCCATCTCCCTCAGCTCATCCATAATCAACATAATACCGAGCGGCCGCACAGCTGCAGCTACACACCGCCGTGTACTACAATGCCAGACGGAGCTATTCTATCCGCTCACTACACGGCGTTCTGCTTACTGACGTCTTGTCTGCACCCACATCAGATGAGTGAGACGGCTGTGCTGCACGCTGACTTTCACTCCGCCCCATACTAGTGACGGCTATTATAAATACAGCATCCCTGCATCCTCACATACCTGCCTTTCCTGTATGTGTGGGCTTGGGCTGTGTAAACTGCACAATCCTGCGAGGGTCATCCTAAGTGGTCCTTATTCACTTCACACATTTTTTATCCTAACATTTCTCCTAGGTGATATTTTCACACATTATTAATAAAGTTATTTTAAAGGAGTACTGTAATGAAAAAAAGAGAGTGTAACTTACCCCCTTTGTCCCTACGTCCTGTGCTCGTGCAGGGATAAAATGATCCCCCCACGGCCCGCTTCCAGTATTTGCGACTTTAATGTCGCAAGCCACTGCGCCTGGCCACGCGTCCTTGCTCCCGCTGACGTCGCCGGGAGCTTCCAGTGTGCCGGTGCCTTGCAACATTAAAGTCACAAATACCGGAAGCAAGCCACGACAGGGGACCATGTAATCGTTTTGTCCCACCGGGGACAGGACATCTTCATTACAGTACTCCTTTAAGGTCCGTACACACGCCGGACTGGAGGCAACGACGGGTCCATCGTCACCTTCCGCTGGGTGGGCGTTCCAACGACAGTCCGGCGTGTGTACGCACTGTCAGCGGACTGATACCGCCGGGCGGATCGCTCAAAAGCAGCCGTATCAGTCCGCCAACAGTGCGTACACACGCCGGACTGTCGTTGGAACACCCACCCAGCGGGAGGTGACGACGGACCCGTCGTTGCCTCCAGTGCGGCGTGTGTACGGACCTTTAAGCTAACAAATGCAAATGTGCCAGTCCTCACAGGTAATGGGTGTGTTTTCAGAACAAAAGAAAGAGAACAATGGAGCTGACGGCATGTTAAAAAACTCAGCATGGGTGCTAGTGGGTGTGAGGTCCAGGGAATTTACGCAGATTTGCGCAAGCCTGGTAAATCTAGTGTTAACTAGAAGATGAAAAATGATCTCCTAGGAGAAAACACAGGAGACAAAGTCAATTGATTATTTATCCACATAGTCACTTCCTCCTTCAGGGTATCTTTTAACAAGGTTTTCAATCCCTTTGTTGTAGCCATAAGGTGGAAACACGGAAACAGCAAATTTTAGCACCCGCGAGTGGCGTAAGTTTGTCCGCTGCCCATATAAATAGCGGGTAAGGAGGGGGGGGGGGGGGGGTTGCGGGGAATTTGGGTGCTCGCAGCGGGGCTGCCCGTAATGAAAAATACAGCTACAAATAGTATTTTGAATTTGCAGGCAGCCCCCCATAGCCGCTATATACAGTATATGGCAGCGCACTCGAAAATTTGCAAGTTTTTTTGGTACATTGGTGGGGGATGGGGGGGGGGTGGTCTGGTAGTTAGGGACCCTATCAGATTTCTCAAATTTCTCAAACTAAAAAGATATTTTTATTTTTCAGTAAAAACAATCAATTTTTTTTTCATAATATTGGATCATTTTATTGCATCATGTGCTACCTTCACACTTCTCACCTGTTGACCCCCGGCCTGATGTCTCTCTCTGTGTGCGCCGTTGCGTTCCAAAAGGAAACCAGCTGGTGGTGGCAGAGGGAGAGAAATTGAGGGAGACTCACTCACTGTAGCCGTGCGTGCCCCCAGATGATTGAGGGGGCAAGACATTTATTCCCCCACCCCCGTAGACTCGGCCCTGTCTGAAGGGGAAAAAGGGGCCCCAAGGGGTACTTACATTGGTGGGGGGAAGCCTCTGGATCCTAAAGAGGCTTCCCCCATCCTCCTCAGCAGTGGGGATCAAAGTGGGAATCTAGAGCTTGCTCCCCTGAAGATCTGCTTCTCGGAACTAGTGTTTGGGGCTGCAGATGAAGATGGGGAAAGGCTCATTAGGACCAAGAGGATTCCCTCTCCTAAGGTACGTATCTGTTTGTTTTTTATAAATTAAAGTCACAGGTGTAAATTATTTAGAATGAAGACCTTGCCTGGTTAGTTAACAGCAAATGGCTATTCATTTCTGGATATTTCTGGATGACCCTTGTACATTATATTGTACAGGAAATACAATACAACTGATAAGGAGCTTCTCATCTGAGAGAGCAAAAGCCGAGAATGAACTGTTATGGCTGTCCGCCATGAGGGAAGTGTTTAACCTCCCTGGCGGTGCATTTCTGTCTGGAATTATGAGTCAAAAGCGGTACATTTTGTCCAAGAATTTTAGGCCTCCAATTCTTAAAGAGAGTCTGAAGCGAGAATAAATCTCGCTTCAGACCTCATAAATAGCAGGGGCATGTGTGCCCCTGCTAAAACGCCGCTATAGCGCGGCTTAACGGGGTCCCTTCACCCCCAAATCCCCCTCGATACACCGGGGGAGCGCTTCCTGGTTGGGGCAGGGCTAACCGCCGCAGCCCTGCCCCACGCGCGTCTGTCAGCGCGTATCTCCTCCTCTCCCCCGCCCCTCTCAGTCTTCCTTCACTGAGAGGGGCGGGGGAGAGGCGGCGATGGGCCGCTGACAGACGCGACTGGAGGCAGGGCTGCAGCCGTTAGCCCTGCCTCCAGGAAGAGACAGCCAGCGACTTTTTTACGACACACTTTTGCGGGGGGTGGGTTGGGGGTGAAGGGACCCCCGTTTAGCCGCGGGATAGCGGCGTTTTAGCAGGGGCACACGTGCCCCTGCTATTTATGAGCTCTGAAGCGAGATTTATTCTCGCTTCAGAGTCTCTTTAAGTCATAACTCACCAAAATATTTCAGAATAAAAGCCTGGTAGACATTCTGCATATAAATAAAAGACTGGAACACAAATTTGATGATTTAATTAAAATTATGATTAGACTAAATTTATGAGTAAACCTCTGCTGCAAAGGATAAGTTCATCCGAGTCACCAGCCTCAGAAATCGCAGGTTAACAGCAGCTCAGATTAGAGACCAGGTCAATGCCACACAGAGTTCTAGCAACAGACACATCTCTAGAACAACTGTTAAGAGGAGACTATGAATCAGGCCTTCATGGTAGAATATCTGCTAGGAAACCACTGCTAAGGACAGTCAACAAGCAGAAGAGACTTGTTTGGTCTAAAGAACACAAGGAATGGACATTAGACCAGTGGAAATCTGTGCTTTGGTCTGATGAGTCCAAATTTGAGATTTTTGGTTCCAACTACTGTGTCTTTGTGTGACGCAGAAAAGGTGAACGGATAGTCTCTACATGCCTGGTTCCCATCGTGAAGCATGAAGGAGGAGGTGTGATGGTGTGGGGGTGCTTTGCTGGTGACACTGTTGGGGATTTATTCAAAATTGAAGGCATACTGAACTAGCATGGCTACCACAGCATCTTGCAGTGGCATGCTATTCCATCCGGTTTGCGTTTAGTTGGACCATCTTTTATTTTTCAACAGGACAATGACCCCAAACACACCTCCAGGTTGTGTAAGGGCTATTTGACCAGGAAGGAGTCACCAGACCTGAACCCAATCGAGATGGTTTGGGGTGAGCTGGACCGCAGAGTGAAGGCAAAACGGCCAACAAGTGCTAAGCATCTCTGGGAACTCCTTCAAGACTGTTGGAAGAACATTTCAGATGACTACCTCTTGAAGCTCATCAAGAGAATGCCAAGAACGTGCAAGGCAGTAATCAAAGCAAAAGGTGGCTACTTTGAAGAACCTAGAATATGACATATTCTCAGTTGTTTCACACTTTTTGGTTATGTACTATACTTCCACATGTGTTAATTCATAGTTTGGATGCCTTCAGTGTAAATCTACAATGTTCATAGCCATGAAAATAAAGAAAACTCTTTGAATGAGAAGGTGTGTCCAAACTTTTGGTCTGTACTGTATATATATATTACATATACATATATGTACATATACAGTATATGTGTATATATATTAGCATTTCTAATTTCTCATTTATCTCTAATCACAAGTTATAATTCGATCTCTCCCGTGTCACTTGACTGCTATGGCAGAGATGGCAGATAAGCTCATTTGAAAGCACAGGATGACAATATTGTCAATTACTGTTAACGACGTCTGGTGGGATTTTGACTACTCCCTGTCTGCCTTATTTGTACGGTTTCACCATTTTTAAAGTTTACTCATAAATTTAATTAAATCAACAAATTTGTGTTCCAGTCTTTTATTTATATGCAGAATGTCTACCAGGCTTTTATGCTGACAAATTTTGGTGAGTTATGACTTAAGAGTAACTGTTAGCCAAAAAAATCTAATTTAAATCTCTATTGTAATGTGTTAAATAGTTTGCAAGGGAGCCAAAAAGGCAATGCTGAAGTTAAAAAGCAATCTTACTTTTTTGTTGTCTGAATAGCAATCATCCTTTTCCCCAAGCTCCTAAGGAGGATGCAAGGCCGCATAACAGATACTGCAGAGCATGCTGGGAGGGTTTTTTTCTCTGTACCGCCCTCCCTGTTCCTCCCCTTCATTTCCCTATCCCTCCCTAATTCTTTACTGCAGCCTATTTGGCTGCTTCCTCTCTCTCCCTCCCGCAACCCCCCCCCCCCCCAGGACCAGGTGCCGATATCTGCCAGACCCCCTCACCCCCCCCCCCCCCCCAGGACCAGCTGCCGATGTCCGCCCGACCCCTTCCCCCCCCCCCAGGACCAGGTGCCGATGTCTGCCCTCCCCACACCCCCCAGGTTCAGGTGCCGATGTCTGCCCGACCCCCAGGACCAGGTGCCAATGTCTGCCCTACCCACCGAACCAGGTGTCAATGTCTGCCCGACCCCCTCTCCCCCCCAGGACCAGGTGCCGATGTCTGCCCGACCCCCTCTCCCCCCCAGGACCAGGTGCCGATGTCTGCCCGACCACCTCTCCCCCCCAGGACCAGGTGCCGATGTCTGCCCGACCCCCTCTCCCCCCAGGACCAGGTGCCGATATCTTCTCACCCCAAAAAGCCGGCACCGAGAGAGAGAGCGGGAGCAGAGTACATGTACACACTTCCAGCGTTGCCACCGCAGTTTGCCCTGTGCATATCTCTCTCTCCTGCTCGTGATTCTCTCACATGTGACTCGCCGGCTGATCTGCGGTGGCAGTGCTGGAAGTGTGTAGATGTACTCTGCTTCTGCTCTCTCTCGGTGTCAGCTTTTTGGGGTGAGAAGATATCGGTACCTGGTCCTGGGGGGGAGAGGGGGTCGGGCAGACATCGGCACCTGGTCCTGGGGGGGAGGGGGGGTCAGGCAGACATCGGCCCCTGGTCCTGGGGAGGGAGGGCAGTCATCGGCCTCTAGGGTGGGGTGGGGGGGTCGGACAGACATCGGCACCTGGTTCTGGGGGGGGGGGCAGGATTCCGCACCTCTGTGTGAGTGTGTGTGTGTGGGAGAAGACATCTGCACCTGTGTCTGCGGGGGTGGGGGCGGACGGGTGGACATCCGCACCTGACAAAGCAACATGCCAGCAGACCCCCCCCCCCCCCGAGTGACAGAGCTGGCAACATGCCCCCCCCCCCCCCCCCCCCGGTTAGACCAGAGACTGATGGGAGTGTCTGAGGGCTGGGAGTTGGGAGGGCTACTGAATTATAAATCAGGAAGCAGGGTAAGGGAGGATATTACATCACTCCAGACAAAACACTCAAAGATGGAACATGCCAGGAACTGTCAGGAGCATAAATCTCTGCAAATACTAAATAAAAATTCTGTGAAATCGGAACGTGGACAGTGAAATGCATATGTAATGTAAGTACAGCCAATATTTAGCTACTGAGATATATGTTTTTTTTCTCTGAGACTCTATACCTAACAGCTCCTCTTTAAGAATTGGGGGCCTAAAATTCTTGGACAAAATGTACCGCTTTTGACTCATAATTCCAGACAGAAATGCACCGCCAGGGAGGTTAAACACTTCCCTCATGGAGGACAGCCATAACAGTTCATTCTCGGCTTTTGCTCTCTCAGATGAGAAGCTCCTTATCAGCTGTATTGTATTTCCTGTACACAATATAATATACAAGGGTCATCCAGAAATATCCAGAAATGAATAGCCATTTGCTATTATCTACCAGGCAAGGTCCCCATTCTGAGTAATTTAGAGTACACCTGTGACTTTAATTTATAAAAACCAGATACTTACCTTAGGAAGGGGAATCCTTTGGATCCCAATGAGCCTTCCCCCATCCTCATCTGCAGCCCCAATCAAACACTACTTCCAAGAAGCAGATTTTCAGGGGAGCCAGCTCTAGATCCCCACTCCTGAGGAGGATGGGGGAAGCCTCTTTACTGTACTGTCTTGGTCTGTACTGTATATATATATACAGTATACTGTATAGGTCCTGTATTTGTTCTGTGGGCTGCTTTCTCCTTACAGGTAGAGTTGGGCCGAACGGTTCGCCTGCGAACGGTTCCATGCGAACTTCAGTGGTTCGCGTTCGCGTCCCGCAGGCGAACCTTTGCGGAAGTTCAGTTCGCCCCATAATGCACATGGAGGGTCAACTTTGACCCTCTACATCACAGTCAGCAGGCCCAGTGTAGCCAATTAGGCTACACTAGCCCCTGGAGCCCCACCCCCCCTTATATAAGGCAGGCAGCGGCGGCCATTACGGTCACTCGTGTGCTGCCAGCGTTAGTGAGAGTAGGGCGAGCTGCTGCAGACTGTCTCTCAGGGAAAGATTAGTTAGGCTTAACTTGTTCCTGTCTGGCTGCATACCTGTTCTGTGAACCCACCACTGCATACCTGTGCTGTGAACCCACCACTGCATACCTGTGCTGTGAACCCACCACTGCATACCTGTGCTGTGAACCCACCACTGCATACCTGTTCTGTGAACCCACCACTGCATACCTGTTCTGTGAACCCGCCACTGCATACCTGTTGTGTTCAGTGAACCCGCCACTGCATACCTGTTCTGTTCAGTGGACCCGCCACTGTATACCTGTTTAGTGACCCCGCCACTGCATACCTGTTGTGTTCAGTGAACCTGCCACTGCATACCTGTTCTGTGAACCCGCCACTGTATACCTGTTCTGTTCAGTGAACCCGCCACTGCATACCTGTTCTGTTCAGTGGACCCGCCACTGTATACCTGTTCAGTGAACCCACCACTGCATACCTGTGCTGTGAACCCACCACTGCATACCTGTTCTGTGAACCCACCACTGCATACCTGTGCTGTGAACCCACCACTGCATACCTGTGCTGTGAACCCACCACTGCATACCTGTTCTGTGAACCCACCACTGCATACCTGTTCTGTGAACCCGCCACTGTATACCTGTTCTTAATTACACTACCTGATTGATGTATACACATGCAAGATGTTTTAAAGCACTTTAGGCCTGTCATTTAGCATTCAATGTGATTTCTGCCCTTAAAACGCTGCTTTGCGTCAAATCCAGATTTTTCCCGGGGACTTTTGGCATGTATCCCACTCCGCCATGCCCCCCTCCAGGTGTTAGACCCCTTGAAACATCTTTTCCATCACTTTTGTGGCCAGCATAATTATTTTTTTTTTCAAAGTTCGCATCCCCATTGAAGTCTATTGCGGTTCGCGAACTTTAACGCGAACCGAACCTTCCGCGGAAGTTCGCGAACCTAAAATCGGAGGTTCGGCCCAACTCTACTTACAGGTCTCTAGGTGGCACTGTTTGCATCAAAATATATACAAACAGAGCTCTTCAGGTCCACTTTAAAATGTTGTCCCGCCCCCGCGGGACACGCAGACACAGTGCTGATGGTTAGCAAAGTGCTCTGCAGTGTGCCCCAGGCCTTAAGCTGGCCATACACTGGCCTGATTTGCCGCCGTTTCGACAGCAGATTCGATCACTGGGATCGAATCTGCTGCCAATTGTTCACGCTACACGCCGAATTTCGATCCATTCCGTCCGATCCCGTCGATCGCGCTGTGCGGAAAATAATCGTAGATCGCCCGCGGGTAAAGAGCGCATCGCTAGCGGCGTTCAAGTGCCCGACGACCGACGCAATAGACCCACATACATTACCTGCTCCGTCGGCGCGACTCCCGGGTCTCCGCTCTTCTTCTCTGTCTCCGCTCTGGTCTGGTCTCCGGCATGCTTCCCTTCTTCCTGTCCCGGCAGGAAGTTTAAACAGTAGAGGGCGCTCTACTGTTTAAACTTCCCCCAGACAGGAAGAAGGGAAGCATGCCGGAGACCAGAGCAGACCAGAGCGGAGAAGAAGAGCTGAGACCCGGGAGTCGTGCCAGAGGAGCAGGTAATGTATGCGGGATGGGGGGAAGCGGCGGCAGCACCACCACCACCACAGATTGTGAACGGTTTCAGGCTGAAATCGGTTCACAATCTGTTTGCAGTAAAGGTAGCCATACGATCCCTCTCTGATCAGATTCGATCAGATAGGGATCTGTCTGTTGGTCGAATCTGATGGCAAATCGACAAGTGTATGGCTACCTTTAGAGCTCTTTTCCACGGATGGCTGAACTGCACGCTTGGCAGGCAGCCTCCTGCTTTCCATGGCTTTCCAACTATGAGTGCCTTTCGGCTGCAATTCTTAGTAGGTATATGTCAGTGTCTGTGCCAAGTGATCGCAAACTCATCAACCGTTCTCCTCTCCCTTGTCCTGTTTGTCCACTGTCATTGATACAATTCTTATTCTCCATTTTAAAAATGGGGATGGCCCCATAATAGCTTCCAGGTCAGCACTCTGTTAAAGCAGACTTGAACTCAGAACTTCCTCTCTGCTCTAAAAGATACACATCAGCATAATAACCTTTAGGCTTCTTGCACACCAAGACGTTGCATTAGGTGGCACGTTAAGGTCGCATAACGTGCACCTAACACAACGTATGGTGCTGCAAGAGCCGACGGTAGAGTGAGCCGCGTTAGGCGGCTCGAGTCCTATAATGTCTCCCAGAGTGGCGCTGATTGGCCAGCGGGACCACGTGATGCGGAGCGACACACTCCGCATCACGTGGTCCCGCCGGCCAATCAGCGCCTGCCAGTGCAGTGAATATTAAGTAGCCATGTGCGCGGCTACTGTAGCTGGCTCTCCCCGCCTCCTCTCCGCCCCCCACTGCGCATGTGCAAACAGTCTAACGCGGCTATAGCCGCTCCAACGCCGTAGCATGCTGCACTTTGCACAGAACGTGCAGCGTTACATGTAACGCAACGTGGGCTGTGTGAACAGCCCACTTGTGTTACATTGCTGTGCGTTGGGGGAGCGTTACAGGCGCACTAACGTGCGCCTGTAACGTCTTGGTGTGTAAGCAGCCTTAGGCTACGTTCACAGTGTGACATTATTGTCCTGCGTTAATAAAGCCTTATAACACAGTTTACTGCACTATGCAGCTTTCACAGTGCCACGTTAACATTGTGTTGTAAATGTTGTGTTGTGGTAACGCACTGCTGCAATGTGTTACCTCTAAATGCAGACATTAACAGATACAGGGAAGCATACTTTTCATTGCCTGTATGCTTTACTGTATCTACTGTATGCAATAGCAAGGTGGCGTAAATGTGCATTGCAACTTTTTTGGTGTTGTAATTTTTAATTGCGACTTTAACATCGCATCACAACTCACCCTCCCACTGTGAACCTAGCCTAAAGAAAAACGTTTGTTACAGCTGATACAAATCCTGCAATAAATCTGCAGTTTGTCTACTTCCTGCTTTCATGAAAGCAGACATACTGTTAACATCCTGTATTTACCAATCAGTTCTCTACCATGGCGGGCAGCATACATTTAGGAAGCATTTCTATACGTTTTCCTTCTGTCCTGTGCAAGAGTTTAGGCCCACTCGACTTGTAATATCACCCATTTGAGCCACAGGGAAACATGGATATTACCTTGTACATCAGTTGTCCTTTCAGTTATTAACTGACAGCCACAAGGGCCCTAATGCCTAGTACACACCATACCATTTTCTGTTAGATTTTTCTGTTAGATTTTCTGTAAGCTTTTCTGTAATTAGATTATTTTCTGTAAAGTACTGGTAGAGACTGGTCATTATCAGGGATGCTCATCCGGATTCCGGATATCCCGGTAACCCGGATATCCGAACTTTTTTCAGCTTTCCGGCCGGATTCGGATTCCAGATACCTGGGCCAAAATCCGGATAGCTCTATGTGGATATTTGGTCGCATACCCGGATATCCGGCGGATATCCTGATCCGAATACTGTAACTAAGGAGATGACGTCCTGGAGACAATCAGATGGCTCCCAGCATAAGCCCTAGCAACCAATCACAGAGGGGAACTCTGGCCAGCTCCCCCTGTATATAAAGAGGTGGCCATGTTGAGGCAACTCGTCCTTGCTTTGTGACTGCACACTGAGAGAGACACTCCAGTGCTGTTTGGCTAAAGCAAGTGCATTCTATTGTGTTAAACCCAGCGTTTTTGGATATTAACACCTGTACTATAACACTGTTTTATTGTTGTTTAGCTAGTAGTTTGTTGTATTGTGATTTTGTGTGTGTGTCTGTGACAGTCTCTGCTGCAGCCTGCAGCAGCTCTGCTAGTTAGATGTCTGTGTCTGTGTGTGTGCTGTTTGTGCACACAGGTCAGGCCTGTGCTATTGCCTTAGCTACACAGTATAGTTTAGGGCAGGGGTGCCCAATAGGTCGATCGCGATGTACCGGTAGATCGCGACCGCCTATTTGGAAGATCGGGGCCGTTGCGGCCGCGTTATGTTAAATTTTGCGGCCGGCAGCTATCAGACTCTGCTGCCGGCCGCTAGCCAATCAGAAGAGGCAGAGAGGAGAGGGGCGGTGCAGCGGGAATGGAGGACACTGCAACGTCATAGCTGGGGGCGGTGCTGGGCACAATGCGTCAACGCACGCTGCCCGCCGCCCCCTTCGCTCGCCGGAGTCTTCTTCTATGCCGCGCATCTGCACGCTAGCCAGCGCGGCCGAAGGAGGGGAGATCTGGAGGAGCCCCAGACACCGCCGCTGGAACTGGAGGGAGGTGAGTGGCACCTTTACCTAACTACACTATACCTGGCTAACTATACTAAAGGCACCCACACCTAACTACACTATACCTGGCTAACTATACTGAAGCCACCTACACCTAACTACACTATACCTGGCTAACTATACTGAAGCCACCTACACCTAACTACTCTATACCTGGCTAACTATACTGAAGGCACCCACACCTAACTACACTATACCTGGCTAACTATACTAAAGGCACCCACACCTAACTACACTATGCCTGGCTAACTATACTGAAGCCACCTACACCTAACTACACTATACCTGGCTAACTATACTGAAGCCACCTACACCTAACTACTCTATACCTGGCTAACTATACTGAAGGCACCCACACCTAACTACACTATACCTGGCTAACTATACTAAAGGCACCCACACCTAACTACACTATGCCTGGCTAACTATACTGAAGGTACCCACACCTAACTACACTATACCTGGCTAACTATCCTGAAGCCACCTACACCTAACTACTCCATACCTGGCTAACTGTACTGAAAGCACCTACACCTAACTACAATATACCTGGCTAACTATACTGAAGGCACCCACACCTAACTACACTATACCTGGCTAACTATACTGAAAGCACCTACACCTAACTACAATATACCTGGCTAACTATACTGAAGCCACCTACACCTAACTACACTATACCTGGCTAACTATACTGAAGCCACCTACACCTAACTACTCTATACCTGGCTAACTATACTGAAGGCACCCACACCTAACTACACTATACCTGGCTAACTATACTAAAGGCACCCACACCTAACTACACTATGCCTGGCTAACTATACTGAAGGCACCCACACCTAACTACACTATACCTGGCTAACTATCCTGAAGGCACCCACACCTAACTACACTATACCTGGCTAACTATCCTGAAGCCACCTACACCTAACTACAATATACCTGGCTAACTATACTGAAGCCACCTACACCTAACTACACTATACCTGGCTAACTATACTGAAGGCACCCACACCTAACTACACTATACCTGGCTAACTATCCTGAAGGCACCCACACCTAACTACACTATACCTGACTAACTATACTGAAGGCACCGACACCTAACTACACTATACTGAAGGCACCCACACCTATCTACACTATACCTGGCTAACTATACTGAAGGCTCCTACACCTAACCTAACTACACTATACCTGACTTACTATACTGAAGGCACCCACACCTAACTACACTATACCTGGCTAACTATCCTGAAGGCACCCACACCTAACTACACTATACCTGGCTAACTATACTGAAGGCACCCACACCTAACTACACTATACCTGGCTAACTATCCTGAAGGCACCCACACCTAACTACACTATACCTGACTAACTATACTGAAGGCACCGACACCTAACTACACTATACTGAAGGCACCCACACCTATCTACACTATACCTGGCTAACTATACTGAAGGCTCCTACACCTAACCTAACTACACTATACCTGACTTACTATACTGAAGGCCCCTACACCTAACTACACTATACCTGGCTAACTATACTGAAGGCACCTACACCTAACTACACTATACCTGGCTAACTATACTGAAGGCTCCTACACCTAACCTAGAAGTTTTGAATCAGGTTGATACCATTCAAAACTCCTTGCTTTTACTCATGGCTAACACGGTACAACACTTTACTGCTACACCTAACCTAACTACACTATACCTGACTTACTATACTGAAGGCCCCTACACCTAACTACACTATACCTGGCTAACTATGCTGAAGGCACCTACGCCTAACTACACTATTCCTGGCTACCTATACTGAAGGCCCCTATACCTAGCTATCTATACTTCAGGCACCTATACCTATCTACCTATACTGAAGGCACGTATACCTAGCTACCTAAATGTTGGTAGATCTCCTGGACTCGGCAAATTTTAAAGTAGCTCGCAAGCCGAAAAAGTGTGGGCACCCCTGGTTTAGGGCAAAGGGATTACTGTATTATTGTGTAGTTATTTAATACTGCAGTGCTAGTTGTTAGACTAGTACTGTCTGTGTTAGCTTACTAGTACAGATTAGATTACTGCATTTCTGCTGTGCTGCTGACTCTGAGTGTCAGTGTGTTTGACAGACCGTTAGTCTGTGTGCACTGTGTTCTACTCTGCTGTCTGTCACTCCGTGCAGATTCATTCAAGTCCAACACCAATTACCCCGATTTCAATAAAGTGCAAGTACCCCATGTCCATCTGGTGACATCATCATCATCCTCACACAAACTTGCACTATGTCTGCTGGCACTGGCAGCTGCGGGAAGGGCATCAAGGCCAAGAAGAGAGAAAACATTGCTGGCACCATCACCTCCAGCAGTTCTGCCGCACCAGTGTCCATTCCACCGCTAGCCACTGGCCGTGGACGCACTGGGCGCCCAGCTGATAGGGGGAGTCACGCTGCAGATGCGCAGCAACGTGTAGCGGCCATTTTTCAGCAGGGTTGGCGCCGCAAATTGGTGGAGAAAGACGCCGAGCCTGTGATGCAGCTGATGGTGGATGAGCAGGCCACCAACAGCTCTACAACAGACACCTCCACCCCTACCACCACTCCTATTCGCAGGAGCCGCAGCAGCCACCCAGCAGTGCATGGGGACTCGTTGGTCATCATATCGACCCCAGCGGGCAGCCTACCTTCAGTCAGCACGCTCTGTAGTCCAGAGTCAGACACCGCGAGCGCAATCAGGGCTGTTACCATCACTGGCTTTAACAAGGAAATTCTGGCCACACTGGGGTTTGCGGAGGAGTCAAAGATGGTGACGGTGATTGTTGGCGAGATTCCTTGCCTGAGGTGTCAGCAGAAGAGGAGTTGGGGTCATCAACATCCCAGCAATTGTTTGAGGAGGGGTAGTATGATGCTGGTGATAATTATGATGATGATGACGAGCTGAAGGACTATGACTACCAACCACAGGAGGGGGATGTTGGCTCTGTGTCTGAAGAGGAGGAGGCATGCGTGGTTCTGGCATGGAGGATCAGCATCACTCTCCGGCAAACCCGCCGCCGCCAAACGCCCCCGCCTCAACAGCAGTGTGAAGGCCCGCCACTGCCAAGCGCTGCTGGAGATGGTCAGCCTGGGGAAGCACAGGCTGATGGCAGACCACGTCCTGGAAAAACTCCAAGAGCAGGAGAGGAGTTGGCTGACCCCCAGAGGCCTCAGAGTCAGAGAGGTGGTGTCCAACAATGGGGCCAACCTTGTTGCTGCCATCCACCGGGGAGACCTCACCCACATACCCTGTCTGGCCCACGTCCTGAACCTGGTGGTGCAGAAATTTCTTTTTTTTTCTTAACAAAAGATTTATTGTGCAAATAGTGGTACAAATATATGAAACACGAAAAATACCGTAATTTTTACAATCATAAAACATGTGACAGCTGTTGAGTTGACATATGCATTAATACACTGAATGATACAAAGGAGTTCTATATATTCACATCAGAGTGTAAATACCGTCACAAGGTTTAATATTATGCACATCTCATTTCACGAAATCTATGATAATGATATAACGAGAATTTCTTTAAAAAGGAGAAGGAAACATTGCATCAGGAAGCTATGATATTGTGGGAATGAAAATAAATTTTATATACTGTGTTCAATACGTGAGGCCTATTGGGGGGTAAGTATGTATTATCTATCAGAGTTGGGGGGGAAGCACTCCAAGTTTGGGTTGTGAAGAGCCAAACACAGAGTCTTCTGGATACATCATTTTAGGTGCAGAAATTTCTGAGCAGCTACCAGGGGATGGACCTACTTTTGAAAGAGGCTCGGAAAATGGTGGGTTATTTCCGCCGCTCGGGCGGTGCCTCAGCGGCCCTGGAAGCCGTGCAGAAGGAGCCGAACCTGCCACAACACCATCTGATCATAGAGGTTCCAACATGGTGGAATTCCACCCTGGCCATGTTGGAACGTCTGGTTGCCAATACACTGGTAAAAAGAGTGGCACTCTAGGCTGGAGGAATGGGTGCCCAAGCCTCAATGGATCCTCGCATCCAGGAATCCTATCCAGAAGTCAAGACGATGATGGAGGCTGGCACATCCAGATAAAAGCTCTTTATTATGAAAACATTAAAAGCAGTGGTAATACAGCGACAGCCCGCTGTTTCAGGTGTCAGCCCTTTCTCAAGCTGTTTCAACCACAAATCCTGAGTCAAACATGCATGTATATATACTGCCCGCCCTCAGCAACATCCAATGGATTCAAATCCCCAACAGCCAATCAGTTACCTGTATTGTTCTGCGGACCTGAGTGGAAACATGTCTCTAACATGCAAATGCAGCCGCTATGGCATTCACCGGAGGCTCTGTATCGGCATAACGCCCAACAGACACACCATCCGGCTTCCTATTCGCCGATGTAGGTACACGTGACACACTATCACGTGGCGTCACCACGCCGGCGCTACGTAGGGTGCGCTCATGCGTCATGCGTATTGAATACTACGCTGAAAACAATACACGTAACTGGATGCCACCCACTGGGCGGGACTATCCACACGTAACTTGTAAACACAAGACTGCCCTATCAGCGGCAGTCTTAGCAGGCGAACCCAAATGCAGCGTCCCCATGGCAACTACCACATATAAATATAAACAACCTCACCATGCTCCTCAGCGGCGAATCAGATGTCAGTAAGTTTGTAACCCCACAGTCCGCAGATACAGGAAACCAAAAGCTCTGAAAAAAAAGAGCAAAATAAACATCAGAACATACGGCATCAAATTGACTAAACATTAAATACAGAAACCCAACTCATATTCACGATTGAGACCTCCATTCCCCAAAACCCCCAACCTTCTTATCCACCCCGCCTCCCTACGCAACAGTTCATTGGTCCTACTGTGTTTCCCCCTCCATGAGCCTGGTACCCCATCAATAATTTGTATTTTCAGTTGTGATACACTGTGACCCATCTGTGTAAAGTGAGACGAAACTGCTTGCTTCATATCACCATTACGGATGGCACTTTTATGGGAACAGATCCTGTCCCTGACCTTTTGTGTAGTCATGCCCACGTAGCCTAAGCCACATGGGCATTTCAAATAGTAAACTACAAAGCTGGATTCACAAGTATATAAATCCCTAATCCTATATTTGGTGCCTTTAGTAGGATGAAAAAATTCAGGGCCCTTATTAATATGTCCACATAAGTGACAACCCATACAGGGATAAGTACCCACTCTCCTGTTGGACTGCTGTTCCACAGGGGAGTGATAAAAAACCTTATCCCTGATAGTAGGTGGTCGTTTGAAAGATTGGAGAGGGGGATACCTAAATTCTGGAATATTGGGGAAGGCGCCACTTAAAAGATGCCAATGGCGTCTAATGATTTTACCAACCTGGGCACTACAGGTATTATATGTTGACACAAATGGGAGGCGGAATTGATCATTACATTTTTTCTTTTTTAGTCTGGTACTGGGTGTTAAAACTTGCTGAGGATATCCCCTCTGCTGGAATTTATAGGACATATCCCTATGTCGTTCCTTACGGCTCTCTGGGCAAGTTACTATTTTGTCTAATCTGGTATATTGACCTTTGGGGATTGCATCTTTGACATGGGGAGGGTGAAAACTATTGTAATGCAATAAAGAGTTGCAATCTGTGTTTTTCACATAAAGATCAGAAATCAGCACATTGTCCTTTTTAGTGATCATAGTATCCAAAAAGGTTACCTGATCATTGCTCACATGGCTGGTAAGTCTAATTTCCCTGCAGCATTGGGACAAGTCAATGAGGAACTGGTCCAGGGCCGAACGTGGCCCCGCCCATACGCAGAAAATATCATCGATAAATCTATACCAACATTTTGCATATCGCTGATAAAGACGATTCGAGTAGACAAAATCCTCCTTGAAGAGTCCCATGTACAAATTAGCATACGACGGGGCCACATTCGACCCCATCGCCGTGCCCCGCAGCTGCAGGAAAAAGTCGCCCTGAAATGTAAAGTAATTAAGACGTAAGACAACATTCAATAATTCAAGCACAAACAATCGCTGATCATGAGAGAGATCAGACCTTGTCATGAGGAACCAATCGATAGCCTCCACACCCCCATCATGTGGGATGGAGGTGTAGAGGCTCTCAACATCGAAAGTGACCAGGAGGAGATCATCTCCTCCCACGTCAAGGCCCCCAATCTTTTGTAGAAACATGCCCGTGTCCTTGATATAAGAATCAAGTGTCATAACTAGGGGCTGCAATAACTTATCAATAAATTGTGCAATTGGAACAAATACTGAACCCGTGCCGGCCACAATGGGTCTCCCCGGTGGACGGCACGGGTTCTTATGTATCTTAGGTAGAGTGTAAAATTTAGGCGTCATAGGATTTTCCTGTACAAGAAATTTCATAAGATTGTCATCAATCACCCCTCGAGTTTTAGCTTTCTCAATTATGCCTTTAATTTTCTGTTGAATAGAAGCTATCGGATCCTGTGCAATTTTACAATACACCTCAACCTGATCTAATTGGCTTCTGATCTCATCCTCATAGTACTTAGTGTCCAACACCACAACGGCTCCGCCCTTATCGGCGGGTCGTATTGTGAGTTCAGTTCTTTTTTTAAGATTCTCAAGTGCAAGATATTCATCCCTAGTGAGATTAAACTGTACTCTTTTAGTCTGTTGCTCCTTCTCCAATGCCCCAATATCTTCCATCACCAATTTACAAAAATTCTCAATAATAGTATTCCCAGATGGCATAAAGGTACTCTTGTTTCTCAGTCCCAGATTTTTTATGGATAGAGAAGTTTCATTCCCTGGACCCTGTCTATCACCCAAACCAGGCATAGTCCCGAAAAAATGTTTAAGTTTAATGGTTCTAAAGAACCGAAACAGTTCTTGGTCAATCTCAAAAAAATCAGGTAGATTAGTGGGGCAAAAGTTCAATCCAAAATTAAGGACTCTTTCCTCTGTCGGTGTCAATGTATGTCCAGAAATATTGACCACTAATTGAGGTGGTTCTATTGATTTCTCTTCTGCAATTCCATTTGACTCTTCACTGGCTCTTTTCGTGCGTTGGATCCTTGCCCTGCTCCCTCCCCTCCTGCTCCTCCTCTTCCCATAGGGGAGTTCTCTCGGGAGGACAAAAAATCAGATGCAGAGGAACCCGCATTCCTACCTCGAGGACGAGGTTTTACACCTTTCGGTTTATTTGGTTTGGGAAACCTTCTTAGGGTATTAGCAGGCACCATTTTCTGCCATGTGTAGACATAACCTCCAGTGTAGTCCTGGGTATCACGGTGGAATTTGGATCGTTTGGTTTCCTCTATAGCCTTAGTATGAGTAGCAATCCTTTTAGACAGCTGATCAACAAATGTCTGCATCTCTTCCGCTGGTAAAACTGCAGTCAATTGGGTGAGTATGGCCAGGCTCTTTTGCTCCAAAACAGGAAGTTCTTTATGTATTCTCTGTGAAGAGCCAAACACAGAGTCTTCTGGATACATCATTTTAGGTGCAGAAATTTCTGAGCAGCTACCAGGGGATGGACCTACTTTTGAAAGAGGCTCGGAAAATGGTGGGTTATTTCCGCCGCTCGGGCGGTGCCTCAGCGGCCCTGGAAGCCGTGTAGAAGGAGCCGAACCTGCCACAACACCATCTGATCATAGAGGTTCCAACATGGTGGAATTCCACCCTGGCCATGTTGGAACGTCTGGTTGAACAGCAAAAGTAGTACAGAGGCGCCAACAGGGTAAAAACAATATTTCTTTAAAATGGTTAAAATGAAGTAGGTAGCGGTGGACTTATCCCTCCAAAACATACACAAAAATTGCTGTTTTAAGCAAAAATCAGTTTATTTACATACTCCGAATAAGGTGCAACGCGTTTCGCGGGTATATCCCACTTCCTCAGGCAATAAATAGGAGCATATCACCAATGCGGTCCGGTACATAGCCTGGTGCCTCTGTCTACCGGACCGCACTGGTGATATGCTCCTATTTATTGCCTGAGGAAGTGGGATATACCCGCGAAACGCGTTGCACCTTATTCGGAGTATGTAAATAAACAGATTTTTGCTTAAAATAGCAATTTTTGTGTCTGTTTTGGAGGGGTAAGTCCACCGCTACCTACTTCATTTTAACCATTTTACCATTTTAAAGAAATATTGTTTTTACCCTGTTGGCGCCTCTGTACTACTTTTGCAGTTGTTTCCACCCCTGGTGGAGGGGAATTCTTCTTTTTTCCCGATCTACAGAGAGCGACTTCTTAATCCTGAGTGGGGACAGGTCTAATCTCCTCACCTGCCTTCATAGTGGTTACCTGGACGGTAACCCTTGTTTGTGAGTATAACCTACCTATACTTACCTTTCATACCCAATTTACAGTACATACTACACTATACTGGGCTCTCGGCGTCTTCCCTTATAGTCTGGTTGAACAGAGGCAGGCTGTCAACCGATACCTGGCCAGAGCCACCGTGTTCGGAACCGGCACCACCCACCTCCCAGACATCATTCTCAATGCAGAGTGGGAAAAAAATGCAGCTGGTGTGCTTGGTGCTGGCACCCTTCCTGGACGCCACCAACATGGTCAGCCGGGACCGTGCGTCGCTGTGTGAGTGGGTGACCATGGTGTGCATGCTGGACAAGGCCCTGGATGCTCTGCTGGAAGTGGGAGAGGCAGCCTTGATCCAGCAGGAGCAGAAGCAGCAACCTTCACAGTCCACCTCTGTGCGTCAGGAGGAGGAGGTTGAGGACTTGGAGGAGTTGGAGGTCCCTGACCTTGAAGATGAGGGGGCACGGCCGAGTGCAGCTGCAGTGGAGCGGGGGTGGAGAGAGCCTGGGGAGGCTCAGGAATCAGAGGAGGGGAACAGCACTGGGGGTGATGATTCAGAGTATGTGTCAGCAGAGATGGCAGCCCTCTTCCCCATGGCAGCGCACATGCTGCAGTGCCTGCGCAGTGATCCAAGGGTCAAGCAGATGCGTGCTCGGGAGGACATGTGGATCACCCTGATACTGGACCCACGGCTGAAGGGGAAGCTGCATCCGTTCCTGCCTGCAGGAGGAGACCCTGTGCGCCGAATGATGAATTTGCAGTGGTCCCTGGTTCGCGCTTGGAGGAAGCCTTCTCCCAGACTTCCCACCCCTCTGCTGTCACAGTCCAGCCAGCACAGCAGAAAGTGCCTGCATCCATCAGCAGCAGGCGCCCATCAAACCTGCTGTCTCTCACAAAGGCGCTGTACGCCATGCCGGTACAGCTGCCGATTGAGGAGGTGCCTGCAGCAGCATGTGGCTATCAAAGCCAGAACCAGCGCCTGACCCGGATGGTGGCAGACTACATGGGGTCCTACAGCGGGCTTGAGAGCGACACCCCTGTGGACCCCTTGGATTACTGGGTCAAGCACCTGGATATTTAAAGCAAGCTGGCGCAGTACGCCCTGGAAGTCCTTGCTTGCCCCACTTCCAGCGTGCTGTCTGAAAGGTGCTTCAGTGGCGTGGTCACTGAGAAGCGCTCTCGTCTGTCCACCCAGTCTGTGGACAGACTGACGTTCCTCAAAATAAATCAGGCTTGGGTGGTTGGTGAATTCCTGGCCCCTGTTGTTGGCAAGAGGGGGAAATGAAGTGGCTGGAAATCACTATGCCTGCCTTACCACCCTTTACCACCACAACCTCCAGGCTCCGTCTTTAGTCATAAGCCTGGTTCAAATTTTTTTTATTGAGCCGTGGTATACCAACACACTAAGTGCCATGGTGAACTATCTAAACCAGGCATGGGCAAACTTGGCCCTCCAGCTGTTGAGGAACTACAAGTCCCACAATGCATTGCAGGAGTCTGACAGCCACAGTCGTGACTCATAAAGGCAAATGCATTGTGGGACTTGTAGTTCCTTAACAGCTGGAGGGCCAAGTTTGCCCATGCCTGATCTAAACACAATTGCTGTGTAATTTTTTTGGAGGTGGCTGTGCTGTCCCAGTTGTGGGGAGGCCCCAACTGCGACAGTATGACTGCTTCCTGGAACCTCTCCTAATGTTTTACTGAGCCGTGGTACCAACACACTGAGGCCTCGATTCATCATTGTCTTTGAGATAACATTTTCCAGTTTGTTAAATTACCGAATTCGAAGTTTATCGATTTCTAGTTGTATTCATCAAGGTTTTTCCGCATTCGGTGTGAATTCGATAACGATTCGGGAACGTGTCAATATTTCCATTTTACAGCGGTAATTTAACACAAGGCCATAAGATTCACATGGAATTGTGAGTAAAAGGCAGTCCTTTGAACACTACGTAGCAACATTCTGAATAGGGCTTAACACCTGGACCAGGATTCTGGAAGTGGTTTGGGACAATCCCACCATTTTGCCAGCTGTGGTTTGATAGGAGCCTTTTCTGAAAAAATGTAGTGCAGCTAGCAAATTAGTTAACCCTGGCACTGCCTGTGTTCTCTTACAAGATGATTCAAGCGAAATGCAGATGTCCTCTTATAGCAAATAAATCTATTCTCTTGCAAATTGATATGGTTCTAGACCTTATTCTTGCCCTTCTGCGCCTTTGAATCACTCTCAGCTGATACATAACCACTTCAAATGGCTCCATCTTCTCTGTCAGCAATGATCTGACAGGAATAACGACAGAGCAGTGAAGGAGATAACTAATCCTAAATGTAACGCTAAACCACGCCCACTTTCATTTCCATGACTTTCTTCCGTTTTAACGAATCACTAACGAATGATTACCGAATTATTACCGAATGCTCGCTAACAGCTGTAGATAAATTTGATGAATCCTGAAATCAACTTAACGAATTCGGTATTTTACCGAACTGTCGTTAACCAATTTGATAAGTCTTGATGAATCGAGGCCAATGTGGGCTGCACGACCGCTGTCTGGAACCTACTCCTGATGTTAATTTACAGCCATTTTTTTTACTCCCCACATAATAAATTAGTGTTTCCCTTTAAAAAACATGATGCTACGTGCATCATTTACCTTAAAAAACGTTTTGGAAGCTATTTATAGGCCACCTCCGGTTTTTCTATCCGGATATCCGAATATGCCCGGATAGCCCGGATAATGCGTTCAGATATTTATTTATTTATTGTATTTATAAAGTGCCAACATATTACGCAGTGCTGAACATTAGTTTAGGTTACAGACAATATTTAGGGGTGACATACAGCAAAATAACAATACATGAATACAAGAAAGACCAGATCAGGCAGCACAGTAGGAGTACAAGGTAATGCTTAGTTAGTCACTGGAGGGGAGCATGGAGATAGGCAAGTTAGGTTCACTCAGATGCATAGCATAGGTTCACAGTAATGGAGGTGCATGATCAGGTAGGACACAAAAGGAAGAGGATATCCGCATGTACGCGGATATCAGAACGTTCAGATCCGGATATCCGATCAGGATCCGGATATCTGGGTATCCGGATCCAGATTAATTCAGATTTTGAAAAGGAGTATCCGAGCACCCCTGGTCGTTATCTCTGGTGCATTGCCTTCCGGTTATCTCCTACTGAGTAGAACAATGCTAGGCAGATAGATGGTTAGATAGATAATTTCCAACATGTTGGAAATTATCTATCTGGCAGGTAAATCTAACAGAAAATCTTACAGAAAATTGTATGGTGTGTACTAGGCATAAGGCTTTCATCTTCCGGAGAGACAAGTACATCTAGTTGGCACTGGAAGTCATTGTTGTTAGACAATTAGTAATTAGACATTCAGTTAGACAAAAATGTCTAATTGGGCAAAATTTTTCCTTCAGCACCGTGACCGACATTATGCAATCGGCAGTGTTGGTTCTTGGTGATGTCAATCGTAATGTTGATCACGGCGGTGCTGATCAGAGATGCGGTTGTATAGTGTATGGCCAGCTTTACAGTATATCCATATAACATTAGACAAGACCTTAGCAGAGATCAAGTCTTAACAATATCCCTCTCACTTAGGCCCTTTTACCCGGGCGGCTGAACTGTGCATTTGCCGAGCAGTTCAGCTGCCTGTCAGTGCAAATTGAGTGCAATTTAAATGCAGCTGAACTGCATCGGTTGTAACGCCATACGTCTCAAGTGTTGACACGCAGTGGCGTTACTGGGCGGCGAAGGAACACGACATGTCGAGTCTGAGTGCAGCTGCGGCAGTGCTCAAATCTCACTCCGTGGGGAGCTGTCTGTTCAGCACCGGTAATGAGCTCTAATAAGCGCCTGGCCAGTGCAGGAAAGCAAGGTTGCTTTCAGCTGCCCATGTGAAAGGGTCCTAAGCCAAGTGAGGTACAAAGCAATAAAGCCAGGGGCACCGCTATAGTGGAGCAGCACCTTCAGCAGTGTAAACAGCTTAGAATTGCGCATGTACAGCTCTTGACGGGGGCTGGTGGGCAAGCACATCTGCAGGAATGCCAGGGATGCCAGATTTGATTTTTCTCTGCTTTGTTTCTCTGTGTGTGTTGAGAGCAGGAGGCAAATGAGACAGATTAGGAAAGTGGGTACTGTCACCTACTTCCACACCGGACACACAGGCTGCGTTTCTTATTTCAGTGCTAGCCTTGTGCTTGGATGCTGTGAACAGAGATGTCCTATGAACCTCTTACATCTACAACTACTGGAATTATGGGAGACATAAGTGGAAGTTTACATGGATAGGGCTAGCTAAATTTAGAAAGCTAAGTTCAGTTCGGTAGTGGTTTGAATAATTAATCAACCTGTCAGCTGACTGAAAAATTACCTCTGATTAGCCTTGTGCAAAGTGCCAGTTTTGTCCCCACCATTCTGGTTCCCTTGTGCAAAAAATATATATATTTGTACACATATTTGTAGATATCTGTTCTGTGTGTGTTTCAGAGCATGTCTCATGAACTGTAGCTTATTTTTACTGTCATTAGAGTGAACAGTACGCTACATTTGTGGGCTTTATATTACAATTGCGTACGTATTCTTTGTCCTCCCCTTCACATTCACAACAATAGTGTGTAGTACGGCTGGCTTCGTTAATTTTATTGAATGAAGGAGGAGTGAGGGCGTGTCCGTGACGTCAGAGAGAGAGCTGCCTAGAACCTCGATGGAGAGCTCCATTCATGAGTCCGTGCTTGCTGTGGGGACTGGGAGGAGGGTGGAGACTTTTGTGAATGGAGGAGAAGGCTCTGCAGTAGCTTCCTGCTGTCATACGCACCCTCTTCCTCCATTCACAGAGTGGCAAACAAAGAAACCGGAGAAGCCACGGAGATACTCGAGCTGCTTCTGACCTACAAGTTCCGCTAGCGAGAGACTAGCGAGTGCTGCTATCGGATTCGCCCTGATATATAAAGAGATCTTTATCGCAGTCATCCACTGACGCGTTCTTTGTTCTGGGCTGTTGCCAAATGTTATCTCTCATACGACAGGAAACGGAAAAGAGGAAACTATTTCTAGAATTTGCTTGACCACTATACTTTTTTAACTGCATGTTATGATACCGTCCGTTACATTAGTTTGCATGTGACATTTAACAGTTTAAACACAAGTGTAGAAAGTGTCTAAAAATATTTACAAAAAAAAAAGTCTCAGGCAGCATATAATGTACCAATATCCTATCCTATATAAAACCCTTGTGTCTCCGCGTCCTCCTGTGTCCCTGCGTCCGTCCTTCCAGACTTGACAGTAGTCTGTGAACATCATTGCATTGTGGCAAATAACAGCTTTTTCCAACTGCCAGGCAAACAACTTCTTCCTGTGTGCATATACTTCGGACAGGGGTGAGGAACGTGCGAGTGAAATGCGTCTGTGCGCGCATTGCGGGGGTGTAGCGGCCTTGGCCCAGCACCCATATTTTAACGAGTGGGCCTTTATACTAGTGTAATAATGGAATGCAAGGGTGTTCCTAAAATCCAGAATAACCCTGGGTGGTGCAAAAAAAAAAAAAAAGGATGGACGTAAACTTCCCAAAAACAACACTGGACAGAAGGAAAACATAGAAATGCACCCTGTATATACTGTACTTAGAAAGTTTAGCCTGTCTAATTCCACCTCATCTGTGACAAAGCAGAAGTTGTAATTTGATCCCTTAGCTGTGTCAGCTGATTGCCACGGCAGAGAGCTCATTTGTAGACACAGGATGTTAATGGGAATTGATATAAAAAAAATACACCAGATACTTACCTAAGGAGAGGGAAGGCTCTGAGTCCTATAGAGCCTTCCTGCTCCTCTCCCATCTTGATCCCCTTTTTGAAGCTGTAAGAGGACAGGGATCGACACTAGATGATTGGCAGAGTTGAGGGTAAATGGTGCAGCGGCTGTGCCTCCAGACGTGAAGATGCAATAGTGGAACAAAAGGCAAAAGATTCTGGGCACCAGCCAAAGTCCAATAGAAAGTCATCTTTATTTCATCCTCAACATAACAGATAAAAGCTGCATAATGTGTAGCCTGACAGGCTGTTTCGCAGGTTACCCCGCTTCTTTCTTCAGAGGAGGAACTTCAGAAATCTTCGAGAGCCGCACTCGCGGGCGCGCTGTATGGAGTGGGGTACTCAGGCTCCTGAAGACTTCTGAAGCCTCCCTTCGGCGGCGGAGCGAGCAGTATTTGGCCATATTGATACTGCTACCAGGAGCCAGAGCTGGAATGGGGACTGAGAAAGGAGCGGGAAGGGTCTATAGGATTCAGAGCCTTCCCTCTCCATAGGTAAGTATCTGATTTATTTATATTTTTATATCAGTTCCCATTTACTTTAACAATATACAGTGGTTTGCAAAAGTATTCAGCCCCCTTGAAGTTTTCCACATTTTGTCACATTACTGCCACAAACATGAATGAATTTTATTGAAATTCCACGTGAAAGACCAATACAAAGTGGTGTACACGTGAGAAGTGGAACGAAAATCATACATGATTCCAAACATTTAAAAAAAAAAATAACTGGAAAGTGGAGTGTGCGTAATTATTCAGCCCCCTGAGTCAATACTTTGTAGAACCACCTTTTGCTGCAATTACAGCTGCCAGTCTTTTAGGGTATGTCTCTACCAGCTTTGCACATGCAGAGACTGAAATCCTTGCCCATTCTTCTTTGCAAAACAGCTCCAGCTCAGTCAGATTAGATGGACAGCGTTTGTGAACAGCTTTTTTAGATCTTGCCACAGATTCTTGATTGGATTTAGATCTGAACTTTGACTGGGCCGTTCTAACACATGGATATGTTTGGTTTTAAACCATTCTATTGTTGCCCTGGCTTTATGTCTAGGGTCGTTGTCTTGCTGGAAGGTGAACCTCCGCCCCAGTCTCAAGTCTTTTGCAGACTTCAAGAGGTTTTCTTCCCAGATTGCCCTGTATTTGGCTCCTTCCATCTTCCCATCAACTCTGACCAGCTTCCCCGTCCCTGCTGAAGAGAAGCACCCCCAGAGCATGATGCTGCCACCACCATATTTGACAGTGGGGATGGTGTGTTCAGAGTGATGTGCAGTGTTACATTTTCCACCACACATACCGTTTTGCATTTTGGCCAAAAAGTTCCATTTTGGTCTCATCTGACCAGAGCACCTTCTTCCACATGTTTGCTGTGTCCTCCACAATGTCTTGTGGCAAACTGCAAACGGGACTTCTTATGCTATTCTGTTAACAATGGCTTTCTTCTTGCCACTCTTCCATAAAGGCCAACTTTGTTCAGTGCACGACTAATAGTTGTCCTATTGTCATATTCCCCCACCTGAGCTGTAGATCTCTGCAGCTCGTCCAGAGTCACCATGGGCCTCTTGACTGCATTTCTGATCAGCGCTCTCCTTGTTCAGCCTGTGAGTTTAGGCGGACAGCCTTGTCTTGGTAGGTTTACAGTTGTACCATACTCCTTCCATTTCTGAATGATCGCTTGAACAGTGCTCAGTGGGATGTTTAAGGCTTTGGAAATCTTTTTGTAGCCTAAGCCTGCTTTAAACTTCTCAATAACTTGATCCCTGACCTGTCTGGTGTGTTCTTTGGACTTCATGGTGTTGTTGCTCCCAACCTCTGAGGCCGTCACAGAGCAGCTGTATTTGTACTGACATTAGATTACACACAGGTGGACTCTATTTAGTCATTAGCACTCATCAGGTAATGTCTATGGGCAACTGACTGCACTCAGGCCAAAGGGGGCTGAATAATTACGCACACCCCACTTTGCAGTTATTTATTTGTAAAAAATGTTTGGAATCATGTATGATTTTCGTTCCACTTCTCACATGTACACCACTTTGTATTGGTCTTTCACGTGGAATTCCAATAACATTGATTCATATTTGTGGCAGTAATATGACAAAATGTGGAAAACTTCAAGGGGGCCGAATACTTCTGTAAACCATTGTATCTGCTACCATGAATACAGGAAGTAGATAAACTGCAGATTTATTGCAGGATTTGTATCAGCTGTAACAAAGAAATGTTTTTCTTTAAGAGCTGAGATGAAGTTCTGAGTTCAGGTCCGGTTTAAAGGGACTCCGAGGAGTAGCTAAAAACAAAATCGGAACTTACCTGGGGCTTTCTCCAGCCCACCGTAGGTCGGGAGATCCCCCGGCGTCCTCTTGGATTCTTGGTTTACCCTCGCATGCACAGTACTGTCACGCCGCCCGCCGTGATGACGCGTAGCGGGCAGTGTGATGACGACGAGCGTCATCATTCAGGAAGTGACAGCCCCACACTCGGCCCCAGTGCCGCAGGTCGTGATTTCTGCAGAGGGACCGGGAGAGGAGCCAAGAGGACGCCGGGGGACCACCCGACCTACAGTGAGCTGGAGAAAGCCCCAGGTAAGTTCCAATTTTGTTTTTAACTACTCCTCGGAGTCCCTTTAAGACCTTTTCATACCAAGTCCGTCTGTTTCTAGCTTGTTTGGCACCCCAGGTGAAGCACCCACCCCTCTCCCCCATCCCTCCTGCGCCGCTTCTCTCACTTCCACCACCACACATAGCACTATGCTACTAATAATTCACTTATCTAATTATACAAATTTAATTATTTTTCTTAGTTAAAGTGCTATACGTCTTAGTTAAAGTGCTATACTCTGCAAGCTTGACATGAAGGTTGCTAGGATCCCAGAATATCCAGATCACTTCTGGCCACCAAATAAAGGGGAAATCTGTGACACGCTGTGCGCACTGTAGCAAGAAGTGGATAAGGCCACTGGCCACAGTAAAAAGTACATGAAGCTAGGTTACATGCGGTAAAGCACTGCAATAGGTTCAGGTATGGAGCAACAAACCCAGTCAGGAGTCTGATGCTACTCCTGAGCATATACTTGCCGTTCACATGAATGGCAAAACATCCACTGTTTGAAAAAATGGTATTGGGTGGGTTTGGGTTTCGTGAAGCTGGCCCCCCTACAATCAGCACAAATAAAAAGTCTGTCATGCTCAGTTAGTGCTACATTTGTGTCCATTTGTGCTGCAAAAATTAAGATTTGTTCTGGTTTCGTTTTGAAGATAATAGCACTTCTCCAAAACAATAACATCACCCAGTGATGTTCGGCAGAGCTGTGGAGCAATGAGCCAATAGCCACAGGCAATGGCATAGCTAGAGATCATGGGGTCCCATAGCAAGACTTTCATGGGGCGCTCAAATGGAGACACTCTTAAGCAATGCCACCTGCCCCTACCCTATGGATATGAGTTAATTGGGCAATTCACATTATCATGCAATTAACACTGCACATAGTTCATGGGTACTGAGACAAAGTCAAAGGGTGGAGGAACACAAGAAAGTTAATGGTGAATACATTAAGTACCACCTGGGCCCCCTATGCTACAGAGCCCCATAGCTGCTTTTGCTATTGCTACGCCCCTGGACAGGGTCGAGAGTACCCAGCTGAGCTGTAAGGGGTTCGGTGCTGCAGGGTGTGTACCGACGATCAGCAGAGAGCATTCTTCTATCCTCTATAATAATCACTAACTGTCCTTGCGTCATCCTTCCTGTCCCTGTCTGTGTGTCTGTGGATTTTTTGTACTGCGCATGTGCACAGTATAGACAACTATTGGGACGGGAGAACAGGCCAGGGAGCCGGGCGGGTGCGCGCGCACTGACTGGCAGCGTGAAGAGACCTAGAGCCTGTTTTTAAATGGGCTTAGGCCTACTAGTCAAGGTATAAAGGAGAAGCAAGAAGTCAAGAAAGAAATGAAAGATAAGAATACAGAAGATGATACGGGGTGGCTTTGTAAGAGAGGGGTGACAAAGCCTCCCCCTCTCCTACAGAGCCCTTGTAGGAGGGGCTCTTCCCCTCCTCCCACACCCAGCAGGAGATGGGGGTGCATATGTCCTGGGAGGGATTATGTTAGAATTTGGGAACCCCTTTAATAAGAGAACCCCCAGATGTTCTGCCACTTCCAGGTAAATAGGTGTACAGGGTTACTTTTCACCCTATACAAAATCAACAAGGGTGACAGCGCTGGGACGAGGACACCAAGAGAGAACACCAAGAGAGGACCAGGGAGGCTCTATGAGATCCAGAGTCTTCCCTCTCCATAGGTGACAATGACTTCAACCTCCCATTCCTGTTCCTTTTGTCACAGATTGCCATTCAGCCCTCAGACACTGAGGGTGTTCTGAAGGGATTCAACACTGCAAACAAAGTAACCTTTTGGGCTGGTTGGTGAGTCCACACACAATACAATTTTGATTGTATGTACAATCGATAAAATATGCAATGCCATTTAGAGATCAGGTAAGCTGCCACCACTTTGCATTAGGGTGCGAAGATGCAATTCTAACTCAAGCTAGTAAGGGTTACTTCAACAACCTCACTAGACATAACAATTTACTGTATAATAATAAAATAGTTATGGTAACATTCTCTCTGAAAGGCAGGATTCTTTGCAGAGGATATTCAGAACAAGCGCTTAGACAAACTTTTTAATTGTTTATTTTATAACAAAATAGTGTATAAAAATGAATACAGAAAAATGACAAAAATTTTGAATCAAAGGAACAGAGTGATATGGTAAAATATTGGGAAAAATAAAGTACAACTGGATAAAGTCTGAGCAGTCTATGGAAATAAGTCCTTTGCTATTATAAGTACAAGACTGTTGGTAGAAAGTTGTATGGTGTGTGGCCACCTTTAGGCTGTTTAATGCTGGGAATGCACGGTTCGTTTTTGCAGCTCGATTCTGCAGTTGATTCTCTTATCTTCTGCTCGTTTTTCTTATCTTTTTCCATTCACTTTAATCAGAAATCGAGTGGCGAAAGGATCAAAAGGGAGATCGGACATGTCGGAAATGATCTATCGAACCATCGAATCACCTCAAAAACGAACCGTGAATTCCCAGAATTAAGGATAAGCCATGGGAGGGTTCCATGGCTCCCCTAAGAGTTATATAATTCCAATAATAATATTTCAACATTCACTACCAAGTTCCTGGTATGTGTATAGAGTGGGGTATAGGTCTGTATTAGCTAGGCCTATTTTTAACATGGAGTCTCAAGCAACCAGAAAGCACATTTATTCGGCATCAGCCATTCCCCATTGGTGACGGATAACTGAGACTCTGCTTTATATTAATCATGCTGTTCTGTTTGTTGAGAAATTCCCATTCTTTTATTTTGTCCAAAATGTTCTTGTTCACTGCTACATTAATTATCAGATTACTCAGGAGACCCTCTTAATTGTATACAAATGTCTGCAGCCTGCACGTTATAATATATTGTATATTCAGTATATTCAGTGAACAACATGGAGATAAACACTGCAGTGAATCTAAGATAATGCAATATGCATATTTAATAAACATCCTGCATTTGAAGGAAATAGTCATTAAAATTAATCTTTGTTTATTTTGGAATATCCAGTGCACAGTGGTACAACAAATGCAATACTTAATTTTTGATAGCATTTAGTATCTTCTATGCTTGGGTTTTGTTTTTTTTAAGGAAAGCCACATGCAACTGGTACTCATATGTTTAATATGTGCTTCTTAAAAAATGTTTGGCCCTATGCATTTACCGAACTCACCAGCAAAAAGCGCTGGCAAATTCTTAAATGAGGTTAATGTAATTAGATTTAACAACCTCCCCCCCCCCCCCCCCTCCAGGCGGTAAAGAACTTATTTGGACAGTATAACCCTGTCCCCTATTAAATTGTAGATATCACCCTTCTTCCCATCAGTCACAGGCGGACTGACGGAATCGATTTAATTGGCTACTGGCCATGTCTATCAATGTAAGCAACTCCCATTGGCTTACATTGATAGATATGGTCAGGAGTCACCAATGAAAGCGGCTCCTGACCGGCTCACAGGAACTCTGCCGTGGGTGGCCCAGGTTCCAGACATGCGGTGGTGATGGCGATTGTGGCGGGTATGTTCGGCAATTAGTCAAAATTCTGTATTTCCTGTAACAGCGGTCTCTGGCTTCTGAAGGGGGCAGAGACCGCTGGTACTTAAGTGGTTAAAAAATACTCAGAAAGCGCTAATGGTCAGAAAACACTCATAGTGTGTCTACAGCCTTAGAACGCTTATCTGGTACTCTAATAAAAGCCAAAAATTGGCTCTGGCTTCAATGACAGTAACATCCTTGAATGCAAAGAAAAATACATATATATTTCATATATTTCCAATTTTTTATTGAAGCAATAATTGTACAGGCTGCTCGTGTCTGACAAGGATCTTCTATTTGTCAGTGTTAGTGTAGTTGCCTTCCATGTTTAAGTACGGAAAGTTTATTTTAAACTCTACCTTTTTTTATAATAAATAGGTAAAAAAAAATCTCTGTATAGCTATGTATAGATATGTAAATTCAGAGATCTCACTGACTGGGCAATGGAATGTGAAAAATAACAGAGGGTTTTAGAGGTACACTGTTATTGCATGGGGCTTCTCCCAGTAGGTCAAAGTGAGCAGTTCTCTGCTTTTTTCGGTATTCAGCGCTTCTTCATTAGTATTCATGTTTTGCCATTCTTGTTGTCTAAAATTGACAATGAGTTCACAGCTCTGGTTGTGGTACCAGCCATTATTGGTGGTCAGTAGGAAGTAAAGCCCCATATGACAATTATAATTATGAACCACTATGGAAAATACTTATCATAGCTGTATGTTGTTACGTTACACTGCTGTCTCTCTGTCTGTGTGTGCTGTCTCTCTTCCTGCTGTCATCTCCATTACTCTCCACTACTGCTTCCCTGTTCAGTCACAATAATGGGAAGTGTCAGGCAGATCAATGAACTGGCACTTTCTGTATAAAACTTGACAATGAGGTTGGATACAAAATTTTAAAATCATTATCTCTCTTGCTTACATTTTTAAAAGAATTAAGCAGACCATGCATTACTTGATTTTACTGTCCATGTACAGCAGGTTTGATCACTGTGATCGAATCTGCTGTGAAATAGGTAAAGCATACGTTGCTCGATCTATTGATTTCTGTCCAAAATTTAGAGGTTTGGCCGATTGGATGGATAATTTTATTTGACCGCCAGTGAGTTGGGAATGCATCACTAGGGGTGTTTTCGATTCGGCAACAACCAACGCAAAAGAACGACAAGGCTCTCGCGTATCCTCTCGGGTCCGGTTCTTTAAAGGATACCCGAAGTGACATGTGACATGTGATAGACATGTGTATGTACAGTGCCTAGCACACAAATAACGATGCTGTGTTCCTTTTTGAAAGAGTTAAATATCAGGTATGTAAGTGGCTGGCTCAGTCCTGACTCAGACAGGAAGTGACTACAGTGTGACCCTCACTGATAAGAAATTCCAACTATAAAACACTTTCCTAGCAGAAAATGGCTCCTGAGAGCAAGAAAGAGATAAAAAGGGGAATTTCTTATCAGTGAGGTTCACACTGTAGTCACTTCCAGTCTGAGTCAGGACTGAGTCAGCCACTTACATACCTGATATTTAACTCTTTCAGGCAGAGAAAGAAAAAAAGGAACACAGCATAGTTATTTGTGTGCTAGGCACTGTACATAGACATGTCTATCTCATCATATCACATGTCACTTCGGGTATCCATTAACTTCTTCCTCCGGGTCTCTTCCTCTGTGTGTCCCTCTTCTCTTCCTGTCATGTGACAAACTGAAGATCAAACACTAGAGGGCGGTGTGTATGCTGCCAGACCTCTGGTCAGCGCTGCTAACTCTGTCTCATAGAGGTCTAGAAAAAGGGTGAGTGCCCCTTGTTAATGGGTGAGGTGGTGGTATCACATTAAAGGACAACCGAGGTAACATGTGACATGATGAGATAGACATGTGTATGTACAGTGCCTAGCACACAAATAACTAGGCTGTGTTTCTTTTTTTCTTTCTCTGCCTGAAAGAGCTAAAAATTAGGTATGCAAGTGCCAGTCTGGGTCGGGACTGGGTCAGACTATAGCATAACCCTCACTAATAAGTAATTACAGCCATAAAATACTTTCCTGTCAGTAAATGGCTTCTGAGAGCAGGAAAGAGATAAAAAGGGTCAATAATTCATAGATTTGAGCTCTCATACTTCAATGAAGGTGTTATTGAGCAGAGACAATGAAACAGTAAAAACTAGATTTAAATACAAAATAAAACTGTGGGATATCTAAAAAAGTCATCTTTAGGAGAAGGAGGATGGATATAATTGTTTTTCTCATCAGTTTATTTTCACCTCGGATGTCCTTTAAGGCGCAAAGGACTGCACCTGTGTAACGATTGTTTAATTATTTCCGTGGTCAGCGCACAGGATGCGCGCTGACACTGCGGAGATCCTCCACAAGCGTATAATCTGAGAGAACCCAGCAATGGTGCTATGCACCTGTAGAGGGGAATTCCTGCCGGCAGATGGAGCTGTGGAGAACAGAGGAACAACCCCTTTGCACTGCCACAGATGCCAAATAGGAATTGTACGAGGGGAAGCAATGCAGGGCAAGATAGCCCTTAAAGAGAGAGAGCACAGAGACGGGATGTATGTGTGTCCACCAATCTAGTCGCCACCCAGCGACAATGAACACACAACAGTGAAGACCAAGTGGGAAAGCAATCGCAAGAGATGGCGATTGCTAACAGCGACACAAGACTGAATAAGCACAGAGAGGGAATGTATGTATGTCCACCAATCTAGTCGCCACCCAGCGACGGCGAACACACAACAGCGGAAACCAAGTGAGAATGCAATCGCAAGAGATGACGATTGCTAACAGCGAAACAAGACTGAGTAAGCACAGAGAAGTAATGTATGTATGTCCACCAATCTAGTCGCCACCCAGCGTCGGGGAACACACAACAGCAGAAACCAAGTGAGAACGCAATCGCAAGAGATGACGATTGCCAACAGGGAAACAAGACTGAATAAGCACAGAGATAGAATGTATGTGTGTCCACCAATCCAGTTGCCACCCAGCGACGGTGAACACACAACAACGGAAACGAAGTGGGAACGTAATCGCAAGAGTGGCGATTGCCAACAAGAATGAGCACAGGGACAGAATGTATATGTGTCCACCAATCTAGTCACCACCCAGCGACGGTGAACACACAACAGCAGAAACAAAGTAGGAACGCAATCGCAAGAGTGGCGATTGCCAACAGACGCAAGACTGAATAAAGACAGAGCAGAAGTGTAGCAGGAAAGGCACAGCAATAAACAATGATCAGAACATCAAGGAAAATAACAAACGCTAGCTAAACGCGAACACCGCACTCATTTGCAACAGCGAACGCGTTGTAGACACGATCACCACGCGTTAGGCGCCCAGTGATAAGCGTGCCACCCTAACTAACCAACACAACACAAACACGAAATAGAGAACGCAAGCGCTTGCTAAACGGTTACCTCACCGAGCCTACAGCAAGCGTTCGTATCAGACAAGACAGACTGATGGGACTACCAGTAGCAACCGCTGCTCTGGCTAGCACCCCTAAGGCAGAACACAGAAGGAACCACCGCTGCTACCGCTAGAGCGGATGCGATCCAGACAGACAACAGATGGGGCTACCAGTAGCAACCACTGCTCTGGTTAGCACCCCCAAGGTAGAATACAGAACGAAGCACAGCCACTACCACTAGGGCAAATGCAATCCAAACAGATGGAGCAGCCAGTAGCAACCGCAGCTCTGGCCTACACTCCCAGACAGACAGAACGATTTCCTGTCGACCACCGCCGGCGACAAGACAATCGAGACAGAAAGACAGAACACGGCAATACAGATAATACAACCTGACTGCACTAGAAGGGATGCCTAGTGCAGTCCCAAGGAATACTCTAAGATAATCTTTAGCAAACAATAGCAAGGCTGACACTCCTGGTGTTAGCAGGAACAAACCATCATGACCAGCAAAGGACTCTGGGAGAACAAGGTATTATATATACTGCAAGCCTTCAAAGGAGGCAGGTAGGCAATTTGCATGACAAGTGTATGCAAATGCCTAGACAGATCACAGTCTCCTCATTTATCATGTTTCCTGTTGAAGTTTCCAAAGTGTAGATCCAGTTGCGCATCTCCCCTCTGAACAAATCAGTACATGCTGAGTAAATGGGACTCGAACTGTGAGGAAACGCGGAAAAGCCGCCGCCAGTACTCAAAGTAAGGCGGCTGATTCCGCGTTCAACATGGCAGCTAGCGCGCAGTCGGAGCGCGGAGAAACCGCCGCATGCCCAGACAACAGGGCGGCGGATTCCGCGTCCGACGCGGCAGGTAGCACGCATAGGCCTACTCTTGTCAGTGATGCTGTATGGGGAGAAAACGCTGCATGCACGGACAGCGGTGTGGCGGATTCCGCATTCAACACAGCGGGAACATTACAACACATGTCTGGTGTGGCTGGGACTGATAGTCCACACTGGTTCAGGAGGACGCGCACGCAGAGAGGCAGGGCCTTTATGACAGTCAGAGGGGAGTCAGCTGACCATGCCGGTCAGCTGACAATTTCAGCAAATTCCATTGGTCCAGCACTTAGGGGAGGCGCTAGAGAGCGCTGATGTATATATACTGGGTGCTGGTCATTTCTCTGGCGTCTGGCTTTGCGATCACTACGTGGTAGCACTCAGACCTTGTCAGTATCTGTGTTTATCAGTCAGTTTCGTAGGTGTTGATGACCACGGAGCTCACACCTTAGCCTAGGAATTGTATTATTATCTGTGTTATTATCTAGACCAGTTTCCAAGGTGTTGATGACCACGGAACTCACACCTTAGTCTAGGAATTCTGTATCATTTGTATCATTATTATTATCTAGTCTAGTTCCAGGAGTGTTGAGAATCTAGGAGCTCACACTCAAGCCTAGGCATTGTTGATTATCTGTTATGACCTACTGCTTTCCTGACCATTCTTCTGATCTCTGATTCTGTACCTTTGTTATTCTGATACTCTGTTGCCAAACTCTGCTGGTCTTAGGATTCTGCCCCTGTATACTGTCTCTGTACTTTGTCTGTCCGTGTGTTGACGACCTGGCCTGTCCGACCTCGAGAACTCTCTCTCCTGTTAAGAGATAGTTCGCTGATCTGTCAGTGACACTTCCTCATTGGTGTCACTCACGTTCTGTCCTTCCCACTCTCAACCTAGCTCCGCCCCTCGGGGAGCTTCAGACCTGTGGAAGGAACCTGATCTCAAGCATTATCTCCCACTGCTTAGCACCCTTCTCTCGGGTGCTCTCCTCAAAGTATTACTGTTGCACCAAACACTCTTATCACTCAGGTGTCCAGATTTTAGAGATATATCTGATTATCGGTGATACTGCAGATCATCAATAATCGGGTATATATCTGTATTCTCGGTGATACTGCAGATCACCGGTAATCAGACCCTCTCTGTGTTACACCGATCGTTACACGAACACAATGTTTTTTCCTAACACTGCTGTCAAAAATGATTCATAAACAAAATCATTCAAGTGTGTGTTGTTATATTAAGCTGAATATCTTTCAGAGTCCTGACTCTGCAGCAAAATAAACTGAAAAAATTAACACACACAAACAAAAACATTTAATAAAACAAATACATAAATAAAACACAGTTGTGTTTTAAATAAATCTTATTGAAATCCATCATCATTATCCATATGTAGGTTCCAAATTCATAGAAAGGAATTTTATCTCCTAGTTTTGCAAAACGTTTTGCAACTTGGTTTTGCAATTTTTTATTATGCAATTAATGTAATATAATGTCCTATTAAATGCATATAAAACTGTGCCTGGACTTGGGCTTTGTGCCAGGGGCAATACATGGGCAGATAACATGTTTGTTTCCCAGTATTTGTGTGCACTGCTTCCACACTTTATTAGCTCCAGTTTAAATCTCACTTACATAATAATGTTCCATCTATTGGCAGCTGGCAAGCACCCAGCACACAGATTCCTATAAATCATTTCAAGGTCAAATGCATGGGAGTATTTTCATGTTGACATTATGTGCTCGTGGGTTTGTTTTCTTTAATAGCTGTGGGATATTTTTCAATCTGTTAGTGAGAATGACATATTTTATCTGTAGTAAGAGACAATTTTTCTTTATGATTCCCTTAATATTCTGCTACTGTCTATTGCTTTTATTGAAGTTGGGGTGTAGCCATACATGACTGCACAGTGTAGAAAAACTGATACAGTGCCCTCTGGCTTTGTCAATATGTATGCCAAGATCTGATCAATTTTAAAACAAACTACATAATCACAAATAAATAAAAAGTATATTCTTATTTAGCACTGTTTTTGAGCACTATAAGTATATATACTGTATACAGTGGGATGCGAGAGTTTGGGCAACCTTGTTAATTGTCATGATTTTCCTGTATAAATCGTTGGTTGTTACGATAAGAAATGTCAGTTACATTTATCATATAGGAGACACACACAGTGATATTTGAGAAGTGAAATGAAGTTTATTGGATTTACAGAAAGTGCACAATAATTGTTTGAATAAAATGAGGCAGGTGCATAAATTTGGGTACTGTCGTCATTTTATTGATTTCAAAACCTTTAAAACTAATTATTGCAACTCACATTGGCTTGGTAAGCTCAGTGACCTCTGACCTACATACACAGGTGAATCCAATTATGAGAAAGAGTATTTAACCACTTTACCCCCGCGCGTACGTATTTCTCCGCCCCTTTTTCCATCCTTTAACAACCAGGGACGGAGAAATACGTACTTTCCGCGTTCCCGACGCTGTCCGCGCTCCCGCTCGTAAACACGCCGCCCGCCGCTAGTAAACACGCCGCCGCCCGCTCGCCCAGAGATCAATGAACGGGAAAATCCATTCCCGTTCGTTGATCTAAGCCCCGCAATGATCCGCTGCTCTCCTATGGGCAGCGCGATCATTGTGAGAAAAAACTCACGTGTCCAGCCTCCCTATACTTCCTCCAAGCTTCCGGAAGGAAGCTTGGAGGTCGCATTAAAACAAAAAGTTACTGTGGCCATCTTGTGGCCAAATACTAAACTACACCCTACACATTTTTCACATACAAATAAATGACTTTTACACATAAAATTAACTCATTACCTCCCACACTCCCCATTTTTTTTTTTTTTTGTAATTAAAAATTTTTTTAAAAAATTTACAATTAAAAAAAATACATAAATAGTTACCTTAGGGACTGAACTTTTTAAATATTTATGTCAAGAGGGTATAACACTGTTACTTTATAAACTATGGGCTTGTAATTAGGGATGGACGCAAAAATGAAAAAAATGCACCTTTATTTCCAAATAAAATATTGGCGCCAAACATTGTGATAGGGACATAATTTAAATGGTTTTATAACCGGGACAAAAGGGCAAATACATTTCATGGGTTTTAATTACAGTAGCATGCATTATTTAAAAACTATAATGGCCGAAAACTGAAAAATAATTATTTTTTTCCCCACATTTTTCCTATTTTCCCATTAAAACACATTTAGAAAAAAATAATTCTTGGCATAATGTCCCACCTAAAGAAAGCCTAATTGGTGGCGGAAAAAACAAGATATAGTTCATTTCATTGCGATAAGTAATGATAAAGTTATAGACGAATGAATGGAAGGAGCGCTGAAAGGTGAAAATTGCTCTGGTGCTCAGGGGGTAAAACCCCTCAGTGGTGAAGTGGTTAAGGGGGTCAATTTTAAATGTACCTCCTCTTTTAATTTTCTCTGAAGAGTAGCAACATTGGGGTCTCAAAACAAATCTCAAATGACCTGAATACAAAGATTGTTCACCACCATGGTTTATGGGAAGTATACAGAAATCTGTCTCAGAGATTTCAGCTGTCTGTTTCCACAGTTAGGAACATATTGAGGAAATGAAAGACCACAGGCTCAGTTGAAGTTAAGGCTCAAAGTGGCAGACCAAGAAAAATCTCGGATAGACAAAAGTGACGAATGGTGAGAACAGTTAGAGTCAACCCACAGACCAGCACCAAAGACCTACAACATCATCTTGATGCAGATGGAGTCATTGTACATTGTTCAACCATTCGGCACACTTTACACAAGGAAATGCTGTATGTGAGAGTGATGGAGAGGAAGCATTTTCTCCGCCCTTAGCACAAACAGAGCTGCTTGAGGTATGCTAAAGCACATTTGGACAAGGCAGCTTCATTTTGGAATAAGGTGCTGTGGACTGATGAAACTAAAATTGAGTTATTTGGGCATAACAAGGGGTGTTATGCATGGAAGACAAACAACACATCATATCAGCAGACCAATGTCCAGGAATCAGTGACAAAGCTGAAGCTACGCCGGGGCTGGATCTTTCAACAAGACAACAACCCTAAAAACTGCTCAAAATTTACTAAGGCATTCATGCAGAGGAACAAGTACAACGTTCTGGAATGGCCATCTCAGTCCCCAGACCTGAATATAATTGATAATCTGTGGTGTGAGTTAAAGAGAGCTGTCCATGCTCGGAAGCCATCGAACCTGAATAAACTAGAGATGTTTTGTAAAGAGGAATGGTCCAAAATACCTTCAACCAGAATCCAAACTCTCATTGGGACCTATAGGAAGCATTTAGAGGTTGTAATTTCTGCAAAAGGAGGATCTACTAAATATTGATTTCATTTCTTTCTTGTGGTGCCCAAATTTATGAACCTGCCCAATTATTGCACACTTTCTGTGAATCCAATAAACTTAATTTTACTTCTCAAACATCACTGTGTGTGTCTCCTATATGAAATATTTAACTGACATTTTTTATCGTAACAACGAACGATTTATACAGGAAAATCATGACAACCAAAAAGGTTGCTTAAAGTTTCGCATCCCACTGTGTATATATATATATATATATATATATATATATATATATATATATATATATATATATATATATATATACACAGCGGCTTGCAAAAGTATTCGACCCCCTTGAAATTTTCCACATTTTGTCACATAACTGCCACAAACATGAATCAATTTTTTGGAATTCCACATGAAAGATTAATACAAAGTGGTGTACATATGAGAAGTGGAACGAAAATCATACATGATTCCAAACATTTTTTACAAATAAATAACTGCAAAGTGGGGTGTTATTCGGCCCCTTTTGGTCTGAGTGCAGTCAGCTGCCCATAGACATTGCCTGATGAGTGCTAATGACTAAATAGAGTGCACCTGTGTGTAATCTAATGTCAGTACAAATACAGCTGCTCTGTGATGGCCTCAGAGGTTGTCTAAGAGAATATTGGGAGCAACAACACCATGAAGTCCAAATAACACACCAGACAGGTCAGGGATAAAGTTATTGAGAAATTTAAAGCAGGCTTAGGCTACAAAAAGGTTTCCAAAAGCTTGAACATCCCACGGAGCACTGTTAAGTGATCATTCAGAAATGGAAGGGGTATGGCACAACTGTAAACCTACCAAGACAAGGCCGTCCACCTAAATTTACAGGCCGAACAAGGAGAGCACTGATCAGAAATGCAGTCAAGAGGCCCATGGTGACTCTGGACGAGCTGCAGAGATCTACAGCTCAGGTGTGGGAATCTGTCCATAGGACAACTATTAGTTGTGCACTGCACAAAGTTGGCCTTTATGGAAGAGTGGTAAGAAGAAAGCCATTGTTAACAGAAAAGCATAAGAAGTCCCGTTCGCAGTTTGCCACAAGCCATGTGGGGTACACAGCAAACATGTGGAAGAAGGTGCTCTGGTCAGATGAGACCAAAATGGAACGTTTTGGCCAAAATGCAAAACACTATGTGTGACGGAAAATGAACACTGCACATATCTCTGAACACACCATCCCCACTGTCAAATATGGTGGTGGCAGCATCATGCTCTGGGGGTGCTTCTCTTCAGCAGGGACAGGGAAGCTGGTCAGAGTTGATAGGAAGATGAATTGAGCCATATACAGGGCAATCTTGGAAGAAAACCTCATGGAGTCTGCAAAAGTCTTTAGACTGGGGTGGAGGTTCACTTTCCAGCAAGACAACGACCCTAAACATAAATCCAGGGCAACAATGGAATGGTTTAAAACAAAACATATCTATGTGTTAGAATGGCCCAGTCAAAGTCCAGATCTAAATCCAATCAAGAATCTGTGGCAAGATCTGAAAACTGCTGTTAACAAACGCGGTCCATCTAATCTGACTGAGCTGGAGCTGTTTTGCAAAGAAGAAAGGGCAAGGATTTCAGTCTCTAGATGTGCAAAGCTGGTAGAGACATACCCTAAAAGACTGGCAGCTGTAATTGCAGCAAAAGGTGGTTCTACAAAGTATTGACTCAGGGGGCCGAATAATTACGCACACGCCACTTTGCAGCTATTTATTTGTAGAAAATGTTTGGAATCATGTATGATTTTCAATTCACTTCTCATGTGTACACCACTTTGTATTGGTCTTTCACATGGAATTCCAATAACATTGATTCATGTTTGTGGCAGTAATGTGACAAAATGTGGAAAACTTCAAGGGGGCCGGATACTTTTGCAAGCCACTGTATGTATATATATTGTGAAGTTTAGAGGGGGTCGCAGCCAGCACGCAGTACACAGATGTATAAAACAAAGTCCGTTTATTGTGCAGTAGAAATAAACAGCTTCAGTTCAGCAGTAATAAGTGGAAAATAACAGTTCAGCTTACTTCAGCTTGGTAAGATAAAGTCCAGCAGGTTCAAACAAAAGTTCAGTTTTTCATCAGGCCAACACCATACAAACAACAGAGCAGGGTATGGTTTGGCTTCCATCAAATACTCCAATATTCCTTGTCAGGAGATTTCCATAGCATACATGCTACTCCTTCAACACCTCTCCTCACACTGCTTGTGAGGCTGCTTCTTAAGCATAAATTTGCATCTCATCAATACCATAATTAGTGAGACTCAGCCCCACTGACAACCAGGTGTGTACCTAGGTGGGATGGGAAGGCCCGCCCTTCCTTCCCTCCCATCCCAGGAGTCCGGCCCTGAAAAGAAAAAACCAAGCAGCAACTGCTTGCTGCTAAAATCCGGACTCCCTTCCTAGGACCACACAGGGTTTTAAAGTGACCACAGTCCAAATACCGGGGAAATATACCTCCCATCTATTACCCAGCCCCGATGGCCCCTACATATCCCCCCCCTCTGCCTCAACCCCGAGGCGGTGGAGGCACATAGACCCACTAAACAGTGGACTCGGGAAAGGGCATCAGCGTTCTGGTGCACTTTACCCGGCCTATGTTCCACCACATAGTTGAACTCCTGGAGAGAGAGAAACCACCGGGACACTCTTGCATTCGTTCCTTTGTTTCTTTTCATCCACGCTAGCAGGGCATGGTCAGAGATCAACCTAAACTTCCTATCCAATAAATAATAGCGCAGGGAGTCTAGGGCCCATTTTATGGCCAAGCATTCCCTCGCCACTACCGCAAAGTTTCTCTCAGCGGCCGTCAGTTTCCGACTGAGAAAAACTATGGGATGTTCTTCTCCATCAATTACCTGTGACAGAACCGCCCCCAACCCAACATCTGAGGCATCTGTCTGTACTACGAATTCTCGAGTGAAATCGGGGGCTACCAGGACAGGGTGACTACATAATGCCGATTTCAGCTCCAAAAACGCTTTTTCTGTCTCTGCGGTCCACTGTATCATCACTGACTTCCGGCCCTTGGTCAAGTCAGTTAGGGGAGCTGCGAGGGTAGAAAAATTGGGAATGAACCGTCTGTAGTAGCCCACTATCCCCAAGAAAGTTTGAACCTGTTTCTTACTGATGGGGCGGGGCCAGTCCTGGATTGCGTCAATTTTGTTAACTTGGGGTTTTACCAACCCCCTTCCGACAATGTACCCCAAGTACTTTGCTTCCTCCATACCTAGGGCACATTTCTCGGGGTTCACTGTAAAACCCCCCTTCCTTAACGCATCCAGGACTGCTTGAACCTTGGGAAGGTGAGACTCCCAGTCTGAACTGAAAATTACGATGTCGTCTAAGTAGACCGACGCGTATCTTTGGTGTGGACGCAACATTCTGTCCATGACTCTCTGAAATGTGGCCGGGGCGGTCTGTAACCCAAACGGCATTCTTTTATACTGAAAATGGCCCTCAGGTGTGGAAAATGCCGTTTTTTCTCTGGCTTCTTTGGCCAAGGGTATTTGCCAATACCCTTTGGTCAGGTCTAGTGTGGTTATGTAGCGGGCTGGACCTAACCTTTCTATCAATTCATCCACACGGGGCATGGGATAACCATCAAATTTGGAAATTTCATTTAATTTCCGGAAATCGTTACAGAATCTCAGAGTTCCGTTTGGCTTGGGTACCAACACGATCGGGCTTGACCATTCACTCTGCGACTCTTCAATGACGTCTAATTCTAACATGCGCTTCACTTCCTCTGACACCGCCTTTCTGCGGGCCTCCGGGATTCAATAGGGCCTGACAAACACTTTAGCCCTGGGCTCAGTAACAATGTTGTATTCCACCATACCCGTGAGTCCAGGCAAATCCGAAAATATCCCCTTGTTTCTCTGAAGAAACTCTTTTACTTGTTGGACCTGGGATTTGGACAGAGTGGGGGCTATTTTCACATCCTCAATGCTTATTTGGGGTACAACACTCACACCCACCCTAACCGGAGCGGTCTCTCTCTCTTTCCAGGGTTTTAACAGATTGACGTGATACAGTCTCCCTGGCTGATGTACCTTATAATTCACTTCCCCCACTTTTTCAACGATCTCGAAGGGACCGTGCCACCTGGCCAAGAATTTACTCTCCACGGTTGGGATCAATACTGCCACTCTATCCCCCACCTGGAACTGCCTGATTTTCGCGGAGCAGTTGTATACCCGACTCTGCGCTTCTTGGGCTGCCAGTAAGTGTTCCTTGACAAGGGGCATCACCTTGGCAATGCGTTCTTGCAGCTGGGAAACGTGTTCCACCACACTCTTGTGAGGACTGGACTCACTTTCCCAGGTTTCTTTGACCACGTCAAGCAACCCTCGAGGTCTGCGCCCATATACCAGTTCAAATGGTGAAAAACCTGTGGAGGCTTGAGGTACCTCCCGAACAGCAAACATCACTGCCGGCAATAAACAGTCCCAATCTTTTCCGTCCCTTTGAACCACTCTTTTTAACATCATTTTTAAAGTCTTATTAAACCGTTCAACCAGGCCATCGGTCTGAGGGTGATAAACCGAGGTTCTCATCTGTTTAATCTGGAACAGTTTACATACATCAGCCATCACTTTAGACATAAACGGGGTTCCTTGATCCGTAAGGATTTCCCTAGAAAAACCCGTCCGAGTGAACATATTAAACAATTCTCGGGCGATAGCTTTGGACGTGGGTTTTCTTAACGGAAAGGCTTCCGGGTAGCGAGTGGCATAGTCGAGGATGACAAGGATATATTGGTGCCCCCTGGCAGACTTTACCAGTGGCCCCACTATATCCATGGCAATGCGCTCGAATGGCACCTCGATTATTGGCAAGGGCACCAAAGGGCTTCGAAAATGGGACATTGGCGCGGTTAACTGACAGGTGGGGCAAAAAGCGCAGTAATTCTTTACTTCGGCCTTTAACCCAGGCCAGTAAAACCTGTCAGTTATCCGCGCCTCCGTTTTCTCGGCACCCAGGTGACCTCCCAATGCTTCATTGTGAGCCAAGTCTAGTACCATCCTCCGAAACTCCTGAGGCACTAGCAGCTGTTCAACCACCTCTTCTCTGACCTTTGCAACCCGATAGAACATATCCCCATGAACTGAAAAATGAGGGAATCTCTCCTCTGCCCCAGGTTCCTGGGGAACTCCATTTATAACAGATACCTGTTGTCTCGCATGGGATAACGTTGGATCCCGCATCTACGCAGTAATAAACAACCCTTTTGACACATCCAGGTCAGGGAGCATAGATGGGGGGAAGATTCCTCATCATCCTCGCCCAACATAACTTGTAATGGGGAATCATCCCCCCCTCAGTAACCTGCTCAGGGTCCCGACAAGGATGGTCAGTTCCATTTTCATCAATTTGCAACATTACATCATCAGTTTGCAATAATACATGATCATTTTGCAATACATTTTCTGCAACATTTGTATCCAGACTTGGTGCATCAAGTTCTTTGGTAGGGGGAGGAGGGGCTAAGTTATTATCAGAGTCTTTAAATAACTTCCCTTTTACACTCTCCCACAGTACCCAAAACAGTGGAAAGTCTCGACCCAATATTACTTGACACATTAGGTTTCTTACCACTCCGACGTCGTGAGTAATTGTCCCACATTCCGTTGAAATCGACACTGGCACCACAGGATAAGTCTTTGTGTCTCCATGGATACACACTACCTTAAGCGGCTTTAGCACAGTGTCAATTGTTCCAATCAGATCAGCGTGCACCATGGTTACCATACTGCCTGAGTCCAGCAAGGCTTTGGCAGGTACCTGGTTCACACTGACGGGACACACAAAACTCTCCTGGCACTCTGCCAGGCATACCTCCTGGGCAAAAAAGGACACTCTCCGTAGTACGTCACACTGCATGGATTCCTCCTGCAGTGGACACTGGGCTCTGGTATGGCCCCAGGCAGAACATCTCCAACACTGGATCGCCCCTCCCTTCCGAGGTGTAGCCATGGCAGGTGGCAACCCCTGAGCGGCTTTTGGGAATACTTCCCTATTTCTGGTGATGCTGGTTGCGGGGTTCCATGAAGCACCCTTTCCGGAGTCCGGGAACCTTGCAACACGGGGTAAGTTGGGGCCCGCCTGGCCCTTTGGAGAGAGTAGATTTTCCACTACGTTATATCTCTCCACCAACTCCACCAGCTGCTCTGCTTTTTTGGGGTCTGCATGACTGACCCAGCGCTGTAGACCCACTGGCAAGGCACGTAGAAAACGATCCAGCACGAATCGCTCCACCATCTCAGGCCCGGTAAGTACCTCTGGTTGCAGCCACTTTGTCGTCGGTTGGATGAGGTCATACATCTGTGATCTGGCTGGATGATCCATCCGGTATTGCCAGCTGTACACCCTCTGTGCCCGGACCGCTGTTGTTACACCTAGTCGGGCCAGGATCTCTGCCTGTAGTCGATCATAGTCGAGGGCGTCTGCAGCGTTGAGATCGTAGTAGGCCTTCTGGGGTTCTCCCGTCAGGAACGGTGCAAGGATACCAGCCCATTTGTCTTTCGGCTATCCTTCCCGCTCTGCTGTCCTTTCGAACGTTTTCAGAAAGGCTTCCACATCATCATGTGGGGGTTAGTTTCTGCAGAAAGTGACTGGCTCTCACCATCGCCTGGTTGCTAGGGGCAGCTCCTGCTGTCTCTCTCCCCTGGGCCAGCTTCTGCACCGCCTCAAGCAGGATTTTGGCTTGCGCTTCTGAGGCCTCTCGCAGGGCTTCCGTGGCTTGCTGTTGAGTCACCATACTCGCCTGCTGAGACACCATACTCTGCTGTAGCTGCACAGTGGCTAAGGCCATTTGTTTCAGCACTTCCTCCATCATGCATACAAGGAGACTGGCCCTTTAAATGTCACTTTTTAAACGGAACTTTTTCTTGTCCTGCAGTGCTGCGCTGCCCGCATCCGAGCACCAGTTGTGAAGTTTAGAGGGGGTCGCAGCCAGCACGCAGTACACAGATGTATAAAACAAAGTCCGTTTATTGTGCAGTAGAAATAAACAGCTTCAGTTCAGCAGTAATAAGTGGAAAATAACAGTTCAGCTTACTTCAGCTTGGTAAGATAAAGTCCAGCAGGTTCAAACAAAAGTTCAGTTTTCATCAGGCCAACACCATACAAACAACAGAGCAGGGTATGGTTTGGCTTCCATCACATACTCCAATATTCCTTGTCAGGAGATTTCCGTAGCATACATGCTACTCCTTCAACACCTTTCCTCACACTGCTTGTGAGGCTGCTTCTTAAGCATAAATTTGCATCTCATCAATACCATAATTAGTGAGACTCAGCCCCACTGACAACCAGGTGTGTACCTAGGTGGGATGGGAAGGCCCGCCCTTCCTTCCCTCCCATCCCAGGAGTCCGGCCCTGAAAAGAAAAAACCAAGCAGCAACTGCTTGCTGCTAAAATCCGGACTCCCTTCCTAGGACCACACAGGGTTTTAAAGTGACCACAGTCCAAATACCGGGGAAATATACCTCCCATCTATTACCCAGCCCCGATGGCCCCTACAATATATATATATATATATATATATATATATATATATATATATATATATATATATATATATATATATACTGTATATTCATATATATATACTGTATATATATATATGTGTGTTTGTATACAAGGTAAGCTGAATGCTAGCAGTTCTGTATGCACATCTGAACATACAGTAATAATTTGCAGATCTGACCCTAGTGGATGGCTAGGAATTATTTTTACTGCCAATCTATTTACAGCCTCCTTATTCTTGTGCCAGAAAAATAAAAACAAAAAAACCCTCCTCCCAAAAACCCAGATGCTCCTTAAAAAGGACCCAAAATTACTCATAGTAGAACATAGAAAGAATTCAGGTTACTAATTTTTACATTAAAGGTAACCTGAGGTCACAAATGTACTTGTCCTAATGCAGACTTACGTATAATATTATCCAAGCTGCTGTTTATGCACACAGTCTAAAGCTCACCGGATGACTCCACTCTCCTGGTTAAATAAGTAAATGGGGTCATTTTTAGCTGTGGCTGAGTCGTGCATGCATGTACTACCAAGCATGTATATGTACACTTGGCGGTGTGCATTGACACACAAGAATTTTGGTATCTTCATGCACACTGGCATGTCTGGGTGTTGCCTTAGACCTAAGTTAGGTATCTAATTTTCTCTCAGGCTTTCAGCCAGCACCATCAGGTCTAATCAGCTATCCGTGTGTTACCCAAGCTATTATCTTATTTGGCTTGTTTATTTGGTTTCTGACTTGCCTTGTCATGAACTTAGCTCTTCTCCAACCCTTAGCAAGTTTCTACTAAGCTCTGCCTACTGCCTGCCACAGCCTCTTCCTGTTGACCGGCTGTAGTTGTCAGCTACCTACTATATCTGCTGCTTCTTGCCCAACCACATCTCCCTGTTTTTTTCCACAACGTTTGCTTGTTAATCAAATATGTCTACCTGTCATAACTTCTGCTTGATAACTGATCATGTCTACCTACTGCCAACCATGACCTCTGATGCATTATGCTTTCTCAATGCCATATGATAACCACTAGAGACTATCATCCTAATCCTATATTTTATCAGCTTCTACTATGCTCAGATTCTTCCTACTCTGAGCTGTAAGTTCACCTGTTTCTCTTGTCCCCAGTGTGGTGACCTCAGAGGCAGGAGCGTAGCAATAGGGGTTGCAGACGTTGCGACCGCATCAGGGCCCATGGACCAAAGGGGCCCCGAAGGGCCCTCCCTTAACTGCAGTATTAGCTCTCTATTGGTCCTGTGCTCATAATAATCACTTCTATAGATACTTTGAATAGTGGTAATCATTAACAAACTCCTCCCATCCCCTTCTTGCAACTCTGACACTGTAGTTGCCATTGGCAGGTTTTGGTGCGTCGTATCAATTGTTATGTATAGAGTGCTTGGGGGCCCCATTGTAAAATTTGCATCGGAGCCCACAGCTCCTTAGCTACGCCACTGCTCAGAGGCCACAACTTGATGCAAACACCAGCAACAAAGTAGTCTGAGAGTGGAGGCCCATCTTCTGTAGCTGGGTAAACTAATAAAGACCATGGGGCCATATACAATTCAATTTTTAACCTGAGTTTTCTCCTAGGTGATATTTTCACAAATTATAAATAAAAATACCATTTTAAACCATCATCAAGCAAGCAAATACTCAAAATAATTTTGCCAGGATTTTTTTACTTACTTTTTGGTACTTTTTCCATTCCAAAGTGTTAAAAAGTTATTTTAAACTGAAGATGAATAATTATCTCCTAGTACAAAACTCAGGAGAAAAAGTGAATTGCATATGGACCCTGGGCCTATATGCAATTCTCCTAGGTGATATTTCCAAACTTGTCAATAAAATGCTTTTTAAACCACCAACAAGCAAGAAAACACTCCAAATAATTTTGATAGTACTTTTTCTACTTTTTTTTTTTGTTACTTTTTCAATTGCAGAGTTATTTTAAATGAAAGATTAAAAAAGAACTCCTGGGAGAAAACTCAGGAGAAAAAGTGAATTGCATATGGGCCAAGGTATTTAAACATTCAGCGGCTACATCCAACACTGCTGCCCCTGTGCTGCGCGCTCCCGTGGCCGATTGCGCATGCTCCAGAGCGCTCATGCGTCGCCGCCCGTTTGCCCGGAGATTAATGAATGGGAACACAGTTCCCATTGATTGATCTAAGTCCCCATTGGAATGATCGCTGGCTTCTATGAGAAGCCTGTGACGGATTGCGGAGTAACCTCTGCACCTTCTGACAGTGAGGTGGCGGTGTCCGCGCACAGAGCGGAGGTTTCCCTGCAGCAACATGCGTCTGGTTTGGCTGGACCCAGTAGTGCACACAGATGGAAAGCTACACGCGCGCGCCGCAAGACAGGCTCTTTATGCCAATAGGAGAAGAGTCAGCTGATCGAGGCGGTCAGCTGATCCCAGCTCAGTGGTTGATTGGTTGATGGGAGCTGGGTGGCGCTGGAGAGCGCTCCACTATATATATATATATATCTCTTGCTTTTCAGTTGCTGGTTGTCTGGCATTGCGAATACCTATGTGTTAGCACTCAGACCTAGTCAGATCTTGCAGTGTGGTGGAACCAGGAGGACCTGGGAATCCACACTTAGCCAGTTTACTGTGTATTATCTGTGTTATTCATTAGACCAGTTCCAGGGTGTAGAGACCACGGACCTCACACCCCAGACTAGGAATACTGTGTATCATCTGTGTTATTCATTAGACCAGTTCCAGGGTGTAGAGACCACGGACCTCACACCCCAGACTAGGAATACTGTGTATCATCTGTGTTATTCCTTAGACTAGTTCCAGGGTGTAGAGACCAAGGACCTCACACTCAGATTAGGGAACTTGTGTTATCATCCTGTTATACTTCAGACTAGTTCCAGGGTGTAGAGACCACGGACCTCACACCCAGACTAGGCATTGTTTGATATCTGTTATGACTTATTGCTTTCCTGACCACTCCTCTGATCTCTGATTCGGTACCTTGCACTTCTGATATCCTGTTGCCAAACCCTGCTTGCCTTGGATACCGAATCAGCTTACCGTTTTTGTACTTTATCTGTCAGTGTGTTGCCGACCCGGCCTGCCCGACCTTTCTGGCTGTCACCCACCCCTTGGGTGCTCAGCCTCCCTGCAGGGGCCTTCTGCTTCTCAGAGGGGGCACTGCTGCTAAACCAGTCAGGGTCTCCTTCCCCTGGAGTCCTTGACTGCAGTAGAGTCTGTCTCTAATTATTGGACCACCTGCTACCCCGGTGTTCCAATTTCTACTGTTACACCAAACATTCACACACTTCAGGTGTCCAGAGGTTAGCAATATATCTGTATTATCAGTGATTCTGCAGATCATCAATAATCAGGTATATATCTGTATTCTTGGTGATACTGCAGATCACCAATAATCAGATTCTCTCTGCGTGCTGACACCTCTCATTACAGAACGCCAGACCAAACCAATATGGACGCACTTAGCAGTCGTCTTGACACACTCACCACCTCGGTGGAAAATCTCATCAGAGTGATGGACGGCCAGCAGGCCCAGATCTCTGCTATATCTGGGTCACTACAAGTCCTTCAGACGACTGTAAATTCAGTGCGATCCCCTCCGGTTACAGACATAATGTCTGTACCAGAAAAGTTTTCTGGCCATAGATCTGACTTTCAGAATTTTAAGAATCGTGTGATGTCGTATTTTGAACTGAGGCCTAACCTGTCAGGAACAGAGGCGCAGAGAATTGTCTTTATTAAAACCTTACTTTCAGGAGATGCTCAAAGTCAGGGCATGAAGCACTCAGGTCAGTTGAGGAGTTTTTTAAGTCCATGGCCATAATCTATGATGATCCAGACATTTCCTCTACCGCAGAGCGGAAGTTGAAAACCTTGCGCCAGGGCAAGGATCCTGTGGAGGTTTATGCAGCGGAGTTCAGGAAGTGTTCGGTATCGGCCAGGTGGGGGGCTTTTGCATTGCTAGATTGTTTCCTATCGGGGTTATCAGACGCAGTCTCTGGTTTGATGTTGGGATATATTGAACCTAAAACCATTGAGGAAGCAATCTCTTTGGCAGTACGTGTTGATCGTAGGTTACGATATCAAAGACAAACCCGTGGTAGGGACCGAGTCAGATATGTCTCCTATACCACTTCTCCACCGGCCTCACCGCCTCCTGAGCCAATGCAAATTGGACAGTCCAAATTAACGCGGGCAGAGCGGAATCGCAGGAAGACGGAGCAGCTCTGTTTGTACTGTGCAGAGGAGGGTCATAGAGTGCAGAATTGTCCCAAGAAGTCGGGAAACGCTGCCGCCTAGGAGTAGTCAGAGGTAATACCCTAGGCATGCAGTCTTTACCTCTACATGACAATCGTCTGCTAGTTCCCTGTTCTGTCATTGATTCCGGTTCAGCGGCTAATTTTATTGATTACGATTTTGCTAAAAAAATTGGGAATACCCATGCTCCCTTTGGATCAACCGATCCTGGTCACTGCTGTGGATGACTCTTCTCTGCAGAGTAGGCACCCTTTATATTGTACTCCTAATTTGCAACTCACAGTGGGGGTTTTACATGGGGAAAGTCTGCAATTTCTGGTTCTGCATATGGCAACCTCTACCATCATTCTTGGCATGCCCTGGTTACAAATTCACTCGCCTCAGATCGACTGGGTTTCAGGTCAGCTAACGAGCTGGTCATCCCATTGTTATCATCATTGTTTAGCGAAAGTAACCATGGGTAATACCAACATTCAGGTTGAAGGTGTACCAAAACAATACGCAGAATTTGCCGACGTCTTCTGTCCTAAGTCAGCGGACAAGCTTCCCCCACCATCGTACCTTCGATTGTCCCATTGATCTGAGATCTGGTTGTATGCCGCCCAGGGGTCATCTTTATAACCTATCTGGGCCAGAGAAGCTAGCTATGCAGGAATACATCAGGGAAAAACTTGGCAAAAGGGTTCATCCGTCCCTCTCGCTCACCAGCAGGGGCAGGTTTCATTTTTGTAAAGAAAAAAGACGGAGGCCTCCGTCCTTGTTTTGATTATCGAGGCCTGAATAAGATCACAGTGAAAAACCGCTACCCTTTGCCATTGATTGACGATTTGTTCACGCAGGTGACCAATGCCAAGATTTTTTCCAAGCTAGATCTCAGGGGTGCATACAATCTAGTCCGTATCAGAGATGGTGACGAATGGAAGACGGCCTTCAACACGCCCGGCGGGCATTACGAGTACTTGGTGATGCCCTTCGGGTTGTGCAACGCACCGGCTTTCTTCCAGGAGTTAATCAATGAGGTGTTCAGGGAGGTGTTGGGAAAGTTTGTTCTGGTTTACTTGGACGATATACTGATCTTTTCGTCCAGTCTCTCGGAACATCGCCAGCATGTCAGATGGGTGTTGAAAAAGTTAAGACAGAATCGACTTTATGCCAAACTGGAGAAATGCCTCTTCGAGGTAGAGTCAGTAGCCTTCTTGGGGTATATTATCTCCACTTCTGGTCTCTCGATGGACCCAGGGAAAGTTTCTGCTGTTCTGGAGTGGCCTCAGCCTGTGGGGCTGAAGGCACTTCAGAGATTCCTGGGGTTTGCTAATTACTACAGCAGGTTCATTAAGGGGTACTCTACCATGATTTCCCCTCTCACCAGTCTCACCAGGAAAGGGGCTGACACTCACCACTGGTCACCAGAAGCTCATGCGGCCTTTTTGACTTTAAAGAAACTGTTTTGTTCTGCCCCGATACTGAGGCATGTTGATGTCGCCTTTCCCTTCATTGTAGAGGTTGATGCCTCAGAGGTGGGGGTGGGAGCTGTGTTGTCTCAGAGGTCAGGTTTGCAGGGCAAGTTACGCCCATGTGCCTACTTTTCTCGCAGATTTTCACCCGCTGAGAAAAACTATGACATTGGCAACCGGGAGCTCCTGGCCATCAAATTAGCGTTTGAGGAATGGCGACACTGTTTAGAGGGTGCAGAACATATTATCAAAGTTTATACAGATCACAAGAATTTGGAGTATATTGAGGGGGCTAAGAGACTTAGTCCTCGCCAGGCCCGATGGTCCCTGTTTTTTGCCAGATTCAGATTTGTAATCACGTATACTCCCGGAAGCAAGAATGTTAACCACTTCCCGACCGCCTAACGCACAGCGGCGGCCAGGAAGTGGAGCCCTGAAGGACGGGCTCACCCACAGAGGCGGCGGTCCTTCTAAGGGCATGGGCGGAGCGATCGCGTCATCCGTGACGCGATCCTCCGCCGGCGCCTGTCACCGCTCGCCCTCCGCAACATCCCGCCGGCTATACGGAAGCGCCGGCGGGATGTTAACCCGATGATCGCCGCATACAAAGTGTATAGTACACTTTGTAATGTTTACAAAGTGTATTATACAGGCTGCCTCCTGCCCTGGTGGTCCCAGTGTCCGAGGGACCACCAGGGCAGGCTGCAGCCACCCTAGTCTGCACCAAGCACACTGATTTCTCCCCCCCCCCTGCCCCAGATCGCCCACAGCACCCATCAGACCCCCCCTGCCCACCCCCCAGACCCCTGTTTGCACCCAATCACCCCCCTAATCACCCATCAATCACTCCCTGTCACTATCTGTCAACGCTATTTTTTTTTTATCCCCCCCTGCTCCCTGCCCCCTCCTGATCACCCCCCACCTCTCAGATTCTCCTCAGACCCCCCCCCCCAGACTACCCCCCCCCCCTGTTTACTGTATGCATCTATCCCCCTGATCACCTGTCAATCACCTGTCAATCACCTGTCAATCACCCGTCAATCACCCGTCAATCACCCCCTGTCACTGCCACCCATCAATCAGCCCCTAACCTGCCCCTTGCGGGCAATCTGATCACCCCCCCCACACCAATAGATCGCCCACAGATCCGACATCAGATCACCTCCCAAATCCATTGTTTACATCTATTCTCTCCTCTAAACACCCACTAATTACCCATCAATCACCCATCAATCACCCCCTATCACCACCTGTCACTTTTACCTATCAGATCAGACCCTAATCTGCCCCTTGTGGGCACCCAATCACCCGCCCACACGCTCAGATTGCCCTCTGACCCCCCCTTATCAATTCACCAGTGCATTAATTACATCTGTTCTTCCCTGTAATAACCCACTGATCACCTGTCAATCACCTGCCAATCACCTATCACCCATCAATCACCCCCTGTCACCCCCTGTCACTGCCACCCATCAATCAGCCCCTAACCTGCCCCTTGCGGGCAATCTGATCACCCACCCACACCATTAGATCGCCCGCAAACCCGCCGTCAGATTACCTCCCAAATGTATCGTTTACATCTGTTATCTTCTCTAAACACCCACTAATTACCCATCAATCACCCCCTATCACCACCTGTCACTGTTACCTATCAGATCAGACCCTAATCTGCCCCTTGCGGGCACCCAATCACCCGCCCACATGCTCAGATTGCCCTCAGACCCCCCCCCCCCTTATCAATTCGCCAGTGCATTAATTACATCTGTCCTTCCCTGTAATAACCCACTGATCACCTGTCAATCACCTGCCAATCACCTATCACCCATCAATCACCCCCTGTCACTGCCACCCAACAATCAGCCCCTAACCTGCCCCTTGCGGGCAATCTGATCACCCACCCACACCAATAGATCGCCCGCAGATCCGACATCAGATCACCACCCAAGCGCAGCGTTTACATCTATTCTCTCCTCTAAACACCCACTAATTACCCATCAATCACCCCCTATCACCACCTGTCACTGTTACCCATCAGATCAGACCCTAATCTGCCCCTTGCGGGCACCCAATCACCCGCCTACACGCTCAGATTGCCCTCAGACCCCCCCTTATCAATTCGCCAGTGCAATATTTACATCTGTCCTTCCCTGTAATAACCCACTGATCACCTGTCAATCACCTGCCAATCACTTATCACCCATCAATAACCCCCTGTCACTGCCACCCATCAATCACCCCCTGTCACTGCCACCCATCAATCACCCGCTGTCACTGCCACCCATCAATCAGCCCCTAACCTGCCCCTTGCGGGCAAACTGATCACCCACCCACACCAATAGATCGCCCGCAGATCGGACATCAGATCACCACCCAAGCGCAGTGTTTACATCTATTCTCTACCCTAAACACCCACTAATTACCCATCAATCACCCCCTGTCACTGCTACCTATCAGATTAGACCCCTATCTGCCCCTAGGGCACTCAATCACCCGCCCACACCCTCAGAATGCCCTCAGACCCCAGCCCTGATCACCTCGCCAGTGCATTGCTTGCATCTATTCTCCCCTCTAATCACACCTTGAGACACCCATCAATCACCTCCTGTCACCCCCTAGCACACCTACCCATCAGATCAGGCCCCAATTTGCCCCGTGTGGGCTCCTGATCACTCGGCCAAACCCTCAGATCCCCCTCAGACCCCCTTCCGATCACCTCCCCAGTGCATTGATTGCATCTATTTTCCCCTCTAACCACCCCCTGAGACACCCATCAATCACCTCCTGTCACCCCCCTAGCACTCCTATCCATCAGATCAGGCCCAATACAACCTGTCATCTAAAAGGCCACCCTGCTTATGACCGGTTCCACAAAATTCGCCCCCTCATAGACCACCTGTCATCAAAATTTGCAGATGCTTATACCCCTGAACAGTCATTTTGAGACATTTGGTTTCCAGACTACTCACGGTTTTGGGCCTGTAAAATGCCAGGGCGGTATAGGAACCCCACAAGTGACCCCATTTTAGAAAAAGAGACACCCCAAGGTATTTTGTTAGGTGTATGACGAGTTCATAGAAGATTTTATTTTTTGTCAAAAGTTAGCGGAAATTAATTTTTATTGGTTTTTTTTCACAAAGTGTCATTTTTCACTAACTTGTGACAAAAAATAAAATCTTCTATGAACTCGCCATACACCTAACGGAATACCTTGGGGTGTCTTCTTTCTAAAATGGGGTCACTTGTGGGGTTCCTATACTGCCCTGGCATTTTAGGGGCCCTAAACCGCGAGGAGTAGTCTAGAAAACAAATGCTTCAAAATGATCTGTGAATAGGACGTTGGGCCCCTTAGCGCACCTAGGCTGCAAAAAAGTGTCACACATGTGGTACCGCCGTACTCAGGAAAAGTAGTATAATGTGTTTTGGGGTGTATTTTTACACATACCCATGCTGGGGGGGAATTTCTATGTAAATGGACAATTGTGTGTAAAAAAATCAAACAATTGTCATTTACAGAGATATTTCTCCCACTTAGCATGGCTATGTGTAAAAATACACCCCAAAACGCATTATACTACTTCTCCTGAGTACGGCGGTACCACATGTGTGGCACTTTTTTACACCCTAAGTACGCTAAGAGGCCCAAAGTCCAATGAGTACCTTTAGGATTTCACAGGTCATTTTGCGACATTTGGTTTCAAGACTACTCCTCACGGTTTAGGGCCCCTAAAATGCCAGGGCAGTATAGGAACCCCCCAAATGACCCCATTCTAGAAAGAAGACACCCAAAGGTATTCCGTACGGAGTATGGTGAGTTCATAGAAGATTTTATTTTTTGTCACAAGTTAGCGGAAAATGACACTCTGTGAAAAAAAACTATTAAAATCAATTTCCGCTAACTTGTGACAAAAAAATAAAAACTTCTATGAACTCACCATACTCCTAACGGAATACCTTGGGGTGTCTTCTTTCTAAAATGGGGTCATTAGTGGGGTTCCTATACTGCCCTGGCATTTTAGGGGCCCTAAACCGCGAGGAGTAGTCTTGAAACAAAAATGACCTGTGAAATCCTAAAGGTACTCATTGGACTTTGGGCCCCTTAGTGCAGTTAGGGTGCAAAAAAGTGCCACACATGTGGTATCGCCGTACTTGGGAGAAGTAGTATAATGTGTTTTGGGGTGTATTTTTACACATACCCATGCTGGGTGGGAGAAATACCTTTGTAAATGACAATCTTTTGATTTTTTTACACACAATTGTCCATTTACAGAGGTATTTCTCTCAACCAGCATGGGTATGTGTAAAAATGCACCCCAAAACACATTGTACTACTTCTCCCGAGTATGGCGATACCACATGTGTGGCACTTTTTTGCACCCTAACTGTGCTAAAGGGCCCAAAGTCCAATGAGTACCTTTAGGATTTCACAGGTCATTTTGAGAAATTTCGTTTCAAGACTACTCCTCACGGTTTAGGGCCCCTAAAATGCCAGGGCAGTATAGGAACCCCACAAATGACCCCATTTTAGAAAGAAGACACCCCAAGGTATTACGTTAGTAGTATGGCGAGTTCATAGAAGATTTTATTTTTTGTCACAAGTTAGCGGAAATTGATTTTAATTGTGTTTTTTCACAAAGTGTCATTTTCCGCTAACTTTTGACAAAAAATAAAATCTTCTATAACTCACCATACTCCTAACGGAATACCTTGGGGTGTCTTCTTTCTAAAATGGGGTCATTTGTGGGGTTCCTATACTGCCCTGGCATTTTAGGGGCCCTAAACCGTGAGGAGTAGTCTTGAAACGAAATTTCTCAAAATGACCTGTGAAATCCTAAAGGTACTCATTGGACTTTGGGCCCTTTAGCGCAGTTAGGGTGCAAAAAAGTGCCACACATGTGGTATCGCCGTACTCAGGAGAAGTAGTATAATGTGTTTTGTGGTGTATTTTTACACATACCCATGCTGAGTGGGAGAAAGATCTCTGTAAATGGACAATTGTGTGTAAAAAAAATTAACAAATTGTCATTTACAGAGATATTTCTCCCACCCAGCATGGGTATGTGTAAAAATACACCCCAAAACACATTATACTACTTCTCCTGAGTACGGCAATACCACATGTGTGGCACTTTTTTGCAGCCTAACTGCGCTAAGGGGTCCAAAGTCCAATGAGCACCTTTAGGCTTTACAGGGGTGCTTACAATTTAGCACCCCCCAAAATGTCAGGACAGTAAACACACCCCACAAATGACCCCATTTTGGAAAGTAGACCCTTCAAGGTATTCAGAGAGGGGCATGGTGAGTCCGTGGCAGATTTCATTTTTTTTTGTCGCAAGTTAGAAGAAATGGAAACTTTTTTTTTTTTCTCACAAAGTGTCATTTTCCGCTTACTTGTGACAAAAAATAATATCTTCTATGAACTCACTATGCCTCTCAGTGAATACTTTGGGATGTCTTCTTTCCAAAATGGGGTCATTTGGGGGGTATTTATACCATCCTGGAATTCTAGCCCCTCATGAAACATGACAGGGGGTCAGAAAAGTCAGAGATGCTTGAAAATGGGAAAATTCACTTTTTGCACCATAGTTTGTAAACGCTATAACTTTTACCCAAACCAATAAATATACACTGAATGGGTTTTTTTTAATCAAAAACATGTTTGTCCACATTTTTCGCGCTGCATGTATACAGAAATTTTACTTTATTTGAAAAATGTCAGCACAGAAAGTTAAAAAAAATCATTTTTTTGCCAAAATTCATGTCTTTTTTGATGAATATAATTAAAAGTAAAAATCGCAGGAGCAATCAAATAGCACCAAAAGAAAGCTTTATTAGTGACAAGAAAAGGAGCCAAAATTCATTTAGGTGGTAGGTTGTATGAGCGAGCAATAAACCGTGAAAGCTGCAGTGGTCTGAATGGAAAAAAAGTGGCCGGTCCTTAAGGGGTAGAAAGCCCTAGGTCCTCAAGTGGTTAAGGCTGATGCTCTTTCCAGGTGTTTTGAGCCCGAGTCAGTGCAGTCTGCAGCCCCTGAAACCATCCTACCCCCCAAGGTAGTTCTGGCAGCCACTGAGACATGGACAGATTGGATAGCCAAGTTGAGTCCCTACCAACAGGATGTTCCAGAGGGAAACCCTGAGGGGGTCATGTTTGTGCCACTGCCTTTCCGCTTACCAATCCTGCAATTCTTTCATTCTCACAAGAATGCTGGTCATCCTGGAGCCACCAGAACCCAGGATCTAGTAGGTAGATGTGCTTGGTGGCCTACTTTGGTTACAGATTGCAAGGAATTTGTAAGAGAGTGTGCAGTATGTGCAAGGAGCAAACCCTCTCGTCAGGCCCCCGTTGGCACTTTACAGCCCTTGCCAGTTCCCAATGAACCCTGGACTCATATTTACATAGATTTTTTGGGTGAACTCCCTCGGTCTGAAGGCAAGTCTGTCATTTGGGTGGTAGTGGACCGTTTCAGTAAGATGGCACACTTTGTCCCTCTGAAAGGACTCCCCTCGGCCCAGGAATTGGCTGATCTCTTCATCCAACACATCTTCCGGCTGCATGGCATTCCGGAAAATGTAGTGTCAGATCGGGGAGTCCAATTTGTTTCAAAATTTTGGAGGGCATTTTGCCATCAATTGGACATGGAACTCGCATTCTCATCAGGCTATCACCCACAGACAAACGGTCAGACCGAGAGAGTTAACCAATCGCTGGAACAATTCCTCAGGTGTTATGTTGCTGATGCGCAAACTGATTGGGTAAAGTTTTTGCCATTCGCAGAGTTTGCGCACAACAACCTGAAGAGCTCTTCTTCTGGGTTCTCTCCATTCCAGGTGGTGTGAGGGAGGTCACCTAAATTTACTCCTTTACCGGTCGCGTCTACTCCTTTCCCAGCTCTGGAGGACTGGCAAAGGGCTCTGAAAGAAATTTGGGGAATGGTTAAGAGGAACTTAGGGAAAGCTTTCCAAACCCAGAAGAAGCAGGCTGATAAACATCGGTCGGTAGAGTGGAGATTCTCCCCAGGAGATTTGGTATGGGTGTCCACTCGTCACTTGGCCTTAAAGCAATTGTCACCCAAGCTGGGTCCTAAGTTTATAGGACCTTTTCCAGTGGCCAAGAAAATCAATGAAGTCACGTATGCCATTGATCTCCCACCCACCATGAAAGGTGTGAGATCATTCCATGTGTCCCTGTTGAAGCCAACAGTACAGGTGGACTCCTCTCCCCCCCCCCCCCCCCCCCGTGTTGGTGGATGACCAACCAGAGTATGAGATTGAAAAGATTCTGGATTCTCGCCTTGTGCAGAATTCTGTGCATTATCTGGTCCACTGGAAGGGATATGGCATAGTGGAGAGATCTTGGGTGCCAGATTGCCGCATGCATGCGGAAGAATTAAAGAAAGAGTTCCATGACTTACATCCGGGAAACCGGGTAGAAAGTGTCCGGAGTCCACTCCTCGGGGGGGGGGGGGGGGGGGTACTGTGACGGATTGCGGAGAAACCGCTGCGCCTTCTGACAGGCGGCGGTGTCCGCGCACAAAGCAGCGTTTTCCCCGCAGCAACATGCATCTGGTTTGGCTAGACCCAGTAGTGCACACAGATGGAGAGCTACGCGCGCGCACGCGCCGCAAGACAGGTTCTTTATGCCAATAGGAGAAGGGTCAGCTGATTGAGGTGGTCAGCTGATCCCAGCTCAGTGGTTGATTGGTTGATGGGAGCTGGGTGGCGCTGGAGAGTGCTCCACTATATATATCTCTTGCTGTTCAGTTGCTGGTTGTCTGGCGTTGCGAATACCTATGTGTTAGCACTCAGACCTAGTCAGATCTTGCAGTGTAGTGGAACCAGGAGGACCTGGGAATCCACACTTAGCCAGTTTACTGTGTATTATGTGTGTTATTCATTAGACCAGTTCCAGGGTGTAGAGACCACGGACCTCACACCCCAGACTAGGAATACTGTGTATCATCTGTGTTATTCATTAGACCAGTTCCAGGTTGTAGAGACCACGGACCTCACACCCCAGACTAGGAATACTGTGTATCATCTGTGTTATTCATTAGACCAGTTCCAGGGTGTAGAGACCACGGACCTCACACCCCAGACTAGGAATACTGTGTATCATCTGTGTTATTCCTTAGACCAGTTCCAGGGTGTAGAGACCACGGACCTCACACCCCAGACTAGGAATACTGTGTATCATCTGTGTTATTCCTTAGACCAGTTCCAGGGTGTAGAGACCAAGGACCTCACACTCAGATTAGGGAACTTGTGTTATCATTCTGTTATACATCAGGCTAGTTCCAGGGTGTAGAGACTACGGACCTCACACCCAGACTAGGGAACTTGTGTTATCATCCTGTTATACTTCAGACTAGTTCCAGGGTGTAGAGACCACGGACCTCACACCCAGACTAGACATTGTTTGATATCTGTTATGACGTATTGCTTTCCTGACCACTCCTCTGATCTCTGATTCGGTACCTTGCACTTCTGATATTCCATTGCCAAACCCTGCTTGCCTTGGATACTGAATCAGCTTACCGTTTTTGTACTTTATCTGTCAGTGTGTTGCCGACCTGGCCTGCCCGACCTTTCTGGCTGTCACCCACCCCTTGGGTGCACAGCCTCCCTGCAGGGGCCCTCTGCTTCTCAGAGGGGGCACTGCTGCTAAACCAGTCAGGGTCTCCTTCCCCTGGAGTCCTTGACTGCCGTAGAGTCTGTCTCTACTTATTGGACCACCTGCTACCCCGGTGGTCCAATTTCTACTGTTACACCAAACACTCGCACACTTCAGGTGTCCAGAGGTTAGCAATATATCTGTATTATCGGTGATTCTGCAGATCATCAATAATCAGGTATATATCTGTATTCTTGGTGATACTGCAGATCACCAATAATTAGATTCTCTCTGCGTGCTGACACCTATCGTTACAAAGCCACAATGTTCTAAGTTACACATCCCCTCTTCACTTCCTGTAAGCGTACAGGAGGCGTAAAAAAAAGTGACTGAGGCCATCTTGTGGCCAAATAGTAAAACTACTTCTACATACATTTTTTTAAAATGAACAGACCCACAATAACATTTAAAATTAACTGTTCACCTTCAACATTTTCCCAAAAATACCCAAATAAAAAAATGTTTAAGAAAAAAATTACAAACATAAATAGTTACCCAAGGATCTGAACTTTTTAAATATGTATATCAAAAGGGTATATTACAATTATTTTTTTAATTATAAACTTGTAAATAGAAGTGGTCGGAAAACTGAAAACATGCACCTTTATTTCCAAATAAAATATTGGCGCCATACATTGTGATAGGGACATAATTTAAATGGTGTAATAACCAAGACAAATGGGCAAAAAAAATACATGGGTGTTAATTATGATAGCTTAAATTATTTTAAAGCTATAATAGTCGAAAACTGAGAAATAATGATTTTTTTTCCATTTTTTTTCTTAATATTCCTGTTAAAATGCATTTAGAACAAAATTATTAGCAAAATATACCCCCCAAAGAAAGGCTAATTGGTGAAAAAACACTGAAGGCTGAAGTGGTCAGTTTTACCAGACCTTAACTACACCACGTGTAAAACGCTCATTCATTTGCATTATTTTGCAATGGGATGGCACTTACTCCCAGCAATTGGGTGGTGTATCCATGAGAATGACACCAAATAATGATCCTGATTCACCAGCTACCAGTAAGATTGCTGTGCACAGTCAGTACTTGACACTTTTACTAGTACTAACGTGGGGGAAACAACTCCCGTTAACCCATCAAATGTTACTGGGGTAACATATGTTTTGCTATAGTAATGTGCATTACCATAGCAATCCTGATAACGTGTGTGGCATTATTGGATTAACGGCAGTGCACTCCTAGTGAAATTGCGGTGTTCTGCCTGCATACAGCAATCTTACCAGTAGCTTGTGAATCAGAGCATATGCGGCTTACTGTTTCCACATATTTACTTGAAAAAGTGCTAAACAGAATAAAAATCGGCTATTGTAACTTGCCTAGGAGCACAAGGAGAGTCTTAGCTGCAAACTATGAGAATATGAGGCTTTTTACACCATTGCAGACCACGTTATTAACAATACTTTAATTTTTATTTTATTCTTTCTATTTCATATATTCATCATATAATTGCACTAGCTTTTGGTAATCTCATCACTTCAACCAAGTTTGAAAATACCATCTAAAACTAAATTAAATCTAAACTGTGAAAAGTTATCTCACCCCTGAAAACATTTTAGGTCCATAATTGTGAACATTTTACTCTTTTTTTCCCCACTAAATTTGATTACATATGCAGTGTATAAGCAGGACTCAGTCCTTGCATAATCATATTAATGTATGGCCCTAAATACAGTGACAGTTAATCTAGTTACCGTTCTGAATCTAAAAAACAATGCAATAAGTAATTTGCCAAAGGAAAGATCCATAAATAAATGAAACAGACCTTGAAAAGCAAACATAATTAATTAACTAAATAGTCTAATTACCATGATTATTGTGTAATGTGCTCAGCTAATGTTGCAGAAAGCAAGTCTGTGATTACCTGGACCAGTTACTAACAATCCTCCAGCCTCTGTATAATTAAGTTAGAGGCACAGGATATTATCCATATGTTTATTCAAATGACAAAGTTTGGTTAGCTACTCCGCTTTTCAAATGCATGGAGCAAGAATGACACATTTCTGTCATTAATTTAGTTTATTAAAAGCCAGTTTCCTGTTTTCCACAGACAGAAAGACTGCCGGGCATGTGTTAGATTGTGTGGCCAAGTCTAAATGTGCACTCATTTATTTGATGACACTTAGCAGGTGCCTTTCATGAACCATAACAGCATCTGGTTTTCAGCTCTTGTCCTACAGGGCACAAATGTCCAGCCCAAGGAGACAATGAACATGGCACTATTGAAAGTCAGGATGGCTAATTTGTTTTTTTTTTTTCAGACATTGCAAAGACTTCAGCCTGGATTTATAGCAACTTGATTCCTAGCCAGGATTAGGAATACAGTTAGGCTTTGTTCACATCTAAAATCGAAATTGCTGATGGCATCGATTTTGTGGGCGATTGCTTTTTCCCGCTCCCGGCACTCGGGTGGGTGCTGCAGTTTTGATAAAGCGCTTTTCTAAGTGCTTATGCAGAGCGATTCAGCTTTTTTCACTTCTTGGCGCAAGTTTATACCTTCTATTGAGAAAAAACGCTCAGAAAATGGTACAGGCAACACTTTGCTGAGCGGATTGGAAACGATCCACTCAGATGAGAACACTCTTATAGGGAATCATTACAAAAGCCTTTTAGGGCAATTTTCAAAATCGCCGGCGCTTGAAAAAAGGGCAAAAATGCCCTAGGTGTGAACAAGCCCTTACAGCAGACACTGTAATCAAAATACCAAAATGCTTACATGGATTTCAAGCAGCATGCCAAGGGACCCTGTCGTTAATGCATGCTTAGCCAACTCCAGTCACTGTAGTGGCCTTTCCTGTGTCTCACTCCTATGCTGGCCACTAACGATACAATCTTTTTCATCCAATCTTACCATTTCTATGTAATATAAGGTAACTGCCTAAATTATCCATTCAATATATTCACTCAGTTTACCCTCATACTACATAGATTTGGTAAAATTGGATGAAAAAGATTGTATTATTAGTGGCCACCTTAAAGTGAACCTGAGGTGAGACTTATATGGAGGCTGCCATGTTTATTTCCTCTTAACCAGTGTCTTGGCTGCCCTGCTGATCCTCTGCCTCTAATACTTACAGCTATAGACCCTGAACAAGCATGCAACAGATCAGGTGTTTCTGACAATATTGTCAGAAGTAGAACTGACAAGATTAGCTGCATGCTTGTTTCTGGTGTTGTTAAGACACTGCTGCATCCAAATAGATCAGTAGAGCAACCAGGCAGCTGGTATTCTTTAAAATGGAACCAATATGGCAGCCTCTGTATTACTCTCACATCAGGTTCACTTTAAGAGAATATGGAAAATTGTACAGCATAAGATCATTTAACAAATGTTGTCATTCCCTGCATACAAGCGCACCAAACAGTCAAACAGTGTCTGCTGCGTACAAGTCAGGCAAGTAGCAACAGAATTATAGTATATACAGTATACTGTATATACAGTATTAAGTGTAGACAATTACATTTAACATTACCTGCACAGCCAGTAGATATGCAATACTTAATATTACCAGCAGCTTCACAGCATGCATCACTCCTACATACTGGACTTTAGTGTTGACCGTAATGGATTATTTCGATTTCATGAATTCTTGCAACTAAGATCTTGCTCATAATTACATGTAATCATCATTTTGTGTATTTTTTGCACGTTATGCAAATTTACATTGACAGAATTCATTAACTTATTTTGCACGCATTTTCCCATAGATGACTGTATGTGCAAACATGTATGGGCAGCCATGCGAAAATTCTTTTTAACAAATATATTGAAAACAACGGGCATAAGAATTCACAAATTTTTATATAGCTGAGTCTATACGTGAAAATTTATTGAACTCAGTGGGCATGAGAAACACATCTTCACATAGAAGAATATTTAGCAAAATTATGAGTAAATGCTAAATTAAGCATTTGAAATTTTGCATTATGATTTTGCATTGTAATTGTGATAATTGCTGTGAAATTACTACTATGCAAATTTTAACCTCATCAGCACTGGTCATCAGTCAGATAGTGTGAAAAAAAAATGGGAAGACAACAGCAGCCACATCTTTATTAGAAGAAAAAATGCTGCCATACTCAAGTAATTAAAGACAATAATAGCTCCCAAAATATGTATAAATAGCATCCATCATTTCAATAAGCACTTCATCCACCACCATATTCTGAAATTCATGTCACCATATTAAAACTTAAAATGATGTCAGTTATATTCAGCCAATGGGCTTGATTCATTAAGCTGCGCTGCTTTGGCAGCTTAATGTGTAGGAGCGCTGCTATTCACGCATTACATAGAAGTGCTCGCTGCCATGTAAGGAGCATGCCTTCCATTAGTTATGTGCGCTGCTTCCGTAGCAACGCTCGTTACTTTAAATGTGGGCGGTCCTGTAAAGTATCAGAACCGCAATACTTCACTAGTGACCGCTACTATGACAATTAACATGTTAACAAAGGTAAAAAAGAAAGTCTTCCAAAACCCACTGCATTTATTCCAAATATGGAAAACAATAGTCAGCCTTCTTAAAACAGAAAGCATGTGCAATTATTCAGGTCGGAGTAAGTCCTCGGATGTCTCCCAGTGCATCACTGTTGAATATGCAAATCATCCATTGTTGTCCCTGAAAGCATGGGCGTTCGATTCAGGGGGGACGGGGAGACAACTCCTCCCCCCCCCCCCCCCCCCCGGAAAAACAAACCAGGAAGTACAGTAGGAGCCAGGCAGCATTTCACTGAGTATGACACTGAGGCTGAGAGGATACCTGTCACCTCACCTGTGTGTGTCATCGCTCTCTCTCGCTCTCTCTGCAGTTTTTAGATCATGCCTGGGGCTGAGTCTGAGAGGCAGCCTGTTATGATCGATCTCTGCAGTTTCACTCTCACTACTGTGCAGACTGATGAGAGAGGAGCTTGCATGCCTGAGAGGCTGCCTGTGTCTGTTGCTTTCTCAGATGCTCTCTACAGCCATCTGCTGGCCGCGCACAGTTACTGCATCTCCGACTGGGCTCTGAGTCCTGACATGCAATTGGATGGCATGTCAGCTGCCATCAGACTCTGCTCTTGGACTAAAAGTGTCGTCCCACTCGGCCCCATCCTCCATTCCCAGCTCATCCACCGTCGCCATTTCAGAGAAGGAAAGGAAAGCCTCTCAGTCGCAGACTGACATAGAAAGCATGTAATTTTATGGGCTGTGGAAGGAAGGGGGAATGCATTATCACAGTATGTTTTTTTGCCCTCCAGAAGGAAGGTGGATTAGAAGCACCCTATCAATATGTTTTTTTGGGTGGGGGTGGAAGGAAAGGGGAGGGGGGGTGGGGGCTGGGGGGCACCCTATCAGTATGTTTTTTGGGGGGTCTGGAAAGTAGGGATGGGGTGGAACCTGGGATAGGGGGGCACCCTGTCAGCATTTGGGGGGGGGGGTTGGAAGGGGGAGTGCTATTAGTATGATTTTGGGGGTCTGGAAGGAAGGAGTAATGGGGGGGGGGACGTGATCACTGTTTTGTGGGGAAGGGGGAGGCGAGGGTCACTATATGTATTCATGTATTCATAACATGGTTACTGAACGTCCTCAGAGGAGCTCACAATCTAATCTCTACCATAGTCATAGTCTAATGTCTCTGCAATATTAAGTATTTATATAGCACTGACTCTTCTGCAGTACTTTACGGAGTACATAGTCATGTCACTTAACATCCTCAGAGGAGCTCACAATCTAATCCTACCATAGTCATAGTCTAATGTCCTACCATCTTATTATTATGTATTTATATAGCACTGACATCTTCTGCAGTTATGTCACTGAATGTCCTCAGAGGAGCTCACAATCCAATCCCTGCCATTGATCTCTCTGCAGCTCAGGTGTTCAGCCGCAGCTTGCAACAGGCTCTACACCCACTCTGCTCACAGTATCTCATGGCCACTCAGATAGTCTTGCCCACCCCTGGAAAATTCTCTGCGGACGTCCATGCCTGAAAGCTAAACATACCTCCAGATCCGCTTAGAATGCAATGATGTGTCAGCTTGTTACATATACAGAGCCACATTAATCCAACATGCATACTGACTGTTTCGAATTAGTTGATCCTCATCAGTGCATGGTATGGATTAATGTGGCTTTATGGGGTAGGACTTGAAACACCCAGAGTTACAGAGTACCCAGCAAGCTCATGGTGAACCAGAACTCCTAGGAGTGTGTAAGGGGCTGCATAGCTGTGCTGGTAGTGGAGTAGGATAGCTGTGCCTGTGACCAGGGCTAACATGAGGCCAGAAGTAACAGGCATGTGCCTGGGTAATAATATTTTTGGGGAGGGTAGAGCCAACCGAAGTAGGACCAAATGACATACTGTGTGATGAGCTGGTGGTGGTGCAGGTTAACTGTGCCTGTAGCCATGGCAGACATTAGTCCAGAAGAAACAGGCATGCACCAGGGTAAGAATTTTTTTGGGTGGGCCCAGGGTGGCATGAGGCATGGAGTGACTGGGCTGCACCATGGTTATAATATCATTTTTAGGTTTGGGTACAGACAATTGAAGTAGGTCCAAATGAGATACTGGGTGCCGTGCTGGTGCAGGATAGCTGCACACAGGTCCAGCTTCACTGAATGTCTGCTCGGATAGGACACTTGGCCCGAGCCAAACCAAAAGCTCCATTGTAACCATTCGGCCTCAGGTCAAGGCTGCACACACAGAAATCCAGAGGTTTCTTGCTCCTCAGAGCTTTCACAGTTAACCCTAGGCAGTTGGATACCTGTTGGTCGAGGCATTCTCTGAGGGTGGACCCAGAAGCAGTTAAAGCATTGTATAAAAAGGACCTTATAACGGGCAGGTATGATTGGCATATCACTCTCAGGAGCAATGCACCCTGTTCTTGAAGGCAGGGGAGTGTTACTGTTGGCACCTCTTTAGCTGTTAATGGTTTTTCCTGTACCACTACCCTGAAAAGCAGAATACAGCATCTGTCTCAGCTTGGTATGGAAGTTCTGCATTTTGGCCATCATCTGTGATTGTGGTAGCATCTCCAGCATCTCCTGTTTGTACTGAGGGTCTAATAAGGTTTCCACCCAGTACAGGTCCATGTCTTTCATGGTTTTGATATGGGGGTCCTTCTTCAGACACGTTAGCATGAACTGCCCCAATCTAATGTGGTTTGAAACAGAGGACTTCAGCTCCTCTTCCTCATCCAGAGAAACATCCTCCACCACGAGCCACAGACAAGACCAAGGTCCCCCAAATGGTGAGATGTCTCAGAGGAAGCCTGCTTCTCTTGCTCTTCCTTATCAAACAGCCGCCATCCTAATTTTCACACTGCTCGCAAGCTTGCAAGAAGCAGACATTCACCTGGAACCGTTCACCAGTGTTTGGCCATCCCTACCGAACAACTATTCCGTGGCCCTACCTAGTGTGTCCCTGCCCTTCAAATTGTAATCCTTTTGGCAGGGTCTCCCCTTCCCCCCATCTTTCCTTTTTGATCTTGTGACCCCACCATAATATGTTGCCGCTTTATAAATACAATAAAACATAATACTTATAATTTTAATAATAATAATAGAAATGTATCAATATGATCAAATCACCCTAATGATTGCCTACTGATCCTCTCAGATGTATACAGCCATACTGACCCAATATTGCTTGAAAAGCTGCCTTTATTTAACTGAATTTTAGTTAGAGCAGACCATCTTTTGTCCCACATCAGATTTAAAGAAAAACCGTGACCAAGAATTGCACTTTATCCCAATCAGTAGCTGATACCCCCTTTAACATGAGAAATCTATTCCTTTTCACAAACAGATCATCGGGGTGCTCTGTATGACTGATATTGTGGTGAATCCCCTCCCACAGGAAATGTGAGGACCATGGTCCTGGTAGCTGCAGGTCACTCGCCTCCAGGTTGCCACTCCTCCTAATTAACATTAAAGTTGCCTCGGGCCCATTCATGTTTTATCGATAAAATCCACCAGTAGGGTCTTACTTTTTAATACATTTATATTATTTTTTCTTTTTTGACATATCTATCATCAACCTATGAAAGTAAAAAAAAAAAAAGAGGTATGTCAACTTCATTTGTGCCTCCCAACCTTTCCTACACTCTATGGGGTCACCTTCCTCATACTTTTCTATCCCGCGGTGTCTGTCTATCCCCAAAATAAAATAATCATGCATTTGAGTTAGGAAACGTTAATTGCAAAATTAAATACATTGATTAATATTTACTTTGAGGGTGAAATACTTGTAAGTCTGATTTAAAAAATAAATTAAAGATTCATGTTTCTCATGCACTTACAGTATTTTATATATTGTGGGCCCGATCCAATTCAGTTTTTCTCTTAGGTTTTCTCCTACGCATTATTTTCACAACTTATCAATAAAATGTATTTTAAGCCAACAGAAAGCAAGAAAATATTGACAATACTTTTTTCACCTACTTGTTGGTACCTTTTTCAGTTGCAGAGTGCTGAAAAGTTATTTTAAACAAAAGATAAAAAAAATATCGCCTAGGAGAAAACTTAGGAGAAAAACTGACTTGAATAAGGGCCCAAATGTTTTAGGGACACTGTGCAGAATGTATTTATCCATTCAAAAGATTTCATTTTATATGCACAAAAGTAACTCTTATGTATGATAGGCTCCACTCATCCCTACACTCTCTGCACCATCACAGTTATTGTGGTTGCATTTAAAGGCAAAGAATATGGCCTCTGCCTCCTAATTAAATACCAGCCCCTTTTCAGTTTTCTAGTAGTAATTAGTAAAGTCTGAAGGGAAAAGTGTTATTAGTGTGACAGGATGCAAGTAGTTTACTCATCTATACCTAAATTTCTTCCATATGTTTAGCACACAAAGGGTTCTTATATTGTAGGGTTTTATAAATGTAAATCTTATAATTACTTTCCAGTTTTATTTCTTTTTTCAAAGCACTGGCAAGAAATATGTATAATACACACATTAATATTGTCATTAGTTAACTGTTATATGTCTAACATTAATGTACTCACATTAAACCATAAAGCGCAGCAAATAAGTGTGCCAGCTCCGCTCACATAACATGCCCCCTCCTGTCCTTCTCTTCTTTCTTTGTTTAAGTGCCTACTATGTGTATATTAACTGTTATGCCTACTCTATATGTCACTATGTGTATTCTACTGCATGTCCATTATATTGTACCACCACCAACCTTGTATGTGCAAAAAATAATTCCGGGTACAACCCCTGTTGTACTAGGCAAAATAAATGATTATGATTCTGAAGGAGAAATCTCAAACCAAAGATCACTAGACAGTAAGACATGGCACATGGGGATTAACAAGAAATGCAACAGGTGTTAGATTATATATAAACATATAATTCAGTATAACAGTCATTCACTGTGGCAGTACAATCTAGCTATTGGGTGACAAAACCACTGAGTTTAAAAAGTAGAGACGGAAAATACAGGCCAAGGGAGTAAGTTCAGAGGCCTTAATAGTCTTGTCGCTCTGCTTGTTTATTCCATGCATTGAACCAAGATGTTGCACACAATATATGGGGCTAATATATAACATCTATTGGTAAGAAAATGAAACAGAAATGAAGCAGTTGTCCACAATCGCTTCTTTTCAGAACTGGAGATCTTGTGTATAGTTAATCACAATGAAATCTGATTAACCTTCCTGGCAGTAACCGCGCAGGAGGTTTTCTCAGGCCCCGCTGGGCTGATTTAAGTAATTTTTTTTTTTTTTGCTGAACGCAGCTAGCACTTTGCTAGCTGCGTCAGCACTTCGATCGCTGCCGCCCCTCGCCGATTCGCCGCATTCCGCGTCGCAGCACAGCCCCCCCCCCCTAGACCCCTGCGCTGCCTGTCCTATCAGCGCCAGGCAGCGGCAAGGGGTGGATCGGGACTCCCTTAGACGTCACGACGTCCATGACGTCGGTGACGTCATCCCGCCCCGTCGCCATGGCGACGGGGGAAGCCCTCCAGGAAATCCCGTTCTTTGAACGGGATTTCCTGATCGCCTATCGCCGGAGGCGATCGGTGGGGCTGGGCGCTGAGCAGCGGCTATCATGTAGTGAGCCCTAGGCTCGCTACATGATTTTAAAAAAAAAATCAAAAAAACGGCTGTGCTGCCCCCTGGCGGTTTTTAATATACCGCTAGGGAGGTTAAGGGGTAACATTGTTTACCCTGGTCCTTTATGTACATTACTGACTGTTTCCCATATTGTACTGTATGTATATTATTTTTCCTGGCAAAACTTTACTAAAAAGACATTTAACAAGAAATTTGATTTAAGGGAACAATTATCAACTAAGTCATTAAAGTCCCTACTAATAAAAACCCATAACTTTTATTTCTATGTTAAAGTGAATGTGTCCCACTTTAAAAATAAAAAAGTCAGATACTCACCTAAGGAGAGGGAAGGCTCGGTCCTAATGAGCCTTCCCTCTCCTCTCTCGGTGCCCGGTCCCGCGCAGGATCCCCCGTAGCAGTATTCTACCAGTTCGGTCAAATACTGCCACTTCTGCCGCCGAAGGTAGGTTTCGGAAGCCTTCGGGAGCACTCGGGCTCCCGAAGACGGGCCGCTCCTTACTACGCATGCGCGAGCGCCCTCTATGACGCACTCGCGCGTGCGTAGTATGGAGCGGCCTGTCTTCGGAAGCCCAAGTGCTCCCGAAGACCTCCTAAGTCCCTGCGGCGGCGGACGCGAACGGGGGAGCCAGCGCAGCACCGAGTACACCGGGAGAGGAGAGGGAAGGCTCATTAGGACCGAGCCTTCCCTCTCCTTAGGTGAGTATCTGACTTTTTTATTTTTAAAGTGGTACCCATTGGCTTTAAAAGTGTCATATATACACAATTAGTATGCATGTACAAGTTCTTCCAACCTAGAAGAGTCACTGTCTATGTATAAATACGTATATACTAGCTGCTACATCATATAAATGTGCAAGCTTTAATTAGTAGTTATAAAATCACATTGGTGATGGGCAAACCACCCATCCACATTTACTATAGTATATCGATGCTAAGAACCTTGTTAGGAAGGACCCTAAACGAACATTATATGAAGTGCATAAACCTAGAACTTGCATTAGACCAAAACAAACTTTTTTTTCGCTTTCAACAGAAGGTGCATAAATATTTGCAGTGTGGTTACAAAACACATATAGTACACATATAGTACATACATACAGTCCATGTAAATAATCTATAACTCCAATATGCCAAATTGATGAGATGAAATGGTGATTGTGCTTGTTGTAAAATCTTGGTTGGGGAGGAGCAATGGGGAAAAATAACCACATGAACACTAGCAGTTTAGCTAATCCTCAATACATTTCTGCCAAAAATAATCAAGTTTTATTGGACAAGGTGGTAGAGTTGGTCAGTACTATCAATTTTTTTTCATTAACCAAATGTGCGTTTATTAAAATTAACCACTTGAGGACCCACCCTTTACCCCCCCTTAAGGACCAGCGCTGTTTGTTTGGATCTGTGCTGGGTGGGCTCTGCAGCCCCCAGCACAGATCCGCGGCCACACAGAGCGATCAGATCGCCCCCCTTTTTTTCCCCCTATGGGGATGATGTGCAGGGGGGGTCTGATCGCTCCTACCTGCAGGCATGTTGCGGGGGGGGCACCTCAAAGCCCCCCTCCGCGGCGACATTCTCCCCCCTCCCTCTCCTACCTGCTCCTCCGGGAGATCTGGGCTGCACAGGACGCTATCCGTCGTGTGCAGCCAGTGACAGGACGTCCCCTGTCACATGGCGGCGATCCCCGGCCGCTGATTGGCCGGGGATCGCCGATCTGCCTTACGGCGCTGCTGCGCAGCAGCGCCGTACAAATGTAAACAAAGCGGATTATTTCCGCTTGTGTTTACATTTAGCCTGCGAGCCGCCATCGGCGGCCCGCAGGCTATTCACGGAGCCCCCCGCCGTGAATTGACAGGAAGCAGCCGCTCGCACGAGCGGCTGCTTCCTGATTAATCAGCCTGCAGCTGGCGACGCAGTACTGTGTCGCTGGTCCTGCAGCTGCCACTTTGCCGACGCACGGTATAAGCGTGCGGTCGGCAAGTGGTTAAAGAAAAAAGTAGCATACATAGAATACGTAAGTGTATACATGACAATGTGGTACATAAGAACTGATTCAATTACCAGTACTTAGAGATCAACTGGAGAAAGAGGGTAGTTAAGGCACATGGATTGATTACATTGAAATCAAAGATGATTAACAGTGTACAATCAGTGTTTGAGAAAAATGGGAGATACAAAGCTAGGGAAAGAAGGTGGGATACTTCATGAAGTTCAGCAGAAACAATACTACCCCATTAATATTTAAATGCCACACTGTGCCATTATTATGTATAACAAGCATAAGAGTTTAATTTGCTTTAAAATAGGTATGTTGGAAATGGGGTGTGTGCTTCTCCCTGTAAATGAACATAACACATTTACTAAGAAAAAAACAAGCCACAGGCAATGCATCCCTCACGGCCAGCAATCGTGTTACAAGCCTGAACAGAGGAACAGGGGGTGGCCACAGTTTGCAGCAATACGGACACTGCGACAAGGAAAACTTTGCAATGATATTTATTGCAAACCAATTAACATGCATTCAAGAATATCAAGATTAAATGCAAACCAAATGCACAAACACTCAATACATGCAGGGAAACCATTATACAAGGAAATGCAGTGTGCACACCACCCCAAACTATCTACAGTGCTGCCCATAATTATTCATTAATTTTGACTTAAAGTTACTTTTATTCAACCAGCAAGTAATTTTTTTTGACGAGAAATGACATAGGTGTCTCCCAAAAGATAATAAGACGATGTATAAGAGGCATTATTGTGGAAGAAAAAATCTCACCTTTTCTTTACATTTGAGCAAAAAGTATCTAGTCCAAAATTACTCATATAGTTCTCAATAATCAATAGAAAAGCCTTTATTGGCTATTACAGCAATCAAAGGCTTCCTATAATTGCAGACCAGTTTTCTGCATGTCTCCACAGGTAATTTTGCCCATTCTTCTTTAGCAATGAGCTCTAAATCTTTCAGGTTGCAGGGTCTTCTTGCCATCACCCTGATCTTTAGTTCCCACCACAAATTCTCAATTGGATTCAAGTCAGGACTCTGGCTGGGTCACTCCTAAACGTTAATGTTGTTTTCTGCTAGCCATTTCTTCACCAGTTTTGCTGTGTGTTTTGGCTCATTGTCATGCTGAAATGTCCACTGGTGCCCAAGGCCAAGTTTCTCTGCAGACTGCCTGATGTTGTCGTAGAGAATCCTCATGTATTGCTCTTTTTTTTCATGGTGCCGTTTACTGTGATTAATAGGTTCCCTGGTCCAATGGCTGAAAAACATCCTCAAAGCATTAGGTTTCCACCACCATGTTTGACAGTGGGGATGGTGTTCTTTGGGTTGAAGGCTTCTCCTTTTTTACGCCAAATGAAGGAAACATCATTGTGACCAAACAATTACATTTTTTTTTTACAGAAGACAAGAAGTCTTCTTCTTTGTCCAGATAAGCATTTGCAAAGGCCAAGCGAGCTTTTGTGTGCCTTATCTGGAGAAGTGGTGTCCTCCTTGTTCTGCATCAGTAGAACCCAGCAGTGGGCAGTGTCCATTGGATTGTCTGCCTTGAGACATTGCCACCAGCAGAGCCCAGATTCACCAGGATGGCCTTGGTGGTGATCCTTGGATTCTTTTTCACCCCTCTCATGATCCTCCTGGCACAGGTGTCACTTTTGGTTTCCGACCACGTCCTCTGAGATTTTCCACAGTGCAGAACATCTTGTAAGAGTGTACACTTGGTAAGCGTTATCGAGTGGAGAATTAACTCCCCTCCGGGAGCCCATACTAAAATTTGGCCTATATTTGAAAATGCAGAAGTAAATTTTGACATTATCTTTTCATGGCACCCTAAAACAATTAAAAACTGTATTATTAACTCGTCACTATGCCTAATAAAACCCACTTTAATGACGTTATATAATTTAATTACATCGTGGCATAATAAGACAGGACTGTCCCCTATGACGTCCTTGAGAAGTAATCTGGACTTCCCCCCTGCATCTGCCCTAACTTGGTTCTCTACAGCTAATTTAGATCAAGATGTTCGTATAATAAATTTTGTTGGTAACCAAAAATTGGGTATTGTAAACAAATTAGATGAACCCAATAGCAAAAAAACTTGGTGGAAGTTCCAAGTGAACAGCTATCTTAACAAAAATATCTCAATCAGGATAGAACCTAATATAATTAAAAACATTATGCTTACTAATCAAAAACCTCCTCATACGGTCTCAACCATGTAAGATTTCCAGCTGACTTCAAACCAAGATACCCTTCCAACTTACTGTAAAAAATGGAATCAACTGATGAACGCTACGATGGTAGACATGTGGCCACAGATTTGGGAATATATATGGAAAATCCCCAACTGTAATCTTCAACTTATGCAATACAAAGTAATATCAAGATGGTATCTTATCCCGGCACTTTACAATAAGTACTCTGCATCAGTTAATAACAGATGTTGGAAATGTGGGGAGATGGGAGGCAATGAAGTGCATATGTGGTGGGGCTGTCAGCTGGTACAAAAACTATGGGGAGATTACATTGAATTCTGCCAATCTAGGACCGAGAAAGGTTTTGCTATTTCTCCAGTTACCGCTATTTTTGGTGTTTGGTGTTAACACTCAACCAGGACACTATATTCTTAAAAGAAGCAGGTTCTCTAATTATTCGTCAAATAATAGTATGACATTGGAAGGAATCGACACTTATAAACTTTTCTGAGTGGGTAAAAGGGATGGATGATTTATGTGAGATAAATATAGAAAACATGGAGGAAGGGTCATCAAACACAATTCATTGTTGGAAGGAGAAATGGGGGAAATTGCGGAATATATGAGCTTAGAAATTTTGAGGGAGTGGCCGTTTGGGTGTTTTTTGTTGGAGTAAATGAATGTAAAGCTGTGTAGGGTATGTTTGTTTGGGTTGAAAAGAGGGACATATGTATAATAGTATGAATGAGACCTATTCAGGTATAAGTAGTTAATTTCAATTCAGCCTACTTCCATTAAGCCGTTTTTCTTTATTTTCTAAACATAATTTTTTGCAATTATATTTAAACAGATATAACATCTCCGTAAAGATGAATTTTAGAAAGTAAGAATTCACAATCTTTCTTTTTTATTCTTATTAGCATATGAAAAATGTTTTCTCAAACTATGATGCTAACACCCCTGATGCAAGGCCTCAAGGGCAAAAATAAGAATGGAGAGAGGCTGGTGAAAAAGATGGGTAACGACCTGGATGGTTATGCTGAGTTTGAGAGCAAAAAAAAAATTAAAAAAAAAAGAACATCTTGTAGTTTCTTAATAATACTTTGCACTGTAGCCACTGGAACTGGAAAACATTTAGAAATGGCTTTGTAGCCATTTCCGGACTTGTGAGCAGCCAGAATGTGCAGCTGCAGGTCCTCACTGAGCTCCTTTGTCTTAGCCATGACTGTCCACAAACCAACTGCAGAGAACTGCTGTTTTTCACCTGTTGAAGTGATTAAAACAGCTGTTCCCAATTAATCAGGGTAATTAGGATGCTTTAGAACAGCTTGGACTATTTGGAATGGTGTAGAACTTTGGATTTTACCACAGACTGTGACAATTTGTGAAGGGTATGAATAATTTTGGACTGGACACTTTTTGCTCAAATTTAAATAAAAACTGAGAAATGTTTTTTTCCCCACAATAATGCCTCTTGTACATCGTCTTATTATCTTTTGGGAGACACCTATGTCATTTCCCATCAAAAAAATACTTGCTGGTTGAATAAAAGTAACTTTAAGTCAAAATTTGCCAGGGGTATGAATACATATTTTCAAAAGTCCCCCCTCCCCCAAAACTACTCTCTTTTCCCCATTAATTGCATGAACTGCAAATTATCCAACTCTACACATGCGCACACACACACTGCCTTTACATTAAATTACCTCTAATCCCACCCCCTCCATTCACCGCCACACCATCCAAGCCCAGAAGAGAACTCCCAGAAGCAGCCATTCATTTATGCAGTGCCAAAAAAAGTCTTTGGGCGCTAGACAGTAAAGCATACCCAGGTGACTACCTGCCATCAAAATGGACAGCAGTGTCACCTGATGTGCAATTTTATTGGAAGCCAGCAAATTACTGCTTTCTGCCTTTCATGTGGAAGGGTGGTGCCAGCACTGCTATTCTATATGTGGGCCGCCAGTATTTAAAGATGGACCAGGCTGCATCTATAAGTAATACATTCTGCACGTGGAGGGTCGGTAAAAAAGCCTCAGGGGGCCGTATTCGGCCTTAGTTTGAGGACTACTGGGCTAAACTCTCTATATGCCACTTTAATTACGGCGGCACCCCCCAATGGCGTCACGCCACTCCATACCACCGCTGGTTGGCCTCCGGGATCCACAGGAAGCAGAGAGGAGATGGAGATCCAGGTGGCCAGCAAGAGAGCCCTGGAGTCCTGCTGGGCAGTGCGGATCACGCGTGGGACCCAGGTAAGCAGCAGGAGCTATACTGGGGAATACCGCCAGGGGGGTTAATGAAAGCATCCTTAATTTACAATATTTTTCACACCTGCAAAGTGTAAATAGTGTACATCTGGAAAGGGATGCTTGCACTCAAATTAAGTTTTTTTCCGATCACTGATGTATCCTTAAAATCTTTTTTTAATCATCTTTTCTTAAATGAGGGTCTTCCAGATTCCATCAGAAATCTCCTCTCAGGGTCTGTGGCCACATGTGCAAGAGTGATTGCTCCCACCTCTTCTAAGGACCAAAGCGGGGATGGGCTCCATGTCCTTGATATGTATAACAGTGCATTGCAAGGTGGGAAAGAAATGATTTCTCCCCCACTCCCCCAGGAATGACTGGTGGGTGACCTTTCCCTTGCAGTGACATAGGACCTCCCCCCATCCAGAAATGCATAGTACCGACATGTCAGATGGCCTCTCTCACACCATCCCTCTGCATTACTCTTCTGGCCGCTTGTTATATTACACATTCAGTCACAGAGGTGCTGCTTTCAATGAAGTTAGTCAGACCAGTCACTGGCGGCTGCACGTGTCTCTACTGTTATGTGACGTCAGGGTGGCAAGTTACGTGATGCAGTTGACATGGAAATATTAAGCTTCCTGGAAGTCCCTACATCTTGTTGGCACCTGGGTATCTGCATCTGTTGGCGACTCGGCGGCCAGTGAGTTCATGCAGGTCTGCGACAGTCCATAAACTCCTCACATAATAAGTAGGAAGTCCAAGGGAAGGGCCGAGGTATATAAAGTACATGAGCACTCAGAGCAGCCTCCCATCTCCACTTCACTCCACTGGTTATTTTACCCTTTCCACAAAGAACAATTTTCACCTTTCAGTGCTCCTCCCATGTATTTAGAAATGACTTGGTATCTACTTATCATGCCTAAATGATCTTTATCTTATTGTTTTCTTGTAAGTTTTTTTTTTAGTAATAATTTTATTTTAAGAGGAAAAATAAGGGAAAAAAATGCAAAAACACACTATTTCTCCATTTTAACCATTGTAGTTTAAAAATAAACAATGCTACTGTAGATAAAACACACACATTTTGTTTGCCTATTTCTCCTGGTTATCACCAAATGTAAATTATGTCCCTAGTACAATGTATGGTGGCAATATTTTAATTGTAAACATAGGTGCATTTTTCTATTTACTGTTTTTTGTTTTCTCATTACTGATAGACAGTAATTACAAGCCCTTATTTGCAAAAATAAAAGTAATATACCCTCAAATATAAAAAGGGTAATAGAAATTTAGAGAGGTAGAAAGGTACTGGGTGTGGAAAACAGAAAGACACCTTGGGCTAATTGGCTGAGGAGGGACATGATAAGGGGTTATCCACAACAGCAATGAAACATTTGTAAAGTGCTTGCGCATAAGCTTGTCTCAGATCAGCAAATAGTGATGTGTACAGGGGAAAAAGTTATGTGATCATAAATGCCAGAATAAACAGATGGCTTTTCAGTTTTGATTAACCACTTCAGCCTACAGTGTCATTTCACCTTATGCATCCGAGCAACGTTCACCTCCCATTCATTCGCCAATAACTTTATCACTACTTATCACAATTAATTGATCTATATCTTGTTTTTTCTGCCACCAATTAGACTTTCTTTGGGTGGTACATTTTGCTAAGAATTATTTTTTTCGAAATGCATTTTTATGGGAATATTAAGAAAAAAATAGAAAAAAAATATTATTTCTCAGTTTTCAGCCGTTGTAGCTTTAAAATACTACATGCTACCATAATTAAAACCCACGTATTTTATTTGCCAATTTCTCCCAGTTATTACACTATTTAAATTATGTCCCTATCACAATGTATTGCGCCAATATTTTATTTAGAAATAAAAGTGCATTTTTTCAATTTGTGTCCATCACTATTTACAAGCTTATAATTTAAAAAAGTATAGTAATACACTCGCTTGACTTGCATATTAAAAAAAAGTTCAGACCCTTAAGAAACTATTTATGTTGTTTTTTTTATTTATTGTAATTTTTAAATTTCTTTTTAATTAAAACGTTTATTTGGGGGGGGGGGGGGGGTTCGGAGTGGGGAGGTAAACAGGGGATTTTAAATGAAATGTATTGTGTATATTTAGAAAAAAATTATGTAGATGTAGTTTTACTATTTTGGCCACAAGATGGCCACAGTGAGTTTTTGATTTTCCGTCCTGCAAGCGAGAGCTCTCGCTTGCAGGAACAGAAGGGCTGACGTGGGACAGAGAAAAATCGCGGCTTTCCAGAGAAAGCCGTTTTTCTTAGGGGGACATAGATCAATGAATGGGATCTGTATTCCCATTCATTGATCTCAGGGGTAGTGAAAGGCGGTGGGAGGGAACGCAGGTATATATCCGTCCAGATAGACCGAAGTGATTAAAACGTGTTCAGGGTTGGAGCTGTCTTAATTAAGTTTGGCAAAGCATTCAACAGGGAAGGGGCAGCATGACAGAAAGCTCTGGCTCCAAAGGTGTTTAGTTGAACTCTGGGGGCGGTCAAGTTATTGGATCCTTTTGATCTGAGGTTGTGGGAGTTGCAGTTGCAACAAATCTTTCAGGTAGCCAGGGCTTAGGTCATGTAGGGATTTAAATATTAGCATGCCGATTTTGAAAAGGATTCTCTATTTTATGGGTATCCAGTGCAATTGGCAAAGGATCAGTGCTACGTGGCGATGGCAGGATTGGTTTGTTAAAGGACAAATATCAAAGAAACTGTCTTTCTGTAAACCCCACATACCTACAGAGCTTTTAGCTAGCAACAATTGAAAATCTGTTCAGAAGTCTGTCATCACAGCCTGTGTAAAAAATGCATTGTTTATAAGCTGTTTGTGTCGGTGTCAGGCTAGAGGCTAGAGCTATACCATGTCGCTAGGTTCCACTTCTCTGTCACTTTTCACAGAGGAATGATTTACTGTTTGTTCTGCCTTGCTCACAAACACGCACTGCTTTTTCACAGATCATATGAGAACAGCTGAGGGATTTTTAGATATAGAAAAGGATCTAAAGAGAAGTACATGTACTTTTTTCTTACTTGGATGCTCTCCCCCTCCCCATTCAGAATGAGCTATTCTTGGCTGTAAACTGTTTACTTTAAAATACGAGGCAGAGAGAGAGAGAGAGAGACAGGAATACACAGAGCTGCAGCTGATTAGTTATTTACACACATTTATACACATATTTCTGCTTTCTATCATTCTGAACAGAACAGAATCCAGTCACAGTATTACAGCCAGTGAAGATTGTTTCTGTATGCTGGATGTGCTAGACACAGTCTTCAATAGTAATGCCCACAATGAGAACTGTTCGCTGTAAATATCATATTTTCTTCATATAAAACATGAAAAGATGAAAAAAAGCCTTTGTATTGCTATATGCTAGTAATTACTGGAAATATATGTGGCATTTAGAATTTTTGTTAACTTTGATAGTTGTCCTTAAACAGTCTTGCAGTAGCATTCTGTACTAGCTGCAGGCTGTTTAACCACTTCCCGACCGCCGCATGTACAAATGGCGGCCGGGAAGTGGATCCCGCAAGGACCGCCGCATGTACAAATGGCGGCGGTCCTTGTATGGGCATGGGCGGAGCGATCGCGTCATCCGTGACACGATCCTCCGCCGGGGATCGATGGCCGGGGATTTAGCCTCCAGCTCGCCGGCCACTTAGCAGCGCCGGTGAGCGGAGGAATATAAAAATCCGGCCAATCAATGCGTATAAGGCACTTTGTTAGGTAAACCATGTGCCTTATACATGCTTCCTCCTCGCCTCGTGGTCTCATTGTTCCAGAGACCACCAGCGAGGAGGAAGCATTCTGTGAGTATCCACAACAGTGCTTTTTTTTGCCCACAGCCCCCCTGATCTCCCACCCCAGCCTTTAGACCCCCCCTGATCACCCCAGCAGACCCCTGCCCAGCACCCTTGCACCCCTCTAAACCCCCCCCCACACACACACACACCACCTGCCACTAACTATCGACGCTATCCCTTAGATTAGGTCCCTAACTGCCTCCTAATCACCCCTGATCCCCCCCTACCTTTAGATCACCCCCAGACCCCATCCCAGACTACCCCCCCTGTATACTGTATACATCTGTATACAGCTACCTTACCCCCGATCCCCATCTGATCACCTGTCTATCACCTGTCCATCACCCCTCAGCACCCCCACCCATCAGAGCAGACCCTAACTGCCCCGCGGGGGCAACCGATCACCTGCCCAGACCCTCGATTGCCCTCAGACCCTCCTCCTGATTACATCCCCTGCGCATTGTTTACATCTGTCCTCCCCAGCAATCACTAACTGATCTTCGATCAGTAACCCCCTGTGTCTGCCTCTCATCAGATCAGGACTCAGTCTGCCCCGTGCGGGCTCCTGATCAACCCCCCACCTCCTCAAATCGCCCTCAGACCCCCCCCCCCCCCCAATCACCGTCCGAGTGCATTGTAGTTGACTGTGCTGTGATCTGCTTAGATTGTCCCGTGATTGTTTGATTGCCTCTGAGACCCCACTTCCCGCCACCCCCAACCCCACCCTCCCCCCCACCACCTCCAACCACCACCTTCCGAGTGCATCAGATTTGCTTGTGCTGTGATTGGATTCGATTGTGCTGTAATTGTATTTGATTGTCCTGTGATCTGCTTCGATTGTCCCGTGATTGTTTGATTGCCTCTGAGACCCCACTTCCCGCCACCCCCAAGCCCACCCTCCCCCCCACCACCTTCAACCACCACCTTCCAAGTGCATCAGATTTGCTTGTGCTGTGATTGGATTCGATTGTGCTGTAATTGTATTTGATTGTCCCGTGATTGTTTGATTGCCTCTGAGACCCCACTCGCCACCACCCCCAATACCTCTCAAATACTCCCTTTTGCTAGGTAGGCGCTCTTTTTTTCTGGGTAGTCTCGGAGGAAAACCCCATAAATTTAGCAGTCCACAAGGACAAGAAGGAGGATTTCCGATGAGGAGGTATACAGGTACATGGACCAGTCGGATGAGAGCGTTTGGGAAGACTCATCCGACGAATCATCCGGGTCCGAATTTGAACCTGTGGAAAGCAGTGGTTCTCTGACCGAAAGTGATGATGAGGTTTTGGTCCCGGCTAGAGCCAGGCGTACCAGACCCCATGTCGTTAGACCGCAGGTGGCGCAGGATCCGCCTCAAGGGCAGCAGGGTGGTGCTAGCACCGATGAGAGTTTTCTTGGTGAGGCAGGCACCAGCAGCGCAGCATCTCCTGGACTTAGTACCAGTACTTCCGTAGACCCTGGTGAAGTGGTGAGCGCCAGCATGGAAGTTGAAACTGGTACGGTGGCACGTGCAGTAGTACCCCTGTCGCAGCCACCAAGAAGAAGACGGGCCCGTAGCACCCATAGACTCCCAGAGGTGCTGGCACATTCAGATTGGCAATCCCCTGATTCCGCCGCACCCATAGTGCCCCCTTTCACCGCCCAGTCTGGAGTCCAGGTGGCGAGAGCTCATCTTGGAACGGCCCTAGACTTTTTGCAGCTGTTCATCACCCAGGTTCTCTTGGACTTAATTGTGGTTGAGACCAACCGTAAAGCCACACAATTCATCACCGAGCACCCGGAGAGCAGCTATGCCCAGCCTTTCCGGTGGAAACCAGTCCAAGTTTCCGACATTAAAATCTTTTTGGCCCTTATCCTTCACTTGGGACTAATGAAACAGAATGTATTGCGGTCGTATTGGTCTACGAACCCAGTACATCATGTTCCCTGCTGCCATGTCCAGGACACGATTTGAGTCCATCCTGTGCTTCCTGCACTTCAACGACGACGAAACCTGTCATGAAAAGGGCCACCCTGCTTATGACGGGCTCCACAAAATTCGGCCCCTCATAGACCACCTGTCATCAACATTTGCAGATGCTTATACCCCTGAACAGAACATCTGTGTAGACGAGTCCCTCTTACGCTTTACCGGGCGCCTTGGCATCAAACAGTACATCCCAAGCAAGCGCACCCGGTATGGGGTGAAACTGTATAAGCTCTGTGAAAGGGCCACAGGCTATACATGTCGTTTTAGGGTCTATGAGGGAAAAGACTCAAAATTGCAGCTGGTCGGATGCCCTGACTACCTGGGGAGCAGTGGAAAGGTTGTGTGGGACTTGGTGTCACCCTTGTTCCAGAAGGGGTACCATCTTTATGTGGACAACTATTACACAAGTGTGGCCCTCTATCAGCACTTAAAGTTAGAAGGAATCCGATGCTGTGGCACTACGCGGCCTAGTCGCCAGGGCTTCCCCCAATGGCTCGTTACCACCAGACTTGAACGGGGGCAGAGGGCCGCCTTGCGTACTGACGACCTGCTCGCGGTGAAATGGAGGGACAAGAGGGACGTTTACTTTCTGTCCACCATTCACACAGACACGACAGTCCAAATTCAACGGGCAACTGAGGTCATTGAAAAGCCCCTTGTCGTCCACGAATATAATGTCAACATGGGAGGGGTGGACTTCAATGACCAGAGGTTAGCGCCCTATTTAATTTCCCGGAAAACAAGACGCTGGTATAAGAAAGTGTCTTTTTATCTGATTCAATTGGCAGTTTACAACAGCTTTGTTCTCTACAGTAAGGCTGGGATAACTGGATCTTTCCTTCAATTTCAGGAACAGATCATTCTGGACCTCCTGTATCCAGGAGGTGCCCGCCCCCCCCCTCCCCCGCCCAGATGCAACTAGCCGACTGCATGGAAGGCATTACGCCTATCAGATTCCGTGTGCCCCAGGTCAACGCATCCGAAGAAAACGTTGTCGTGTCTGCAGCAGTGCTAGAAGAAGGAATGGCACCAGTTTTTATTGTCCCAAATGTCCTGACCAGCCTGGCCTATGCCTAGGGGAGTGCTTTGAGAGGTACCAAGAGCAGGTACACTATTAGAACCTAGGGAACTCCAGACACAGGAGTAGGCACACACTCAGTGGTCTTTCGCACGTTGTACCAGGGGGAGGAGAGGTAAGCTTGAAAACCAAACAGGTAAGCATAAAAGTCGGAAGAAGGATCGGTTTCCATGCTTGATATTGCTGATCTGTCCTGGGTTGGCGATATAAGACGGCATGTTTGAATTTCCCTTGAGTATGGACAACCCCGGTTTATATGTGATTTACTTTGAGCCTATGGCGATACTTTAATGCCACACAGAGTCATCTCTATTGGCAGGCATATTGCTGTATACTACAGGCATAATGCTGTATACTAAAGTTCTGAGGCCCAGTCACATAAGTTGGTGGCTCACCCTGAGTGCAGGGTGGCACGGGGTGTCTCTCTCCTGAGGTTATCACTGCCATTGATGTGGAGGAAGATCTGCCATTGATGTGGAGCAAGGTATGTTTGCCGTTCATTTTTCCTTTCAGCCCAGAGTGCATTACCCGTATACCCAATATAAGGAGTATAGCAGAAACTCCTAATACTGACCATACATGTAATGATTGCAGAGACCCTAAAATGCCAGGACAGACTCCACAAATGACCCCATTTTGGACAGAGGATACCCTAAAGTATTATGTGAGGTGCACGGTGAGTTCATAGAAGATTTTAGTTTTTGTCAAAAGTTAGCAGAATTTTTTTTTTTTTTTTAACAAAGTGTCATTTTCCGTTAACTTGTGACAAAAAATAAAATTTTCAATGACCTCACCATTCCCCTCATGGAATACCTTCATTTGTGGGGTTTGTTAACTGTCCTGGCAAGTGGGCGGGGTGCTAAATTTTGAGCACCCCTGTAAAGCCTAAAGGTACTCATTGGACTCTGGGCCCCTTAGCGCAGTTAGGGTGCAAAAAAGTGCCACACATGTCGTATCGCCATACTCGGGAGAAGTAGTACAATGGGTTTTGGGGTGTATTTTTACACGTACCCATGCTGGGTGGGAGAAATAACTCTGTAAATGGACAATTGTGTGTAAAAAAATCAAAAGATTGTCATTTACAGAGGTATTTCTCACGTCCAGCATGGGTATGTGTAAAAATACACCCCAAAACACATTATACTACTTCTCCCGAGTACGGCGATACCACATGTGTGGCACTTTTTTGCACCCTAACTGCGCTAAGGGGCCCAAAGTCCAATGAGTACCTTTAGGATTTCACAGGTCATTTTGCGACATTTGGTTTCAAGACTACTCCTCACGGTTTAGGGCCCCTAAAATGCCAGGGCAGTATAGGAATCCCACAAATGACCCCATTTTAGAAAGAAGACACCCCAAGGTATTCTGTTAGGACTATGGTGAGTTCATAGAAGATTTTATTTTTTGTCACAAGTTAGCGGAAAGTGACACTTTGTAAAAAAAAAACAATACAAATCAATTTCCGCTGACTTGTGACAAAAAATAAAATCTTCTATGAACTCACCATACTCCTTACGGAATACCTTTGGGTGTCTTCTTTCTAGAATGGGGTCATTTGTGGGGTTCCTATACTGCCCTGGCATTTTAGGGGCCCTAAACCGTGAGGAGTAGTCTTGAAACCAAATGTCGCAAAATGACCTGTGAAATCCTAAAGGTACTCATTGGACTTTGGGCCCCTTAGCGCAGTTAGGGTGCAAAAAAGTGTCACACATGTGGTATCGCCGTACTCAGGAGAAGTAGTATAATGTGTTTTGGGGTGTATTTTTACACATACCCATGCTTAGTTGGAGAAAGATCTCTGTAAATTGACAATTGTGTGTAAAAAAAAAATCAAAAAATTGTCATTTACAGAGATATTTCTCCCACCCAGCATCGGTATGTGTAAAAATACACCCCAAAACACATTATACTACTTCTACTGAGTACGGCAATACCACATGTGTGGCACTTTTTTGCAGCCTAACTGCGCTAAGGGGTCCAAAGTCCAATGAGCACCTTTAGACTTTACAGGGGTGCTTACAATTTAGCACCCCCTAAAATGTCAGGACAGTAAACACACCCCACAAATGACCCCATTTTGAAAAGTAGACACTTCAAGGTATTCAGAGAGTGGCATGGTGAGTCCGTGGCAGATTTCATTTTTTTTTGTCGCAAGTTAGAAGAAATGGAAACTTTTTTTTTTGTCACAAAGTGTCATTTTCCGCTAACTTGTGACAAAAAATCATATCTTCTATGAACTCACTATGCCTCTCAGTGAATACTTTGGGATGTCTTCTTTCCAAAATGGGGTCATTTGGGTGGTATTTATACTATCCTGGAATTCTAGCCCCTCATGAAACATGTCAGGTGGTTAGAAAAGTCAGAGATGCTGGAAAATGGGAAAATTCACTTTTTGCACCATAGTTTGCAAGCGCTATAACTTTTACCCAAACCAATCAATATAGGCTCAATGGTTTTTTTTAATCAAAAACATGTTTGTCCACATTTTTCGTGCTGCATGTATACAGAAATTTTACTTTATTTAAAAAATGTCAGCACAGAAATTTAAAAAAATCATTTATTTGACAAAATTCATGTCTTTTTTGATGAATATAATAAAAAGTAAAAATCGCAGCAGCAATCAAATAGCACCAAAAGAAAGCTTTATTAGTGACAAGATAAGGAGCCAAAATTCATTTAGGTGGTAGGTTGTATGAGCGAGCAATAAACCGTGAAAGCTGCAGTGGTCTGAATGGAAAAAAAGGGTCTGGTCCTTAAAGGGAAGGTTCAGGGAGGGGATTCAAAAAATAAAAATAAATTTCCACTTACCTGGGGCTTCCTCCAGCCCGTGGCAGGCAGGAGGTGCCCTCGCTGCCGCTCCGCAGGCTCCCGGTGGTCTCCGGTGCCCGACCCGACCTGGCCAGGCCGGCTGCCAGGTCGGGCTCCTCTGCGCTCCATTTCCTGGGACTTCTGCATCCCACGACGGCGCGCTGACGTCATCGGACGTCCGCCGGGCTGTACTGTGCATGCGCAGTAGTTCTGCGCATGCGCAGTACAGCCCGGCGGACGTCCGATGACGTCAGCGCGCCGTCGTGGGACGCAGAAGTCCCAGGAAATGGAGCGCAGAGGAGCCCGACCTGGCAGCCGGCCTGGCCAGGTCGGGTCGGGCACCGGAGACCACCGGGAGCCTGCGGAGCGGCGGCGAGGGCACCTCCTGCCTGCCACGGGCTGGAGGAAGCCCCAGGTAAGTGGAAATTTATTTTTATTTTTTGAATCCCCTCCCTGAACCTTCCCTTTAAGGGGAGTAAAGCCCATGGTCCTCAAGTGGTTAAGTCTTTGTTTGGAAGTCCTGCATAGATGGTATTGAAATAGTCCAGCTGTGATGTAATGAAAGTGTGAACTAGGGTTGGAAGATCCTCTGAAGGAATGAGGTGCTTAATTTTTGCAATATTCCTTAGGTGAAAGAAGGAATGTTTCACAACAGCTAAAATTTGATTCCCGAAGTTTAATTCCCCAAGCTGCGCTGCGCACAGTGTTGGAGCTAGTAAGGTCTGAGTTCCCTACCTAGGCTATGTAGGGAGTAAAAGATTTTACTGAAGAACAAAAAGCCTACCACGGTACAATCTCTTCCAGCTCCTGTCTTTTCAGAACCTTGATCAACAGCAATCTGAGTTGTCAGATCTGCTGGTGGAGAAAAACTTTTATTTACAAACTTTTTGATAATAATCATTGTTACTAGCTGTAACAATGATCATTCTGTACTATAAAGGCTGGATTAGCTCAGGGAGCATGTTTCTATTCACAGCAAGTAATTCCCGGCCGGAGTGTGTGGCGGCAGCAAAACGAATGGACTTGCCTGTTTGCATTAAAGTGCCACAAACAGGAGTACAGGATGTATATATGAGTTAGGGTGGCAGGAAGTGGTAAAAAACAGTTACAAATTTATGAAAATCCATTGATAGTACATTAAACACAACAATCCACAAGTATCATCTTTAGTTTCGTGCCGGTAGATGCCCGCGATCGTGGGCATCTACCGGCACGATTGCCTGTAGACCCCCCCCCAAACTGCAGGGACATGACTAGCGCGTCCCTGCGGCTCTAGCAGCTGCCACTGTGGATGTGAAGCTTACGTCCGCACGGCTGAAATGGTTAAATTTTTAAAACTTTTCTTATAATGTGTCAATACAAGTGGTGAACCTTTAATCTACCCATACAGTGGGTGTGGAAAAAAAGAATAATTCCAACATTTGTATAGCGCTTTTCTCCTGTCAGACTCAAAGCACTTGAGTGGCAGCCACTAGGGCGTGCTCAGTAGGCAGTAGCAGTTTTAGGGAGTCTTGCCCAAGAACTCCTTACTGAATAGGTACTGGCTTACTGAATAGGAAGAGACTAAATTTGAACCCAAGCCTCCTATCTATTTATGCAAGATACTCTTTTCTGATAAGCCAGCATGCTAAGGTTTCCCTTGCATACAGCAAGCTTTTTGTTCCATACTGCTTAGTGCTGAGAACAATATTAAGGAGAACCTTTCATGTCCTTGCCATATGGACATCACTGTACCACGCTGCGCCAGCCATAAGTACCTCCACTGTGGCTTGCTGTCTCAGCCCACCTGACCTTTTTCGTCTTCACAGACTTATTCAACGGCCGATCAATAATTAAATGTGAGGAAGCTATTTAAAACTACACAACCCCTGTGTTATTTAAGCATAAACCTATGGGGTTAACCTAACCTATATAACCATGCAATATCTGATCCAAACTTTAAGCAAACTTGCAGGGCAGTTTGGTGGGTGTTTGTTGTTTCATGAAGGGTGAAATCTAGGGTGCCAGGACATCTGTGCCTATAGGCTCCTGTAATGTAAATTCGGGCCTGATATACACACATCAAGATGTATGTATCGTACAGAAATATTATGCTTGTAAATGGAGGGTTACATTCTGTAGCGTGTTTATAAAATGTATGATGTATCTGTCATTGAAACTTTTAAACATATAATAAAAATGATTTTTTTTTTAGTTACATAAAAAACTCTGTAACCTGTAATCAGTGGCTCCACCTACATTTTACACCTGTTTTATTGATCACATTTTATATTTGCTACATGCTCACATAGCCTCTTTTTTAGCTGTCTAGTGCTCCTGTGAGCATGTAGCAAACATAAAATAGGTAAAGGATGCTCAGTTCACATTAACCACTTCAGCCTTCAGTGTATTTTCACCTTATGCATCCAAGCAATTTTTAAAATTCAACGCGCCTCCCATTCATTCACCAATAACTTTATCACTACTCATCACGTCTAAATGATGTATATCTTGTTTTTTTAACCACCAATTAGGCTTTTGGGGGTTGTATTTGTTTTCAGCAATTACTTTATTTCTATGCATTTTAAAGGGAAAACCAAGGGAAATGAAAAAATACACATTTTCTCCAATTCAATCCCCTATAGTTTTAAAAGAAACAATGCTATTCTAGATAAAACACACACATTTAATTTGCCTATTTGTCCTGATAATCCCAACATTTAAATTATGTCCCTAGTGTGATGTATGGGAATAATATATCATTTGGAAGTAAAGGTGTATTTTGTTCTGTGTTGTGTTTCTTGTTTTCACATTGTACTCTAGCAATAATTACAAGCCCTCATTTGCAAAAATAACAGTAATATACCCTCATGGCATACATATTAAAAAGCTGAGTCCCTAAGGTAAAGATGAATGTATTCTGTTTTGAATTCTGTCACTTTGTTTTATTTTTACAAGCCTTTTATTTTGGTACTGAATATATGAAAATACAAAAAATTGCTTTTGATTCAGTTTGTCACTAAAAGTAATTCATAAGACATAGGCCTCAACCCCTCAAAAAATCCTAAAATATATTCTACAACTTATCATGGTTAAAGGATACCCCATATATGTCATATGATAACTATCTGGGCATCTAGTATGCCATTAACAAGGAAGTCTCAATGTGGCTTTGGAGAGGCCAATTTTTTCCACAAAGTATTTTAGCGCCATTCCCTGTTTGTATAGCCCCAGAAGCGTCTGTACAGCAGAAAAAGGCCACAAATGTCATCATTACAGAACGCTAACAACCAGGGCTATTCAAAAGTGGATGTTTTGTCACATACACGTCATTTGATAACAAACTGGATGCCCATTATTCTCGAGGTGCGCCTGTGGTTTTTTACAGGCCATTTTTTTTGCACTAATTGTCACAGCAACATTCTCTGTTTGCATTGTCCCAGAAGACTCAGGACATCAGAAAAAGGCGACAAATGTCACCACTATGGAAAGCCAGGGCTATTCAAAAGTGGGTATTTTGTAACCTACCGACTCATGTAGTTTTGGTGAAAATGTCCCAATTTTGAAAATGACATTTTTTTCATGATGGATTGAGTTTGTCCCTACCTATTTTTTATGTGACATCAAAATGTATTGTACAACTCATTATGAAAAAAATGAGGTCACCTACAGGTAATTTGATAACAAACTGGATAGCAATCCATTATTCTCAAGGTATGCCTATGGCTTTTTTTTACAGTTCTTTTAGATAGGGACTGGTTATTGTTGGAAGCAGGTGGTGGGTGGTTAGGTTTAGGAGTAATTGAGGGGTGGTTAGTGTAAGGCATAGTTAGCGGAGGGTTCAGGCGAGAGTGAGGGTATGGTGGGTGATAGCAGAATATTGGTTAAATTACTGATATTCTATTAGAGTGGATAATAGAATATCAGTAAAATTACGATATTCTAGTACCGTTATTTCATGCACATTACCATCATTTTTTCACCAATTTTTTTTTAACAGTATGATTATAGATATGCCCTGTTTATGCTTAACACTGTCTTTCCCCTATCCATGCCTAACCCCAGCCACCCCACACAGACTCCTAACACTAATCCTCCCCAATCTATACCTAACGCTAATGGGTGCCGCCATAGGCACCTATGTAAAACACCGCTAATAGCAGCTATAACAGTAAATTTGGGTGCCAGAGTCGCCAGATAAAATAACGGGTACCGAGGCCGCCCACTACAGGAACTGCAGCTATAATACCAGATGCATGTGACTATTTTACTTAACTCTTTTATCTGGAGACATGTGACTATTTGATTCTTTCATCTGGGGAAGCATATGACTACTTAATCCATTAAACTTCAGGCACATGGCTACTTAATTCTAGTACTTGGGGGCTATGTCTACAAAATGTATGTATCTGAGAGGCATAGGCTATGGCTATTAAATTCTGGTGTGTGTGTTTTTTCTTTCTTATGAAATCTTTATGGTATGAGTGACTAGGGGTGTTCTGGGGTGTGATTAGTGGTGTGGTAGGGGTGTGACTTAAGTTTCCCTCTTTCTTATCTCAATAAGTTGGGAGGTATGGGGATGCTGCTTATGAGGGGGCACAATTTCAGTGTTTGCTATAGGCACTTATCTTACCTAGATACGCCACTGGATTTATGTTGCTTAGCTAATCCAAGAATATTAGACGTTATAATATTTATTTATATAAAAAAAAGGAATTCAAAAAGTGTATTGTTTTTATTTTACCTAACATTTACATCTTTGCAAGGGCTGGCAAAAGTAAATTTGAGGAAATGCACTTGAGCACCTGGCAAACAAACAGGGAATGTGTGATGTTTTGGTGGATTACACTGCTCTGATTTGCAAGATTACAATTGCCAGGGGAAGTTTAATCTTAGAGTGTTTGTCTCCAACAGCAACACTGCAAATTAAAAGAAGGAATACCTAATTATCAAGCTGGATCTTGTGCTTGTTTTAAAGGTCAGAACTCTCTTGTGGCAAAGAATCCTCAACCAACTTAATTCCATGGTGATGAAATCATACGAGCAAGGAAATACATAGATTACTTGTAAGCCTTGATCTAACTCTGAAAACAATAACTACATTTTTACAAGAATAAAAGTATTTAACAACTATCAACCTTGTTACTTGGAATTGTATTGTGAGACGGGACAAGGGACAAAATAGTTATTTAAATACCTTTCTATGGACACATTATGAGGACTTATGAGCAGATAGAAACTAATTTAACAGTTGAAATGGCTCTTGATACTTCCACATGAATGAAAAAATAGGAAATGTAAATACAAATTTTTGTTAGTACTCTAAATTAAAAGTATAACTGGCATGGTAGAAAAAAACACAACAATCAATAAAACAAATGTTATTCTTAAAAAAAGATTGATGAAATACGTAAGAGAAGCAGATCAGCTGGAATCAAGTTTAGGACATACAAAGTGCATTGATGCTGTGTAATGTAAGCAATCATGAAAGAGAAATAATGATGTGCAGTTAAAACATAATTTAATTTACTATAGTCAGAGCAGCAAGAATCCTCAAAAGTTGTATAAAGGTGAAATGTAGAGCAATAATTTTATCTGGAGACCTTATTTAACCACTTCCGGACCGCATTCGTTGAAATCTACGTCCTGCAGGTGGGTACGCAGCTCTGACAGGACGTAGATTTTAACTTGTTCAATGGGCATCTGCCTCTACGCGATCGCGCCACCTTCTCCCCACCGGAGTTCACTCGCTCTGTGAGCAGGTCAGGAGCTACTTTTATTGGCTCCTGACCACACGATTACTGTGAGCCAATCTGTGATGTGAAGATTGGTTTACTGAATTTCTACCATTTAAATCTGAAGCATTGCGCAATCAAAGATGGCCAACATATGAGTCATTGTTTTGATAGCCACCCGGCAGCTCTTGTACAGCTCATCATTGTGGAGCTTCCTGTGGCTACAGGAAGTACAGGTCACCTCTTTCTAGCCAATCACAAAGCAGGGAAAGGGTGGGACTTTAGGAGGTATAAAAGGTATTGCAGCATTGTACTCTCTCTCTCTGGGCCATGTGCAATTCACCTTTTCACCTGAGTCTTCTCCTAGGTGATAATTTTTCATCTTAAATTTAAAATAACTTTCTAATACTTTTCAACAAAAAAAAGTACCAAAAAGTAGGTGAAAAAGTACAATCAATATTATTTTGAGCATTTTCTTGCTTGCTGGTAGCTTAAAAGGCATTTTATTGACATGTTTAAAATGATCACCTAGGAGAAAACTCAGGTGAAAAAGTGAACTGCATATGGGCCTCTGACTGCTGATTGCAAAGCTCTGAGGACAATGGGTGGGACTGCTGCTGGAGTACCAGACAATGCTGATTGAAGGGCAATGGACAATGGGACCTGATCATACCTCCAAGGACACAAGCTAAGTCTTACTGTTTTTTTAATATATATATATATGTATATATATATATATATATATATATATATATATATATATATATATATATATATATATATATATATATTAGAAATCATAGTGCATATTTTCGAAATATATATATAGTTTGTATGTTATGTCTTTTACCCTTTTGTAAATATTCTGTAACTGATCTTTGTTTACCTGATTAAAATCACTTTACTGTTACATAGTTACATAGTTACATAGTTATTTTGGTTGAAAAAAGACATACGTCCATCGAGTTCAACCAGTATAAAGTACAACACCAGCCTGCTCCCTCACATATCCCTGTTGATCCAGAGGAAGGCGAAAAAACCCTTACAAGGCATGGTCCAATTAGCCCCTAAAGAGAAAAATTCATTCCCGACTCCAGATGGCAATCAGATAAAATCCCTGGATCAACATCACTAGGCATTACCTAGTAATTGTAGCCATGGATGTCTTTCAACGCAAGGAAAGCATCTAAGCCCCCTTTAAATGCAGGTATAGAGTTTGCCATAACGACTTCCTGTGGCAATGCATTCCACATCTTAATCACTCTTACTGTAAAGAACCCTTTCCTAAATAAATGGTTAAAACGTTTTTCCTCCATGCGCAGATCATGTCCTCTAGTCCTTTGAGAAGGCCTAGGGACAAAAAGCTCATCCGCCAAGGTATTATATTGCCCTCTGATGTATTTATACATGTTAATTAGATCCCCTCTAAGGCGTCTTTTCTCTAGACTGTGATTTTCCTGTTTCAAAACTGCTGGTTTCCTCAAACTCACTGCTGGCATAAGAAAAGTTAAAATATTGCAGTCCTTTGAAGAGGGATAGCAATTCACAATCACATTGGCTTACATTGATAGACAGCGTCTGGAGCCTATGAAAAGGCTCCTGACAGGCTTACAGTGCTCTGTCATCATAGAGATAGCAGAGAGATGGACCTGCAGTGATGGGAGACTGGCATTACAGTCGGGAGTGGCAGGTATGTGTGACGATTCGTCAGGAGGCGCTGTTTTCTGGTACCAGCGGTCTCTGGTCCTTAAAAAGCCAGAGACTGCTGGTACGCAAAGGGTTAAAAAGGTAAAAATCTACTGTATTCTATATTTTTTGTACAGTAGAAAAGAGTAGTCCCCCACCTCAGTGTGCTCTGCATGAAAGAATTATGGACAACACATGTACTCTGTTTGAATGGTGGCAGCTTTGTGAGGACATAAGCACATATCTTTGTAGTAAAGCCCTGGTAATAACATAAAGGACAGTTCACTCGTGTGGGGGATGAATGCACAGAGGTGTCCACACAAGAGCCTGCTAAAGTGTTGGAGGCATCAGAGACACTATGCTGCTATTAAGAGCAGTGTCGCTAGGTATAATAACTTCTGAAGTGGCGCAAGAGAGCTGTGTACATCCGTATCCTTGAAGAGAAAAATGGCAGTTACTTTTGTTGGCTCCCACGAGTGGGTGAGCTGATCTGGATCTTCGTCACTAACTACACATGTGATGGGATGTTCACTGGTTATGTGATTAATGTGATGGCTCTGCTTTTTTATCCTTTTTTTTAAACTTCTACAATGTACTTATTTCATTATTTAAAGCAAAATATAACCCAGAATTTCTTCTTTGCTCTAAAAGATTATTTACAGCAAATAATATACTAACACAATGTTTTTTTTTTAGTAAAACAGCATTCAAAGGGTTACATCACAGGGCTGACTCTTTCTTCTGCAGGGAGAACCAGCATCCGAACTGCTGTTAAGCTTATCTTGTGTACACATTCTTTACTTAATATATTTATGTAAACATTCTCTGGCTGTGCAGGACTTCAGCTGATGAGTCCTGGGGTGAAACACAGGTCAGAAATCACTGGTGGCTGCATTCACAACAGAATTACAACAGTTATGAATAAAATGCACCAGCAGCTTTAAAAATAAATTAACTGAACTTTGGGAAGTTATAATGTCTAAATGAATAATAATACTTGTGCACAAAAGCAAATATGATAATTGTATGGGTTATAAAAAGTAGGAAAACACATTTTTGTTGAAAATTTTGTCCGAGTTTTAAACCGCTTTAACCACCTGAGCGGTCTGGACGAGCTCAGCTCGTCCAACACCGCCGGAGGCTGCCGCTCAGGCCCTGCTGGGCCGATTTACATCAAATAAAAAGCAGCACACGCAGCCGGCACTTTGCCAGCCGCGTGTGCTGCCTGATCGCCGCCGAGCAGCGGCGAAAGAGGGTCCCCCCAGCCGCCCGAGCCCTGCGCAGCCGGAACAAAAAGTTCCGGCCAGCGCTAAGGGCTGGATCGGAGGCGGCTGACGTCAGGACGTCGGCTGACGTCGATGACGTCACTCCGCTCGTCGCTATGGCGACGATATAAGCAAAACAAGGAAGGCCGCTCATTGCGGCCTTCCTTGTTTATTCTGGGCGCCGGAGGCGATCGGAAGATCGCCTCCGGAGCGCCCTCTAGTGGGCTTTCATGCAGCCAACTTTCAGTTGGCTGCATGAAATAGTTTTTTTTTTATTTAAAAAAAACCCTCCCGCAGCCACCCTGGCGATTTAATCAGAACGCCAGGGTGGTTAACTAACAAAAAATGACCATTATAGTGCCCCTTTAAGTATGACTCCAGTGGCTGCATGCTTGCTGAAGGTGTGTGACCCAAACTGCACAGAATGATTGTCTTAGCTGAGTTTTCTCTAGTGTGTATGGGGCTTAATATCCTGGCTTGTACTTACAGCAATAGAAAGTACAAACAGTTTTTTGTGCTGCTCCACAGACTGGTACAGACTACTGTTTAATTCCATTTTTGGTGCTTCTTCTACATTTTTGGTGCAAGGAATAGGCAGGTATAATTTCTATTATTCCCTATATGGTCAGTGATAGAAATGGATTTTAACCACTTAGCGGCAAGCCGCCTCATTAAAACATCCTGCTGGAGCCTCTTAATGGCTGTAGGATGTTTTAATGCCTCTCTCACCCCTGTTGCTGCCGTGCATGCATGCACACTTCCCACCGCTCATACCTGTTGGGAGATGGAGATCCTTGATTGGGGAAGGGGAACAAGCCTTCCCCTAACCATCACAATACCTGGAATGAATGGACATGACCTCGATCAGGGGCTATGTCCATTCATAATTAGAGATGTCGTGAACCTCCGATTTTCGGTTCGCGAACCCAGTTCGCGAACCTTCGCGAAAGGTTTCAGTTTGCGGAAAAGTTCGCGAACCGCAATAGACTTCAATGGGGATGTGAACTTTGAAAAATAGAAAATATTATGCTGGCCACAAAAGTGATGGAAAAGTTTTTTCAAGGGGTCTAACACCTGGAGGGGGGCATGGCGGAGTGGGATACATGCCCAAAGTCCCGGGGAAAAATCTGGATGTGACGCAAAGCAGCGTTTTAAGGGCAGAAATCACATTGAATGCTAAATTGCAGGCCTAAATTGCTTTAAAACATCTTGCATGTGTATACATCAATCAGGGAGTGTAATTAGAGTTCTGCTTCACACTGACACTCCAAACTCACTGTGTAAAGCACCGCAAACAGCTGTTTGCGTGGTGACGGCCGTGCTGGACTGGTGCGCATCGTTGGTGAGAGTGTAGGCCGTGGTGGTTTTCAAGCCAATATGGTCGCCGGGCTGTGGTAGCTCAATGATAGAACAACAGTGACTTTCCAGCTGATCAAACTTGGTCTGACCACAATGAAGCAACGACCTTATTATCTTTTGTGTCCCACCCCCACCCGAGACACTCAAATAGCCGGCAGTCATTGCTTCATTGTGATACGCAAGCCCCTTCACCGCGGCAAGGTAATGATCACAAAGGGGGATGGGCACATGTACATGCCTTTTGTTTTTTTGTTGCAGCCGCCCGCAGTGCAGCCAGAAAAATTAGGCAGGCATGCACATGCACCAGAAAAATTAGTGTAGCGGCCGTTGCTAGCAGCAGCCTTAAAAATTCAGGAATCCGCCTAGAGTCCTGGACCCTGTTGGTGGTGGCGGAGAAGGCAAGCGGCCTGCAGGCAGAGATGCTGTGTGTGGGGACTGACTTAGTCTTCGGTCGTGCAGTAGCCCTCCGTGATCCATTCCATATTCATTTTGATAAAGGTCAGGTACTGAACACTGTCGTGACTTAGGCGACTTCTCTTCTCAGTGACTATGCCTCCAGCTGCACTGAAGGTCCTTTCCGACAGGACACTTGCGACAGGGCAAGAGAGAAGTTGTATGGCAAATTGGGACAGCTCTGGCCACAGGTCAAGCCTGCGCAACCAGTAGTCCAAGGGTTCATCGTCGCTGCTCGCAGTGTCTACATCCACACTCAAGGCCAGGTAGTCGGCTACCTGCCGGTCCAGGCGTTGGTGGAGGGTGGATCCGGAAGGACTATGGCGAGGAGTTGGACTAAAGAATGTCCGCATGTCCAACATCACCCTGAGATCGCTGGAGCGTCCTGTCCTTGCCTGCGTAGACTTGGGAGGAGGAGGGTTACTGCCAGTGGTACCTTGATTGCGTTGTGCAGCCACATCACCCTTAAACGCATTGTAAAGCATCATCGACATCTTGTTCTGCAAGTGCTGCATCCTTTCCTCCTGTGTTGAGTTGGTAACAGGTCCACCACTTTGTGCCTGTACCGAGGGTCTAGTAGCGTGGCCACCCAGTACAAGTCATTCGCCTTGAGTTTTTTGATACGGGGTCCCTCAACAGGCTGGACAACATGAAAGAGGCCATCTGCACAAAGCTGGATGCAGACGTACTCTCCATCTCCTCTTGCTCTTCCTCAGTGACTGGACGTAACTCCTCTTCCTCCCCCCAGCCACGAACAATACCACGGGAACATGGAGCAGCAGACATCTGCCGCGGTTGTTCTTCTTCTGCCGCCTCTTCCTCCTCCACAGAAACACCTTCCTCATCATCATCATCAAAGTCTGACTCCTCTCCTTCCCCACACGACTCCTCTTCTTCTTCCTCCTCCTCCCCCCTCTGTGCTGCCGCAGGTGTTGTGGAAACATCGGGTTTGGATGTAAATCGCTCCCACGACTCCTGCTGCTGTAACTGTTCTCGTTCACGCTCCTCCACAGCTGTATCCACCACTCTACGCACAGCACGCTCCAGGAAGTAGGCGTAGGGGATCAAGTCGCTGATGGTGCCCTCAGCGCAACTCACCAGTTTGGTCACCTCCTCAAAGGGCTCCATGACCCTGCATGCATTTCGCATCAGTGTCCAGTTGTTGGGCCACAACATCCCCATCCTCCCAGATTGTGTCCTTGTACTGTAATGATACAGGTACTGGGTGACGGCTTTCTCCTGGTCTAGCAGGCGAGAGAACATCAGCAGGGTGGAATTCCAGCGAGTCGGGCTATCGCAAATCAGGCGTCTCACCGGCAAGTTGTTTCTACGCTGAATGTCCGCAAAGCGTGAGATGGCCGTGTAAGAGCGCCTGAAATGCCCACACAACTTCCTGGCCTGCTTCAGGACGTCCTCTAAGCCTGGGTACTTGGACACAAATCTTTGCACGACCAGATTCAGCACATGTGCCATGCAGGGTACGTGTGTCAGCTTTCCCAAATTCAACGCAGAAATGAGATTGCTGCCGTTGTCACACACCACGTTGCCGATCTCAAGCTTGTGCGGGGTCACCCATTGCTCCACCTGTTTGTTAAGAGCAGCCAGGAGAGCTGCTCCAGTGTGACTCTCCGCTTTCAGGCAAGACATGTCTAACACTGCGTGACACCGTCGTACCTGACATGCAGCATAGGCCCTGGGGTGCGGGGGCTGTGTAGCTGGAGAGGAGATCGCGGCACCAGCCAAGGAGGAGGAGGAGGAGGATGACGACAGTGAAGAGGTGGTAGCAGGCGGAGAGGAGGAGGCTGGAGGCCTGCCTGCAAGCCGTGGAGGTGTGACAAGTTGGTCCGCTGCGCAGCCACGTACTCCCTGCTTGCTGCCATCAGTCACCAGGTTGACCCAATGGGCTGTGTACGTAATGTAGCGGCCCTGCCCGTGCTTGGCAGACCAGGCATCCGTGGTCAGGTGGACCCTTGACCCAACGCTCCTCGCAATAGATGACACCACTTGCCTCTCAACTGCACGGTACAGTTTGGGTATGGCCTTTTGTGAAAAATAATTGCGGCCTGGTATCTTCCACTGCGGTGTACCAATGGCCACAAACTTATGGAAAGCCTCCGACTCCACCAGCTTGTATGGTAATAGCTGGCGAGCTAACAGTTCTGCCACGCCAGCTGTCAGACGCCGGGCAAGAGGGTGACTGGCAGACATTTGCTTCTTACGCTCAAATACTTCCTTCACGGACAACTGCGTACTGCTGTGGGCAGAGGAGAAGGAACCGCTCAAGGGAAGAGGCGGTGTGGAGGAGGGTGGCTGTGAAGGTGCAAGGGAGAAAGCGGATGAAGACAATGCACCTGAAGAAGGAAGAGGAGAAGGAGGGTGGCTTGTCTTTTGGGTGCTGCTTTTCCTCAGGTGTTCTTGCCATAGCGGTTTGTGCCTTTTCTCCAGGTGCCTTCATAAGGCACTTGTCCCTACGTGAGAGTTGGCCTTTCCACGGCTCAATTTTTACTGGCAGAGAGAACAGATGGCTTTGCTCCGATCTGAGACACACATGTTAAAAAATTTCCAAACCGCTGAGCCCCCCTGGGGTGATGGCACTACGGTGGCATCAGCAGCTGACATTGAAGGGCATGTTGGCTGGCTGGCCATAGCTGGCGAAACATGGTGCCGGACTCTGCCCCCAGCTGTTTCTGAGGATGAGCTCCCTCTGCTTCTATCATGGAGTCGTCTCCTCCTACTCCTGTCTGACTCCCCCTCTGAACTGTCCCCCTGGTCATCTCCTCTACTGGGAACATACATGGCTTCCGTATAATCACACGTTACGTCCATACTATCGCCACCTAACTCAGACGTATGAGGTGGTGTACCTGCGCCGCCTTCTTGTTGTTGCAGTAGTGGCTGGGAATCAGTGATTTCACCACCACCAAATAACTTCTGCGAAGTGTCAAATGCAGCGGATGTGGTGCTTGTAGTAGCGCTGATGGCTGCGGGAGATGAGGTGTTCTGTGTTAAATACTCAAGCACGGCCTCACAATTTTGGGAAGTGATGGCACGTGCCTTCTTCTGAGCACTGTATTTTGGGCCAGGTCCGCACGAAATCACAGCAACACCACCTCGGACAGACCTGCCGGTGCCTGGTGGCCTTCCTCTGGGTCTGCCTCTACCTCTTCCTCTACCTGGTTTGTCCATTTTGTCCATCTTGGGGGATGCTAGGTACTGTATATGCAGTGAGCTGGGTTCACTCAACACAACAGGTAGTTATATGCAGTGAGGTGGGTTCACTGAACAGTAAAGGTAGTTAGATGCAGTGAGGTGGGTTCACTGAACAGTAAAGGTACTTAGATGCAGTGAGCTGGGTTCACTGAACACAACAGGTAGTTAGATGCAGTGAGCTGGGTTCACTGAACAGTAAAGGTAGTTAGATGCAGTGATCTGGGTTCACTAAACACAACAGGTATTTAGATGCAGTGAGGTGGGTTCACTCAACAGTAAAGGTAGTTAGATGCAGTGAGGTGGGTTCACTCAACACAACAGCTAGGTATATGCAGTGAGGTGGGTTCACTCAACACAACAGGTAGTTAGATGCAGTGAGCTGGGTTCACCGAACAATAAAGGTAGTTATATGCAGTGAGGTGGGTTCACTCAACCCAACAGGTAGTTAGATGCAGTGAGGTGGGTTCACTGAACAGTAAAGGTACTTAGATGCAGTGAGGTGGGTTCACTCAACACAACAGGTAGTTAGATGCAGTGAGCTGGGTTCACTCAACACAACAGGTAGTTAGATGCAGTGAGGTGGGTTCACTGAACAGTAAAGGTACTTAGATGCAGTGAGCTGGGTTCACTCAACACAACAGGTAGTTATATGCAGTGAGCTGGGTTCACTCAACACAAAGCTAGGTATATGCAGTGATGAGGTGGGTTAAGTAAACACAACAGGTACTGGGTATATGCAGTACTGGGTAGTACAATGTGCAGCTCCCTGTCACACACACAGGTAGTCACTGAATGTGCTGAGCTGCTGGCAGTGGCACACACACTATGAATTAGCAAGGCTGTGCATGCAACAAAAGTGTCAGTTTGACACACAGAAAAAAAAAAAGTACAGGATTAACTCTGAAAAGAGCTGTTGAGGGATGCTATAAAAGCAATAATAATCAGCCAGGAGCAAGCTAAGCAGCCAAGAACCTAACTAATCTGTCCCTAGAAGAACAAGTCTGCAGCAGCTGTCCCTAGTCTGTCTCTAGCAGGCACACGAGTGAGGCTAATGGCCGCCGGAGCCTGCCTTATATAAGGGGGGGGGGGGGGCTCCAGGGCTTAGTGTAGCCTGAATGGCTACAATGTGCCTGCTGACTGTGATGCAGAGGGTCAAAGTTGACCCTCATAGTGCATTATGGGGTGAATCGAACTTCCGCAAAAGTTCGCCTGGTGCAGGCGAACGCAAACCACCAAAGTTCGCCTGGAACCGTTCGCCGGCGAACCGTTCACTACACCTCTATTCATAATACAGGGAGTAGTAAAAGTAAAGTAGAAAGTAAAAAAAAAGTGAACACTTCCTGGTAAACCAGGATAGTGTTTGCAGTGCCATCTAGTATCTAGTGGCGATAAAGTAAAAATATACACACCCCATACATTTATAATACAAAATATAATTAATCCCTTCCACTTCCAAAGCACCCCCCAACTTGCAAAGAAACAAACAAAAAACTGTCAAAAAATACATAAATAGTTGCCTTAGGGACTTTTTTTCATATGTATTTCATGAGGGTATATTACTGTTAATTTACTGTGTAAGGGCTGATAATTATGGTCCAGACAAACAAAAAAACAGAAAAATTACACCTATATTTCCAAATAAAATATTGTCGCCATACATTGTGATAAAGACATAATTTAAATGTAATAACTGGGAAAAATTGGTAAATAAAATACATGGATTTTAATTATGGTAGTATGTTTAATTTTAAAACTATAATGGCTGAAAACTGAGAAATAATGAATTTTTCCATTGTTTTCGTATTATTCCTGTTAAAATGCATTTAGAATGAAATATCAAAATGTACTACCCAAAGAAAGCCTAATTGGCGGTGACAGAAACAAGGTATAGTTCATTGTGTTGCGATACATAGTAATAAAGTTATTGGTGAATAAAAGAGAGGAGCGCTGACATGTGAAAATTGCTCTTGTCTGTTAGGGTAAAAACCCCTTGGGGGTGAAGGTGAAGTGGCTAAAGGGACCCTGTAGTGAGAGGTATATGGGGGCTGCCATATTGATTTCCTTTTGAACAATACCAGTTGCTGACCCTTTGCTTCTAATATATTTTGCCATAGACCCTGAACATGGAAGCAGATCAGAGGTTTCTGACAAAAATTTGACACCTATTAGCTGTACACTTGTTTCAGGTGTGCGATTCAGACACTACTGATGTCAGAATTATCAGAAGGACTGCCTAGCAACTGGTATGGCAGCCTTTATTTACCTCTTGCTCCAGGTTTTCTGGATTATTGGACATGTTTGGTTTGTTGACTATTCTTTTGCTTTAACCACTTTAGCCTTCAGGACGTAGCTCCCACGTCCAAATATGCATGCTGGACGTAGGAGCTACATCCATGAGAAAACGGAGCCACCGGGGTTCAAAGGGCTGGAACCGCCGGGAGTTGTGGGACACCTGTTAGCCCGGAGATCAATGAATGGGAAAGCAGTTCCCATTCATTGATCTAAGTCCCTTAGAACGATCGCTGGCTTCTATGGAGAAGCCGCGATAGTTCTGTTACACATCCCCTCTTCACTTCCTGTAAGTACGCTTAGAGGAAGCCAAAAATAAAAAAATACTGTAGCCATCTTGTGGCCAAATAGTAAAACAACATCTACATACATTTTTATTAAAATGAATAGACATTTTTACATTTAAAATTAACTGTTTACCTCCCACACGCCCAAAAATATTTAAATACAAATTTTAATTAGAAAAAAATTACAATAAAAAACAAAACAAAACATAAATAGTTACCTAAGGGTCTGAACTTTTTTAATATGCATGTCAAGAGGTTAAATTACTAATATTTTTTTAAGTTATAAGCCTGTAAATAGTGATGGATGCAAAACTGAAAAAATGCACCTTTATTTCCAAATAAAATATTGGCGCCATACAATGTGATAGGGACATAATTTATATATAATTTAAATGGTGTAATAACCGGGACAAATGGGCAAATAAAATATGCGGGTTTTAATTATGGTAGCATGTATTATTTTAAAGCTATAATGGCATTTAGAATAAAATATTTCTTAGCAAAATGTACCACCCAAAGAAAGCCTGATTGGTGGCGGAAAAAACAAGATATAGATTATTTCATTGTGATAATTAGTGATAAAGTTATTGGTGAATTCATTGGAGGTGAAAATTGCTCAGATGCATAAGGTGAAAAAACACTAAAGGCTGAAGTGGTTAAAGATGGCAAGTGTACTTAAAAATGTACTGGGAAGGGGAGAGAGGTGTTTATAATGGTATGTTAATACATTGTGAAGTGCTGAACAAATCCAATATTTACGTTCTTATAAATGAGCTTCTCAATGTTGGATGACTGCAAAGCAATTTAAATGTTGCTTCTATCTTAATCAGAGTCTCAGTGATCAGTGGTCATATGCAATGATCATAATGCTCTCAGGAATTTGACATATTTCCTGTTTAGGTCTTGTAAGGACAGATATTTTCATATTCATGCCCGGCAGTTCTTCTTTCCCCTGTAGGAAGATAAGTGAAATGTCACTATATGAACCACAGGCTAAAAATAAATATTGCCTTTAAACCACTATATTTCCATCATCACATTCTGAAATGTAGAAATCTAGTTGTCGGTAATCACTATTTCTCCTTGCTGAGGGGAGAGTATGTCGCTTTTCATTATTTCAGGCTATTCATGGAATGCGTATGTTAGTTTTACATTGCAAAATATATATCTATGAGTAAAAGGTTGTGAGTCCATGGAAATGTGCTTGGATTTCCATAAGAAATAGTAAAGAACAATAAAGTTATTTAAAGAACAACACAAATATTAAAACTTAAGTGAATTTTGAAATGTAAAGATATATATATATATATATACAGTATATATATATATATATATATATATATATATATATATATATATATATATATATATATATATATATATATACCTTCATCTTATATCATATCATATATCAGGGAGAAACCTCAGCATGATAGGCTGCTTCCAAAGCTGCAAGGCACTAGAAATACTAGAAATGATTGTTGCTTCCTTCCTCCAGCATTGCCTGCTTGGAGTCACTGTCACCAGTGTAATTATCATCCTTACAAAACTTGCATCCCCTGGAAGGCCTGTATGTAAGGGCCACAGGGACAAGGGACCTATGTACTGCTGGAACTTTACAGCTTCGCATCCAGTAGTGGTGTGGTAGATCGATATTTACTGTACTGTACCATTTGATGCTGCACCAGGTGAAACATGAAAGAGGAAGCTGTGAGAAAGCCTGGCTGGAGGTTGCAAGACACAATTCTTGTTGATTATGATGCCTTCTTTTTGCAGCTGCCACTGGACACCAGTTTTTTGGGAGACATGACTGGATTTTTTGGAGACATTTAAGGGCAAATGCTGCCTGTTTGTAAAACATGCTGCCCATTCATGTTATTTGAGGAATATTCTGCCTATTTATATTATATGCGAGAGATGCTCTGTGTATCTTCCCACCCAGCCCGCTTGAGCTTCTCATCAGTCTAATTGGGTGGACTGCCATGTGTTGATTTGGTGAGGGTAGTGGCTCAGGGGGATTCTGCTGGTGGCCCGCCTCTGATGTATAACTGCACCACATATGGTTTGGGGCTCATGACCCTATGGGCAACCTTACATACAGCTGCTCTCATGCTTTATATCCTATCAGTTATGTGTCCAATCACGGATTTGCTCATTATATGTGTAGGATGCAATTTCATCCACCCATAGCATAGGGACCCTTTAATGAGATTTAGGTGTTTTGTACATTAACTGGCCTTCTGTTTTGAGCCGAGGTCTCTTTAAATTTTGCAATGTGTTTCTGCTCAGCCTTTTCAGCTTTTTATATGTTAGGGCTGGTGCACACCAAGAGCGGTTCTGAGCATTTTTAAAAACGCTTGCGCTTTGAAAACCGCTTGGCTAATGTATTTCAATAGGATGGTGCACACCAGAGCAATTCGTTATTTCCCTAAATGCAAAATCATTTTTGCTGATTTCTGAGGCGATTCAACCTCAATGTTAAGTACAGGTAGTCCCCGACTTACGAATGCCCAACTTACGAACGACCCGCCGATACGAACAGCATGGATTCTGTGTTTCCATGGGAACAAGGCAAAAACATTTTTTTTCAAATCGGACTTGTAGTTTTTGAGAAAATCGATTTTTCAAAATGTAAACAAAAAATGGCTTTTAAACTTGTATAATCATGTACAGAGGGCAGATGTGACACAGAGGGGGACACTGGAGGCACAGGGGGGCACAGCGGAGGTAAAGAGGACAGAGATGGCACAGTGCTCCGACTTAAAGGGAACCTTAACTGAGAGGGATATGGGTGTTTCCTTTTAAACAATACCGGATGCTTGTCAGCCCTGCTGATCTCTGTGGTTGCAGTAATGGCTGAATCACACACCTGAAACAAGCATGCAGTTAATCCAGTCTGACTTCATTCAGAGCACCTGATCTGCATGCTTGTTCAGGGGCTGTGGCTAAAAGTATTAGAGACACAGGATCAGCAGCAGAGTCAGGCAACTGGTATTATTTGAAAAGGAAAAATATATATCCTTCTCAGTTTAGGTTCCCTTTACGAACAGATTTAGGTTAAGAGCAAACCTACAGTCCCTATCTCGTTCGTTAACCGGGGACTACCTGTATAGGAAAGTGCAAAATCGCTCTGAAAAGCGCCAGATCAGAGCAATTTTCCAAGCGTTTATGTTACAGAAGCTGTTCAGTTACAGCTCTACTGTAACAAAAAATAAAAATTGCTACACCAAAATGCTCCCAAAAAACGCTAGGCATGTGTAGAAAATCATTCTGCACATGACTAAAATTGCTCTAAAAAAATCACTTCAAAAAGTGCTGAGCATTTGCGATTACGCTAGCACTTTTTGGGGCCTTAGTCATCAGGTTGATTGGCGTGAACTACCATTTTTGTGCATCACCCTGTTTGGCCTGCAAGTCCCCATTTGAGTGTTGACATTTGGAGTGTAGACTGGTGGAATCTTGCTGAACATAGCAGCAGCACCACCATCACTACCTAGAAGGATGAATGTGCGCTTTTACCTTTGTAAATATATGCCTCCTCATAGACAATGATTTAGCAGCATGCTGCACCAAATTGTTTGAAACCACCAGGAGAATGGACAAACCATCTGAAAGCTGTAGTTATATATACAGTATATCTGCAGTATGTCACTCTGGTTTAAGCTAGCCTTAAAGAGACTCTGAAGCGAGAATACATCTCGCTTCAGAGCTCATAGTTAGCAGGGGCATGTGTGCCCCTGCTAAAACGCAGCTATCCCGCGGCTTAACAGGGGCCCCTTCACCCCCCCCCCCCTCCCGCAAAACTTGGTCGTAGAGTTGGTCGTGACATTTTTTCTTCCTGGAGGCAGGGCTAACGGCTGCAGCCCTGCCTCTAGTCGTGTCTATCAGACGCGCATCGCCGCCTCTCCCCCGCCCCTCTCAGTGAAGGAAGACTGAGAGGGGCGGGGGAGAGGCGGAGGTATGCGTCTGATAGACGCGCATGAGGCAGGGCTGCGACGGTTAGCCCTGCCCCAATGCGGAAGCGCTCCCCGGCTGCACGGAGGGGATTTGGGGGTGAAGGGACCCCCGTTAAGCCACGGGATAGCGGCGTTTTAGCAGGGGCACACATGCCCCTGCTATCTATGAGGTCTGAAGCGAGATTTATTCTCGCTTCAGACTCTCTTTAAGGAGGCCACACACAATACAATGAAATGCTCATATTTTATTGCAATTCAATAAAACCGTTTTTCTTTTTTTTATTCGAGCAAGAAATCCAATCAGGTTTCAAATTTTTTTTCGTTATAAGTCAATCCTGAGTGGTGAATTTTTCTGAGGGAGGGAGCTACAGTCCGAGTGCGTTTCTCCGCTACACGTGGACTTTCTTTGTCGGTGTCTGCCGTCTGCAAGCATAGAGCGAGCGGTCCTGTATGGTTCATCCTGTCACTTCCATTGCAGTGAGTGGACTTTAGCCATCCCATGGGACTTTTGCTCCGTATTGGTGAGATCATTTCCATCTACAGCCCATTATACTCACACTGAGGGACAGTTAATCCAGCGAGGACCTATGTTCAACCATTCCATCTCTGCGTACGTTAAAAAGGGGCGCTGGGAAAAAAGGGCGCCGGGTTTTTAACGATAAGCATGGATAACGTTTAAAAATGTATTGTACTGTATTTCGTTTAAAATTAATGTTTTTTAAAGTTATAAATCATTAAATAATGTGCATTAAATCGGCAATTGTAAAAACGTTAATCTTTCGTTTAAATACTGAAACGTATAATAACGTTAAAAAAAAAAATTACTAAGTAACCCTCCCTGTACCTACCCCTAGCTCCTAGACCCCCCTGTTGATGCCTAAACCTAAGACCCCCCCTGTTGGTGCCTAAGTAACCCTCCCTGTACCTACCCCTAACCCCTAGACCCCCCTGTTAGTGCCTAAACCTAAGACCCCCCTGTTGGTGCCTAAACCTAAGACCCCCCTGTTGGTGCCTAAACCTAAGACCCCCCTGTTGGTGCCTAAACCTAAGACCCCCCTGTTGGTGCCTAAACCTAAGACCCCCCTGTTGGTGCCTAAACCTAAGACCCCCCTTTTGGTGCCTAAACCTAAGACCCCCTGTTGGTGCCTAAACCTAAGACCCCCCCTGTTGGTGCCTAAACCTAAGACCCCCCTGTTGGTGCCTAAACCTAAGACCCCCCTGTTGGTTTTTTCGTTTAAAAATAATGTAAAAAAAAAATGTACTGTTTTTCGTTTAAAAATAATGTTTGAAAAAAAATATTGTACTGTTTTTCGTTTAAAAATAATATTTAAAAATGTATAAATCATTAAATAATGTGTAATCATGAGAAGCAGTAATAAAACATTAAGTCTCCGGGCGCCGCTTTTAAAACGTTATTTTTCACCGGCGCCCTTTTTTCCTATCGGGCGCCCATTAAACGATATTTATTATAGGAGTGAATGGCGGCGCCCGATTTGTCCACTAGCCTCAGGCGCCCGAATTTACTGTTTCCTCCATCTCTATGCCTCAGCTTTCTGCATGCTGCTTAATGCTGCCCCATGAGAGTGTATGTAGGTGGCCAAGTGTGTGTGTGAGTATGTAATTGCCGGCTTAGCTTGTAGTTTGCATGTAGTACTTTAACTGTAGCTCTGAAGTTTTTAACTCTTTGGCAGGTCCTTGCATGCGACTGCCTTAGTGCCTTACATGTGTGTTTGTTGATACAATAAATGTCTTAAACATTTTTTGAGCATAGAACCTTGGTTGCTTTTTATTCGTTTATGTGTTTAATATAGGTTGCTTAAATCCCTATGTGGTGAGGGGAGAAATATTATTTATCCTATATTGTACATACAGTGGTTTGGAATGGTTTAAAACAAAACATATCCATGTGTTAGAATGGCCCAGTCAAAGTCCAGATCTAAATCCAATTGTGAATCTGTGGCAAGATCTGAAAACTGCTGTTCACAAACGCTGTTCATCTAATCTGATTGAGCTGGAGCTGTTTAGCAAAGAAGAATGGGCAAGGATTTCAGTCTCTAGATGTGCAAAGCTGGTAGAGGCATACCCTAAAAGATTGGCAGCTGTAATTGCAGCAAAAGGTGGTTCTACAAAGTATTGACTCAGGGGCTGAATAATTACGCACACCCCACTTTGCAGTTATTTTTTTTTTAAAGGTTTGGAATCATGTATGATTTTCGTTCCACTTCTCACGTGTACACCACTTTGTATTGGTCTTTCACGTGGAATTCCAATAAAATTGATTCATGTTTGTGGCAGTAATATGACAAAATGTGGAAAACTTCAAGGGGGCCGAATACTTTTGCAAACCACTGTACCTCAGTGCTATCCATTATTGTTTTTGTGGATTTTTCTGATAAATTTTTATGAAAATCGAATAGTGTAGGGCAATTATCAATTTCCTAATATATACACCCAAGCAATTTTATCAGGTATATTGGTCAGATTTTTTAAATGTTACAATCAATCATAAAAATTGAGTTGTAATCCTTGAATTGAAAATACATTTTAAAAAATTGTATGGTGTGTGGTCATCTGCTCAACTACTCAATTTGATTATTTTATTGGATCAGGGGGAAATTGGTTGTGTTCCATTCTGCTCGATTGATGGAATTTGGCCGATATCTGGACGAATCAACCAATTTACTGGTTAATGCAGTACAAAGCAAGACATCAATCATTTAAGCATATCGACCCCAACTCTCTCACTAGAACACAAAAACGATTTAGCATAATGTGGAACCAACATTAGCCTTTCCTCATCAATGCTCAATTGTTAGGATGATTGAACTTCAACTGAGAATGACTTCATTTTTTTTATCAGCAAGTGTCACATCTAACTACGAATGGCTGGATAATGTACTGGTTAACGGCTCTGCCTTTGACATAGGAGACCAGGTTTGAATCTTGACTCTTCCTGTTCAGTAAGCTAGTACCTATTCAGTAAGGAGACATTGGGCATGACACTGCTACTGCCTACTGAGCCCGCCATAGTGGCTGAAGCTGTGGCGCTTTGAGTCTGCCAGGAGAAAATTGCAAAATAAATGTTCTGTGTCTTTGTCTCTAATGTGTTAAAAGTATTGTACTGTATAATGTATGGGTACCTTCAAATAACTCTCAACGGACATAGATTTATTGTCACAGAGGCATGAATGGTTTTCAATAAGCTCTTGTTGTTGGTGTGTGCATGTATCTGCAATAACACAAATTCTAATTTGCCTTTAAAGAGAATCTGTACTCTAAAATTCTTACAATAAAAAGCATACCATTCTATTCATTATGTTCTCCTGGGCCCCTCTGTGCTGTTTCTGCCACTCCCTGCTGCCATCCAGGCTTGTAATTGCCATTTTTATGCAGTGTTTACTTTACAAACAAAAGATAGAGCAAGTGATCGGCTGAGAGGAGCTTAGTGTGTGAGTCATACAGAGTGTGCAGGGGGCCTGGAGAGGGTGTGTATAGCTTCTATCCAATCACAAGCAGCACAGCACATTCCAGCCTGACTGCCTCAGCCCAACAGACCCGACAGAAAAGAAAAGATTAGATCATATAAAAGGGATAATACAGCCACTGTGCAAAAGGCTGCAGTTAGACAGAGCACATTAGAACAGGTATAGGAACTTATAGGTTAGAAGAAATAAGGATGAAAATTTTGTTACAGAGTCTCTTTAAGCAATCCTCATCATTTCTTTGACATGCCCTGTGAGGGCTGCATATTTCTGTAAAAATATTATTTTTATATGATTGCAGTGTTCCGTTGCAGTGTTCCATTGCAGTTTTCAGTGTTCTATTGTCCTCCAGCCTTAGAAAATCAAAATTCAAGGTACACATAGAGATTTTTAGCAGCTTCAATCCTCCATCTGAAGATGCTTAGTTATTCAAAAAAGTTGCTCATAACTGTAATGTTAGACTGTAACTGTAACTGTAACTGCATAACCAACTACAAAGCTCACCTACAGATTTTTCTGAGCAACATAGCCAAACTATTGATTAGTTGTTATAGAGAAACATGTGTAATTAAAGATGGTCAATAAAATGCTATTTTTTTTTCTGACGATGTGAATTTGGTAGCAATTTGTACAGTCTCAAGTTGTACTGATCCACACTGGAATCAGTTGATTTCTCCAATTTCAATCTGCATACAAATGACATCAAAACTTGTACCAAGTCAGAAAAAAATAATTGAAATCATTGATCACCAATCTTTGACCATGTGATCAAACTTATGACATAGTTTTCAATAACTTCTTCTCTAGAAATGTTTGTTGCATGGTGGCGTAGTGGTTAGCACTGTTGCCTTGCAGCGCTGGGTCCTGGGTTTGGACCCGAGCCGGGCACTCTCTGCACAGAGTTTGTATGTTGTCCATGTGTCTGTGTGAGTTTCCTGCGGTTTCCTCCCACATCCCAAAAACTTACAGAGAGGTTAATTGGCTTCCCCCTAAATTGGCCCTAGACTAGGATACATACACTACATGATACATACATAGACATATGACTTTGGTAAGATTACATTGTGAGCCCCTCTGAGGGACAGTTAAGTGACAAGACTGTATACTCTGTTCAGTGCTGTGAAAGATGTCAGCGCTAAATAAATACTAATAATAACATTTTCCCTTTTGTATATGAAGAAATTATGAATGACCTGCTGAGATTTGGAAGAAAAAGCTTACAGCCAATAAACAGGAAGTAAATGTGTTCAGATTAAACTGGTTTATCCAACAACAGAGCCTTATTAAGAAATTCCGGTATTGCATTCCTGAAGTAATCTCCTGGATACTGTGTATAAGAAGGTTGTTTTAAGCTTATAAGTCGAAACTCCGTCACAAAGGATGTTTTCATATTGGGCATCGCTTTCTCAATTTGACACTGATTGCACTGTTCTCTGCACTCTGCTACTACAGAATACAATTATTTTAACTGCCATTTCATCACATTATAGCCACACAAGTTTGGGTGTAAATCTTCATAGTCAGTACAGCTCATGACTGGCTCGGTCTTGTATTTTATGAAATTCTGCATAACTCTTACATTAGATAAAGATAGTTTGCTCAGATCTTACCAATTATTTATTCTTTACTTTTGACCCACGCCTCTACTGTACCTAATATTTAGTTCTGATTGCTAATTTAACTCTATCCTGCCACCCTGGTTTCCTCCTATTTTACTTTTTACCCACGCCTCTACTGTACCTAATATTTAGTTCTGATTGCTAATTTACCTCTATTCTGCTACCCTGGTTTCCTCCTATTTCCTCAGTAGTGGTCTTATCTTGTCTGATTCCTGAATTCCTGATCTCCAGGCTTCTTTGCCTGAACCTGATATTCCTGATCATCTGGCTTCCATTTTTGTCCTTGGTGTTCCTGATCCTGCAGCTTCTGTTTCTGACCTTGATGTACCTAATCCTGACTTTGATTTATGTCCCTGGTTTTCCTGACCCTACCAACATAGAGATGGAAGATCTCTATGTTGGTAGCCGCAAAATGAAACTAGCAGGCTTCTGTTCAGGTGATCAGGGTAGCCTATTGTGGTTACATACAGTAGATCCCAGCACTGGCTACTGGATGTCTCTTGGAATGTTGTGGTTAGTGCTGAAGTGTTATAATGGCTATGCACATAACTATGCAATCTGTTTCTCCAAGAACCAGAAATGCAAATGCAGTTCTAGCATTATGTGACCAATCCTCGTGGCCGGTGGGGTCCTACTCACAGGCCCAGTCCCTGTGTGTTTGTGTGTATGTGACTATGTGAGCATGTGAAAATTTTGATGTGTATCCATACTCTGGTGGAGCCACATTCGTGTTGGTGTTTGCACAGGTGCAGCTGGCCATGACCAAAGAGGGTATTTGGGCTTCCTCTAACAGCAGTTTTTAGATCACTGAACAGTGGCTGCATGAAGAATAATGACTAAATATTCTTTTGCATGCCAAGTCTGGAGGACACATATCCTGGTACCAACAACAGCCATGTGCATGTTTTTGCACAAACCAATGAGACTGAAACTGTGTACGTGCAGCGGTGTGCCCAACTTCTCGTCACCTCCTGCTGTCACTGCTCGTCAGCCCATGATGTCACGGCTCACCAGGGCCTTTTCTAGCCTTTTTTGTCACTTGAGACAAGAAGTCCTGTGAAGGAGGCACACAGGGGGACAGAAGGAGGCAAAAAAGGTAGACAGAGGGAGGCACAACGGGGGACAGCATGAGGTACAAAGGGGGACAGAAGGAGGCACAGGGAGATATATGGAGGTACAAAGGGGTACAGAAGGAGTCACAAAAGGGGGACTGAAGGAGGCACAAGGCATAGAAGGAGGAACAGAGAGACAGAAGGAGGCACAGGGGGATAGAAGGAGACTCAGGGAGACAGAAAGAGGCACAAAGGGGCCCCGAAAGAGGTACAGAGGGGCAGAGGGAGGCTCAGGGGGGCAGAGGTGGCACTGGGGGACTGAAGAAGCACATGAAGACAGAAGGGGAAATGAAGGGAGGCACAGGAGGACAGAAGGAGGCAGTAGGGGACTGAAGGAGGAACAGGGTGGCAGAGGTAGCACAAGGGTAAACAATGAGACACAAGGGGAAAGGAGGCACATGGACACAGAAGGAGACACAAAGGGGGACATAAGGAGGCACATGGGGACAGAAGGATAAACAAGGGGACAAAGGTGGCACAGGGAACTGAAGGAGGCACAAAGGGGGCAGAAGGAGGTACAAAGGAGGAAAGAAGGATTTACAAGGGTACAGAGGGATGCACAGGGAAGGGGGGAGAGGTGGCAAAGAGGGACTCAACCGCAGCTGCCTACAACTTACGCTAACCAGACTCAGCAAAAGCAGGTGACAGAACACAAGAGGGGGTGGGGCTTAGTCCAGGGGTGGAGTTTCATTTAAGGGGTGGGCGTTAATCCAGAGGCATGGCACCTCCAGGACTAACAGCATTCCAGGCAATGGCCTGTAATACCTAACGATAAAATTGCCCCTTCAGCTCACCCATCTCCTGCTGTCACTACTACTCATCTAGAATAGCATTTGCACTAAGTAAAGTATCGATTTTGCAATATCACTTTCCTATAGAAACTCAGTTTTAATAAATAAGTGTTGCAATGTATTAATGCCATAGTATGTGTGTGTGATGGGGTGTGGGTGGGTGACACAGATTACCTTGACTAAGGCATCAAATGGGTCCAGGTAGAGGCAGGTTGTGTAAAAAGTTGTATTTAGAAAATACATTTGAAAATAAAAACAGTATAGCCATCCATGACAAATTCCTTAATCAGCCATGCAGGTTGGGTAGAGAGCAAGCAAAAGCCCTTGAGTGTGAAGGTTCGCCCCCTGACTAATACCAACCTTGTCCCAGTGTTGAGGCAGAAAGAAATAGGGGTAATAGTAAGAAGGGCTTACGTATTATCTGGTCACACCCTTAATTAGGGTCTACTAAACCTACCCATCCAGCTAAGGGAAAGAGAAAAGCTAAGCTAAGAAAAAAACAACTGGTCATGTCTGACCCATTACCTATTTACCACAAGGAGTAAAAAAAAGTAAAGGAAAAAATACTTTCAAAAAGTAAAATAGCTTTTACAGTAGTTTATTGATATCTATCATTTCAATAAATATACTAATAAAATATTCTTTACTTTTTTTCATCTGCAGCTCCACAGTGCATACTGAGGCTTCACATTGGTCTCTTCAAATGGAGATCTTCACTGACAAATTCAAATAAGTCCTGTAAATCACTATTAATATACTAGGTGACCTAAGCCCGCTTAAAAAACGGTTCTAGGTCAGTCCTCGCTACAGCATCACAGCGCGCATGCGCACGGCCACACGCATCCGCCACGCATGCGCACACACGCCCTGCCGGCTGGCCCGCCATCTGGGCCTTGTCCTGCATCCTGTCCCAATGGCTGTCAGTGCTTGACATAGGCAGTAGCACAAAAGCACTGACACACGGACAGGACGCAGGGATACTTGCAAATTATTATATAGGATGAATTTCCTGTTGAGTCTTATTTGAATCCACCAATAAGGATCATTAATGTCATCAATTAACATGGCAATTTAGATCAGGCCACCTGTGTTATAACAAGTCATGTTTTATGCAGCTTTTTATGAGCCACTTTGGACAGCGGAAGGATTCAAAAGTTTCACTACTAGTGAACAACACATTTAATGAATTTATAAATATGATTAATTTGAAAAATCCCAAATATTTAACAGTTTATTTATCTTTTAGCAGCTTTTCAAATAAAGATAATTTTGAAATGTTACCAATTGTGTGAAAAATTTGTGAAATTTAGAAATAGCCCTGAAAGTAATTTTGCTTTGGTCACTTATATACTGCTGGAAGTCTTCAGATAGGTCCAGTGCACATCGAGCGGTTTTAGGAGCGATCCACCAGCCGCATCCGCCTGTGAAAACGCTTGGCTAATGCATTTCAATAGGATGGTGCACACCGGCGGTTTGAGGTTTATAGCAAGCGTGCCTCCTGCTGCAGTTTGCAGAATCATTTCTGCCTTAACCTTCCTGGCGGTAAGCCCGAGCTGAGCTCGGGCTATGCCGCCGGAAGGCACCGCTCAGGCCCCGCTGGGCCGATTTGCAAAATTTTTTTTTTGCTGCACGCAGCTAGCACTTTGCTAGCTGCGTGCAGTGCCCGATCGCCGCCGCTACCCGCCGATCCGCCGCTATCCGTCGCGCCGCAGCCGCCCCCCCCCCAGACCCCGTGCGCTGCCTGGCCAATCAGTGCCAGGCAGCTCTATGGGGTGGATCGGAATCTCCTATGATGTCGTTGACGTCGGTGACGTCATCCCGCCCCGTCGCCATGGCGACGGGGGAAGCCCTCCAGGAGATCCCGTTCTTTGAACGGGATCTCCTGATCGCCGGCGGCGATCGGAGGGGCTGGGGGGATGCCGCTGAGCAGCGGCTATCATGTAGCCAGACTTTGTCTCGCTACATGAAAAAAATAAAAATAAAAAATAAAAAGATTTGCTGCCCCCTGGCGATTTTTTAGCAAACCGCCAGGAGGGTTAATGTAAAGTATAGGAAAAACGCAAACCACTCTGGAAAACGCTAGATCAGAGCGGTTTACCAGGCGTTTTTGTTACAGAAGCTGTTCAGTAACAGCTTTTACTGTAACAGTATATGTAATCTGCTACACAAACACGCTCCCAAAAACGCTAGGCATGTTTAGAAAAAGTCTCTAAACATGCCTAGAATCGCTATGAAATCAGATCCAAAAATCGCTAGCGTTTTGAGGATCTGCTTGCGGTTTTGGTGTGCACTGGGCCATAGAGAGGGTTCAAATACTGTAGACTTGCAGCAAAACAGGAAACTAGTCTTGTCTAAACCCCATCTGTTTGTGATTATCTGTTGCCTAGCTTACTAATTTGATTACCTCCGAATATTCAAATACATATCTACATATTGCTGGCTTGGAAAAGATTTTGAATGTCGTATATCTTGCCAAATTATGTTGAGAATATCATAAATAGATGGTTTATTTAAAGGGAAAGTTTAATGATATAATTATTATGCAAAATTATAAAATTAAAAATACATACATATAGAATGAACATTTGTACAAAATGTAAAATGAATGATGATAAAAAAACGAGCATTTTTGCCTGGTAAGGCCCGGTTCACATTAGCGGTGGCCGTCCGGAATCGCCGTGCCGGAGCCGGACCGCTTGCAGAACGGACGGAACGGACGCACGGCAATAGCAATGAAAGCCTATGCGTCCGTTCACATGCGTCCGTTCTGCCGGACCGGAGCCGGACCGGATCCGGACCGGATCCGGACTCCGGCGTCCGTTCCAACATGCGCTATTTTTTGGTCCGGCTCCTCCGGCAGCCGTATCCGGGGCGGAGCCGGACTGCACCATCCGGCCAATACAAAGTAATGAGAACCGGAGAGCGCACAACACACTGGCTACAAAAACCGGACGTTCTACCCCACTTCCTATGCATTTTGGATGGGGACCACATGGAGTTCACAGAGTGGGGCCGCAGCGATTTCATGCTGGAGCTCTAGGCAGCAACATGTCTGATATAAGTCTGATAACGAGGAGGCGAACAACAGAGAATTCCCAGGTATACGAAAAATGCCTGGATCCATGGTCCCAACTGCAGTCTCTGTATCCACGGATGGTCTCCACACGTCCACCTGTCTCCAACAATGACCCCAGACCCTTCTGCTGACCTCCCAGACCCCAGGTATTTACAGGTTGTTATCTCCTTAAGAAACCGGATCCGGACCGCAACCGTGTTCACACCGCACGGAAACCGGATGCAAACGGACCGGATCCGGACCGGATCCGTATAGGAACCGTACGGATCAGGTCCGGTCTGGATACGGTGCGGTCCGGACATCCGGTGCGGTTTTGACAAAACCGCAAGTGTGAACGGGGCCTAAGAGTAGGACTCACCAGATTGGAGACACGTTGGTGCGGTTGGTGAGCTTAAACGCATTAAAGCGTATCCAAGAGCCCCTGTCACTGCTTTCCTGTTGTGTGCTGCAGCCCCTCTGTATTTATATATTTCTTATGGAGACTGGGGATCTCTAGTGCTGCGTGCATGCTTTGCATATAATTTGGTTTGTGCTGCTCATCCCCTGATATATATATATATATAATTCAAGAATCACCATGTGCCAGGGTTGGGAACTTAGCTGCTTGCCCGTACATCATTATTTGTTACTACCATTGTGGTTTTTGCCCAAAGTGATTCCAGCTATGGGCCACCTTCACCTGCATTACCGAGACCCACCCCCAAGCCATGAACACAACATAAAATGAATGCATGGGAAGTAGCATCCTTCAAACACACTTATATTTAGTTTTAAGACCAAGTATCACTTCATCCATCTTCTTTTTTCAATCCCACCTCCTTCAGAAGAAGGCTCTGAATGGATAGATACCTAGCTTTTTCTTAGACAAAATTTAAAGATTTCTGTCTCTCCTGTTTCTTTCAAGTGGGCTGTAGCAAGCCATGAGAAGACTACAGCATTTACAATCTACTGTACAAATTGGTACAAAGTTGAACAGTAATTTTTTTTTTGCCAGACACTACACCCCATAGTGAGGCATGAAACAGGACTCGGCTAGATGTTTTACTGTAAAAACAGCATCATAAGAATGCACACGATTTGTCAGGAGTAGAATGAATTGCCTGTGTTTTATATGACCCCCACTTAAAGTGGACCCAAATTAATAATACAAGCTTTAAGATATAAAATCTATTTTCTAACTTATAATAATAAATAGCAGCCTTTTTTTCAGCTGCATGATGACAAATATAAAATATTTTACATTTATTGCAGGAACCCCTCCCTTCCTTTCATATTGCCAGGACAGAATCTGGCAGACTGGTGGAGGAGATAAAAAACAAAACACAGGTTGCTATTGATGATGTCACAGGGGAGGTGATCTCAGCTTGTGTGAGATTTCACATAGACGGCCCTGTGAGGGAGGGTAGCTGATGACAAACACACCCATGATCTAAAACCTCCTACTTAGCTCAGAAGTAATGGCTGCCACCTGTATAACCCTAGTTATGAAAAGAGAAGGGTGAAAAGCATGCACTGAAATGCTCATAAGCTTGAAGGAGTGTTTATTTATCTTTGTATGTGTCAGAGTGGTGCAACTAAATATTTTGAATAAAAAAATGTTTGGTTTGGGTCCGCTTTAAGAATCAGCAAAATTCAGCATTTTTTGTTGAGATCTGCCTGGTTGCCTCGTTAGCACTGCCAAAACATCCTAAGAGGGCTTTTTTTTCTTTCTTTTTTTTTTTAAGATATAGCAGGTCAGTATGCAGATTTATAATGTTAATGCATCAGTCCATATCCTGTCCTCTCTTAACTGAGCATATAGTAAAAAATACAGGTTACCCATAGATGGTACCGTATTTCACGCCGTATAAGACGCTCCGGAATATAAGACGCACCTAGGTTTAGAGGGCAAAAACCAGGGAAAAAAATATATAAACTAAACCTGGTGCGTCCATATTTCAGGAGCGTCTTGTACATGACCTCCCCCAAATGGTGTCCTCCTGTCTGCCCCCATGTGTCCTGCTGTCTGCCCCCATGCGTCCTGCTGTCTGCCCCCCATGTGTCCTGGTGTCTGCCCCCCATGTGTCCTGGTGTCTGCCCCCCATGTGCCTGGTGTCTGCCCCCAGGTTTCTGTCCCCCATGTGTCTGCCCCCAGGTTTCTGTCCCCCATGTGTGTCTGCACCCAGCTGTCTGCCCCCCCCCCCCGGGTTGCCTCTACCCCCTCATTTAGGTGTCCTCTGATCCCCGCTGTGTGTCCTCTGGTCCCCCCCCTGTGTGTCCTCTGTTCCCCCTGTGTGTCCTCTGGTCCCCCCTGAGTGTCCTCTGGTCCCCCCTGAGTGTCCTCTGGTCCCCCCCTCTGAGTGTCCTCTGGTCCCCCCTCTGAGTGTCCTCGCCGGGTCCCCCCTGAGTGTCCTCGCCGGGTCCCCCCTGAGTCTCCTCGCCGGGTCCCCCTCTGAGTGTCCTTGCCGGGTCCCCCTCTGAGTGTCCTCGCCGGGTCCCCCTCTGAACGAGAAGCGGCAGCAGCTTACCTCCTCCATCTTGCCCGCGGCGATTGAAGACATCCAGCTTCAGTGGGCGGCTTCCTCTAGTGCTGGCTTGTAATGACGCATCATAGATGATGCGTCATTACAAGCCGGCACTAGAGGAAGCCGCCCACAGAAGCCGGATGTCTTCAATCGCCGCAGCCAAGATGGAGAAGGTAAGTTGCTGCCGCTTCTCAATCAGGGGGGGACCTGAGGACACACCGGGGGGACACAAGGAGACAGGCTGCAGGGGGGGGGAGGAGACTGCCACAGCAGGACGCACGGGCATGGAATCTCCGACGGCGGGTCGCGTTTCGTATCGGCGGGCGTTCGTAAGTCAGGGATTCCCTGCCTTTGCCGTATAAGATGCAGGGACTTTTTCTCCCCATTTTTTTTTTGGGGGGGGGGGGTCTTATACAGCGAAAAGAACGGTACTTCATGTCAAAACAGTTCCAGAGATATTGGTGTGCCTGGTACCATGCCTGGTACCATGATACCATGCAATTTCCCATCAGATAGACAGGTCGAAATGATTATTTCGGACAGGCCCGATCTGATCTCCCATGGTTTTTCTGAATTTTTTCTGCAATTCACTTTTTTTCCTGAGTTTTCTTCTAGGTCATATATTCAAAACTTGACAGATTTTAAACCACCAGCAAGCAAGAAAATACTCAGCATAATTTTGATAGTACTTGATAGTACTTTTTCACCAACTTTTGGGCACTTTTCAATTGTAAAATGTTTAAAAGTTATTTTAAAGAGAATACGAAAATTATCTCCTAGGATATAACGTAGGAGAAAAAGTTAATTGAATATGGGCCAAATTATCTTTAAAACTGTTTTAACAAACAATTTCCCCAGAAGTTAACCTGTAGCTGATTAGATCACTTTCTGCTGCCCAGGTTTGCTTCATTGTTCTTTGTCTGTTTTTAATGGCAACTGTGCTGTCATTATAGTTGTGTATGCTTTGTAATGGACAATTACCACTGTTCATTTGTTACAGTGCTTTACTAAATACATATCCATATCCATGGATTTAAATGGAAGTGGAGGATAAATAATAGCATGAAATGTACGTGCACAGTAGAACCTGGAACACATGTTAACATTTTACCCTTCTTTGCTTATTGTCACATCCTCTTTGCTGAAAGACTAACTAAACAGTTTTATTAGTGCAGTCCAAGATGTAGCATTTGTAGTAAACAGTATGGACAATGCACCAGTGTACATAGCTGACTGCTGCCTTTGTGTTACTATTACTAATTTGTATACTAGTAATAATCCAAAATGTATTTTTATTTTTATTATTTTACACCTCATTATTTTTATGCTGGTTTTAATCTGTAAGCATTTTGATCTGAAATGTGAAATAAATGTTGCCGAAAGAACTATTTAAGTTTTATAGAATGACATGCCTTGGAATCAGCAATATCTATGTTTGTCAGGTGTCAGTCAGACTTTATAAACTGCACATCAGTGGTATTCTACAGATCAGAACTAGACAGAGTAAAAAATGTTTCACTGTGTAGTCAGGACTTAGAAATTGTGCGTTTGGACTCTAAAAGAATTGTAAAGGGCACGATTGTAAAGGGCATGAAGATCATGTAGGCCAGACTGCTCAAATTAAGTATGGCTGATGATGTGGTGCTTTTTAAGGCACTTTGTTCATCACATTTAAGTGCAGTGGACTAATAACTGCGTGCTGACATTAAAGTACAAAACTGTGTATGAGCTGACACATACAGTGGCTTGCAAAAGTATTCGGCCCCCTTGAAGTTTTCCACATTTTGTCACATTACTGCCACAAACATGAATCAATTTTATTGGAATTTCACGTGAAAGACCAATACAAAGTGGTGTACACATGAGAAGTGGAACGAAAATCATACATGATTCCAAACATTTTTTACAAATCAAAAACTGCAAAGTGGAGTGTGTGTAATTATTCGGCCCCCTTTGGTCTGAGTGCAGTCAGTTGCACATAGGCATTGCCTGATGAGTGCTAATGACTAAATAGAGTGCACCTGTGTGTAATCTAATGTCAGTACAAATACAGCTGCTCTGTGACGGCCTCAGAGGTTGTCTAAGAGAATCTTGGGAGCAACAACACCATGAAGTCCAAAGAACACACCAGACAGGTCAGGGATAAAGTTATTGAGAAATGTAAAGCAGGCTTAGGCTACAAAAAGATTTCCAAAGCCTTGAACATCCCACAGAGCACTGTTCAAGCGATCGTTCAGAAATGGAAGGAGTATGGCACAACTGTAAACCTACCAAGACAAGGCCGGTCACCTAAACTCACAGGCCGAACAAGGAGAGCGCTAATCAGAAATGCAGTCAAGAGGCCCATGGTGACTCTGGACGAGCTGCAGAGATCTACAGCTCAGGCGGGAGAATCTGTCCATAGGACAACTATTAGTCGTGCACTGCACAAAGTTGGCTCTTATGGAATAGAGACAAGAAGAAAGCCATTGTTAACAGAAAAGCATAAGAAGTTCTGTTTGCAGTTTGCCAATGTGGGGGGCACAGCAAAGATGTGGAAGAAGGTGCTCTGGTCGGATGAGACCAAAATGAAACTTTTTGGCCAAAATACAAAACGCTATGTGTGGCAGAAAACTAACACTGCACATCACTCTGAACACACCATCCCGACTGTCTCATATGGTGGTGGCAGCATCATGCTCTGGGGTTGCTTCTCTTCAGCAGGGACAATGAAGCTGGTCAAAGTTGATAGGAAGATGGATGGAGCCAAATACAGGGCAATCTTGCAAGAAAACCTCTTGGAGTCTGCAAAAGATTTGAGACTGGGGTGGAGGTTAACCTTCCAGCAGGACAATGACCGTAAACATAAAGCCAGGACAACAATGGAATTGTGAGAGATCGCGGAAAAGCCGCCGCATGTGCTACTGAGCAGGCGGCTGATTCCGCGTCCAGTGCAGCGGTTTGCACGCGGAAGCGTGTGTTTGGTAGCAGGGCAGAACGCGGAAAAGCCGCCGCATGCAACAACAGTAAGGCGGCTGGTTCCGCGTCCAGCGCGGCGGTTTGCACGCGGCAGCGTGTGTCTGGTGTGGCTAAGTCTGTTGCTTAGCACAAGCGCGCGCTGAGAGGCAGAATTCTTATACTAAGCAGGAAGAGTCAGCTGACCACGCCGATCAGCTGACTCCAGAGCAGGATACTATTGGTTGAGCAATTAGGGGTGGTGCTGGAGAGCACTACTCCATATATAGTTCCTGCTGGTCACTTGCAAGTTCTCTGCCGTTGCGATCACTACGTGGAAGCACTCAGACCTAGTCAGATCCTTCAGTGTGTTTGAACCAGGTGGACCTGGGAATTCACACTTATCCATATTATTTGAATTGTATTCTGTTTATGTTTAAGCTAGTTCCAGGGTGTAGAGACCAAGGACCTCACACCCAGTTTAGGGAACTGTGTTATCATCTGTGTTATACCTCAAGCTAGTTCCAGGGTGTAGAGACCAAGGACCTCACACCCAGCTTAGGGAACTGTGTTATCATCTGTGTTATACTTCAAGCTAGTTCCAGGGTGTAGAGACCAAGGACCTCACACCCAGCTTAGGGAACTGTACTACCATCTGTGTTATCTTTCAGACTAGTTCCAGGGTGCTGAGACTACGGACCTCGCACCCAGTCTAGGGAACTGTATTATCATCTGTGTATACTTCAGACTAGTTCCGGGGTGCTGAGACCAAGGACCTCGCACCCAGATTAGGCATTGTTTGATATATGTTATGACTTATAGCTTTTCTGACTACTCCTCTATCTTCTGATTCGGTACCTCGCATATCTGATATTCCGTTGCCAGACCCTGCTTGACTTGGATACCGAATCAGCCTTCTGTCTTTGTACTTTATCTGTCAGTCTGTTGCCGACCCGGCGTGCCCGACCTCGAGAGCTATCTCTCCCCTTAAGAGATAGACTCCAGATCAGATAGTGACATCCACCTTTAGGTGTCACTCACTCTCTGGCCCTTCCTTTCTCCAGCCTGACTCCTCCCCTTGGAGAGCCTCAGGCTGCTGGAAGGTTCCTGTGCTCCCAGAGCAGTGTCTCTTTACTGTCTATTATCACCTGCTCAGCAGGTGCATTACTCAAAGTACTACTGTTGCACCAAACACTCACATACCAAAAGGTGTCCAGAGGTTAGCAATATATCTGTATTATCGGTGATTCTGCAGATCATCAATAATCAGGTATATATCTGCACTCTTGGTGATACTGCAGATCACCAATAATCAGATTATCTCTGCGTGCGGACACCGATCGTTACAGAACGGCAGACCAAACCCAAATGGACGCACTCCGCAGCTGTCTCGATGCACTTACCACCTCGGTGGAAAATTTCATCTCGGTGCTGAACAATCATCAGACCCAGATCAACACCTTAAATGGGTCTGCGCAAGCCCTACAGATGGCTGTGGGTACAGTGCGATCTCTTCCTAGCACAGACATACGTATGTCCGTACCTGAAAGGTTTTCTGGCCACAGATCTGACTTCAGAAACTTTAAAAATCGAGTGTTGTCATACTTTGAGTTGAGACCTAGTTCCTCAGGAACTGTAGCACAGAAAATTACGTTTATCAAGACACTATTATCAGGAGATTCCCAGACTTGGGCATATAGTCTCCAGCCAGGTGATAGTGCGTTAGTTTCAGTTGAGGCATTTTTTGACGCTATGGCCATAATTTACGATGATCCCGATATTGCCTCTACCGCTGAGCAGAAGCTCAAGACGTTGCGTCAGGGCAGAGATCCGGTCGAAAATTACGCAGCTGAGTTCAGGAAGTGGGCAGTTTCAGCCAGATGGGGCTCATTTGCTTTATTAGACTGTTTTTTATCAGGGCTGTCAGACGCGGTCTCAGACTTGATGTTGAGTCATCCTGAGCCCAAGTCTCTCGATGAGGCCATTTCATTGGCCATCAGAATTGACCGTCGTGTACGATACCAAAGACAGACCCGGGGTAGGAACAATGTGAGATACTTGTCCTACGCAACGTCTCCTTCTGTTCCATCTCCACCTGCTTCGCCTTCACCGGATGCAAATTGGTCGGTCGAGATTGTCTCAGGTGGAACGGAGACGCAGGGAAACAGAGCAGCTCTGTCTTTACTGTGCAGAGGGGGTCATAAGGTACAGAATTGTCCCAAGAAGTCGGGAAACGCTGCCGCCTAGGTGTAGTTGGAGGTAATACCCGAGGCGAGCAGTCGTTACCTCTCGATGATAAACGTTTTCTTCTCCCTTGCACTATATCTTGGCAAGATAAGACAGAGACTACTGAGGCCTTCATTGATTCAGGCTCAGCAGCTAATTTTATGGATTACGAATTTGCTAAGAAATTGGGGATCCCGATCTCCCCTTTAAAACAACAGATTCGGGTCACTGCGGTGGATGATTCCCCTCTGCAGAGTAATCACCCTCTTACCCAGACCCCAGCTTTTGGGGGTCACAATAGGGGTCTTGCATAAAGAAAGTTTATCATTTTTTGTGTTACGAATGGCAACCTCCACGATCATTCTTGGCATGCCATGGTTACAGATTCACTCGCCTCAGATCAATTGGGCCACGGGCCAGCTAACCAGCTGGTCTGCTCACTGCTATCATCATTGTCTTGCGAAAGTAACCTTTGGTAAAACCAAGATTCACATGGAGGGATTGCCAGATCAGTATTCAGAATTTGCAGACGTATTCTGCCCCAAGTCAGCAGATAAACTTCCTCCACACTGTCAGAATTCTAGCGGTTTTATTTATGCAGGAAAAACTGTCATATGTGTATGTATATATAAATATTAATAATCAATACAGTCCTTCCAAAGAAAGAAATAGTTATTGTTAAACCCTATATAATATACTTTAATACTGTGAAATATATTTAAAAGCTAGTGATAATTTGAGACAGTAAAACACTCTTGTGGGATTGTTTTGGTTCTAGACAATTATGTTGACATGTTTCTTAGCTTGAAGGCCAAGGCCAGCAAAACATTTCCCAGACAGAGAAAGTCAAAATATGAGAGATATAAAAAATAAAACAAGGGGTTTTCCCAATTAGTTAAAGATGACTCCATGATGCCATCTGGCGTCAACATTATTAATACTGTTTGTTATTTGTTATGAAATGCTGACCTCTGCCGGTTGAATTTAGACATTTATTTCTTCATCAGAAAGACAAATATATTGAAAATGATTTTATATTATTAAGATTTAATATGCAATTATATCTTATATGATTAATTGTTTTAAGAAGAATTATATAATAAGCTTTATATTTAAATGAGTATATTAGAAGCCTTGTATGTTTTAATAAGCCTTAAATTGCTGAAGGCTCTCACAGGTCTGGTTACAGTGTCAACCTGACCAATCTCATGTCTGGAGAAGTACCAAGACATTCCAACCTAATTAGCAGTGAACACTTTATCAGTAATGCGTCATGAATGACATTGTTTAATGTTTTTGGAAGTCCATGTCTGGGTCAAACAAGTCATATCAGCAGACAAGATGGCTGGTGACATCCATTTTTAATGAACCGCGTCAGAAATGACCTGATTAGAATGTATAAACATTGCAAACCTATGTAAATTCCCACAAGATAAGGTAATTAAGAATTTATAAACAATAATATTGTGACTTAGGTAATCAAAACATGATAAAGCATTGACGCACGAAAGCTTTAGCCAATCAGAGCCTGGGATTCAGGGAAAGTCTAGATTAGGCAGCCATATTGCCTCCAACCCCTATAAAAGTAGAAGCTGAAAGCTCATAGTTTGCAGAAGCCCAACAATCTCCTGAGAAGACAGAGGCAGAAGCTACCTTCCCACAAGTGGTTCTAGATGCTGAAGAGATGACAGAGAAGGGGTAATATGCTTAATATTCTGGTGATTTACTTTATTAATTTTTCAGCATTAAGTTTTATTAAGATGTTAGCAAGAAGTTTTTTAGAAGTTATTTTTTATGTTATTTCTTTAAGAAGATTACTACAAGTTTTACACAGCTACTAGATACACCCTTAAGAGATAGTCTCCAGATCAGATAGTGACATCCACCTTTAGGTGTCACTCACTCTCTGGCCCTTCCTGTCTCCAGCCTGACTCCTCCCCTTGGAGAGCCTCAGGCTGCTGGAAGGTTCCTGTGCTCCCAGAGCAGTGTCTCTTTACTGTCTATTATCACCTGCTCAGCAGGTGCATTACTCAAAGTACTACTGTTGCACCAAACACTCACATACCAAAAGGTGTCCAGAGGTTAGCAATATATCTGTATTATCGGTGATTCTGCAGATCATCAATAATCAGGTATATATCTGCATTCTTGGTGATACTGCAGATCACCAATAATCAGATTCTCTCTGCGTGCGGACACCGATCGTTACAGGAATGGTTTAAAACAAAACATATCCATGTGTTAGAATGGCCCAGTCAAAGTCCAGATCTAAATTCAATCGAGAATCTGTGGCAAGATCTGAAAACTGCTGTTCACAAACACTGTCCATCTAATCTGACTGAGCTGGAGTTGTTTTGCAAAGAAGAATGGGCAAGGATTTCAGTCTCTAGATGTGCAAAGCTGGTAGAGACATACCCTAAAAGACTTGCAGCTGTAATTGCAGCAAAAGGTGGTTCTACAAAGTATTAACTCAGGGGGCTGAATAATTACGCACACCCCACTTTGCTGTTATTGATTTGTAAAAAATGTTTGGAATCATGTATGATTTTTGTTCCACTTCTCACGTGTACACTACTTTGTAATGGTCTTTCACGTGGAATTCCAATAAAATTGATTCATGTTTGTGGCAGTAATGTGACAAAATGTGGAAAACTTCAAGGGGGCTGAATACTTTTGCAAGCCACTGTACATGTGGAATAACTGAAGTCATTCTTTCTTTCATTAAAATTAGCCTATAGAATTACAAATTAGTCTACTCATTAGACCAGGTATATCAGCCAATCCTACAAATACCATATGTACAGTATAAGGCAGCTATTCTCGAACCCTGCAGGGGTTCCGTGTCAATTTGACACTTTCGCTGCTGTTTGCAGCAGCAGCAATTTGACACTTTCGCTGCTCTTTGCAGCAGCAGCTACAGAAGGATTCCTTCATGCTGGTGCGAGTGATGCGGCGGATGGATCTGTAAAGAAGCCGCATCACCCGAAGCCAGCTCTATAGTTCCGGCACGCACGGGCGTTCAATAGGAATCCCAGCTTCAAGGAGGAGAAAAGGACGTCAGATGGTAAGCATGGGGGGAGGTTTTTCGCTGCACTGACACCAATGAACTAAGCAGCACACAAATGGCAAAGCAGCCACATTAAAGGGGACAAAACAGCACACAAACGGGGGACAAAGCAGCCACAGAGAGGGGGAACAAAACAGCTACAGAAACGGGGGAGAAAGCGGCCATAGAAACGGGGGACAAAGCAGCAACAGAAAGGGGGGACAAAGCAGCAACAAAAAGGTGGGACAAAGCAGCCACAGCAATGGGGGACAAAGCAGCAACAAAAAGGTGGGACAAAGCAGCCACAGCAATGGGGGACAAAGCAGCACGCTAACAGACAAAGCAGCAAAAGAAAGGGGGGAGAAAGCAGCCACAGCAAAGAGGGACAAATCAGCACACAGACAAAGCAGCCACAGCAATGGGGGGCAAATCAGCACACAAACAGACAAAGCAGCCACAGAAAGGGGGGACATAGCAGTCCCACAAACAAGGGAGACATCGCAGCCAAACAAACGGGGAACCAAGCAGCTACAGAAATGGGGGCCACACTTGTTAATAAGGGCACATAGGAGGTAACAAGGGGGACATAGCGTGCCACGCTTATAAAGAGGGCAGAGGTGCCATACTATAGAGAGGGCAAGGGTCCAATTTTAATATAGGGAAATGTGTGTGTGTATAAAATATATAAATATATATATATATATATATATATATATATATATATATATATATATATATATATATATATATACGGCTCACAGTCTAACCCCTACCACTGTCATAGTCTTATGTTCCTATCGCAGACTGAGGTCAATCTGGGGAGAAACAAATTAATGTATCTGTATTAGAGATGACCCGAACCTCCGATTTTCGGTTTGCGAACCGGGTTTGCGAACTTCCACAAAAGTTCAGTTTGCGCAAACATTCGCGAACCGCAATAGACTTCAATGGGGAGGCGAGCTTGGAAAACTAGAAAAAATTATGCTGGCCACAAAAGTGATGGAAAAGATGTTTCAAGGGGTCTAACACCTGGAGGGGGGCATGGCGGAGTGGGATACACGCCAAAAGTCTCGGGGAAAAATCTGGATTTGACGCAAAGCAGCGTTTTATGGGCAGAAATCACATTGAATGCTAAATTGCAGGCCTAACGTGCTTTAAAACATCTTGCATGTGTATACATCAATCAGGTAGTGTAATTAGTGTACTGCCCATTGAAGTCTATTGTGGTTCGCAAAGTTCACGCAAACTTTTTCGGAAGTTCGCGCTCAAGGTTTGCAAACCTAAAATCGGAGGTTCGAGCCATCTCTATTGAGAAAGAGACTGTGAAATACTTTTCACTGAGAAAGGAAAAGTATCAAACGCAGAGGACAGATCATGAAGAACGGGTATGGAATAATGGCCTTTGGGATTTAGCTGTAAAAAGATCATTGGAAGACTAGAGATGGCTCGAACCTCCGATTTTCGGTTCGCGAACCTCGAACGAGAACCTCTGCAAAAAGTGGGATAAAGGGGGCCAAGCCTGATAAGGGGGACATAGCGTGCCACGCTTATAAAGAGGGCAGAGGTGCCATACTATAGAGAGGGCAAGGGTCCAATTTTAATATAGGGAAATGTGTGTGTGTATAAAATATATAAATATATATATATATATATATATATATATATATATATACGCGTCAGGGGTTCCCCGAGATTTGAAAATTTTCCAGGTCAAAAAAGGTAGAGAAAGGCTGGTATAAGGCATAAAGGGCCCATACACGGGTCGATTTCAGCCATCGATCGATCAATTCCATGGAATAGATCGATCGTAAATCAATTCTATCAAATCTATTGATTGATTTGCAGCCGATTTCGATCGATTTCGATCGATTTGATATATCAGACAGGATGGAAAATCTAGGTCGATCTGCTTCTGGCAGCAGATCGATGGCCCATAGAGTTGCATTGGATCTAATGATCCAATAATGCATTTAGATCGATTTTCAATAGATTTGCAATAGATTTCATTTTGAAATCTATTGGAAATCTGTTCCTAGTGTGTGGCACACATCAGATAGATTCCTATCAGATACGACTTGACAGGCATCTGACAGAAATGTAACTGATGGTCGAATCTGCTGCAAATCTATAAGTGTATGGCCACCTTTAGACTCAATTGATGTTGCCTAAAGGAGAATTGGGACCCGATTCCTAGGAGACATTGCAAGGCCAACACTGTAAAGTCCCATCACTGGCTTGCAGACTGGTGACATGTTGTGTTGCAATGTGGAGCGGGGCTCTGGCTCACTCTGGGCTAATTATTGTCCTGGTGAGCCTGATTGCATGTACTCGCTGACTGGTTGGTGCTTACATAAACGTCGCTTCCTGTCTGAGCTCCATGCCCATGATAGTGGTTAGTTGCTAGTACCAAACTGCTGGGTGTTATTTGAATTGCTCTCCTGTTGTGACTTTTGCCTGAATTTTGACTATATGTTTGATTGCAACCCGGGGCAACCAAAGTCAGACAAATGTGTTCAGTCTCCCGTTCAAGCGGGGACTTAACTATAGGTGAAGATCAAGGGGGAGACTGATGTATAGGATCTAAAAAGAAACTGGTGATTGTCTCGGATCCTTACACTGACAATGATTGGCAGGTCAATCTGCATGAACAGCCTCATGTGCACGTTTATTCATGACCACATGCGCTGCATTTGTTTTGCATTTTATTTCTGGTGTATAATAAATGCTGTTTGTTTAGTGTCACGTGCATAATTATTAATTAGTAATAAAATGTTACATATATTGTGTTGAACCTGATTATGCAATAGAGTTTACATTGACTAGTATTAAGTTTGCATTGATAAGCTACTACATAAGGTAGCTTAGTACCAGGTTTAAATAATATTAAGTATGTATAACAATTTTTCGAATTCCCAACTCATTTTGAAATCCATACTTACTCAGATGTAGATGAATAATGGAGGGCTCTCTGCATGGATAACTCTCTGAAAAACTTTTTTTGGCAGTGAACAATGGCCGAAACACATTCCAGTGACACTGTTAATGAGATACATTAAGGTGAGTCTTTCTATAGTCACCCTTAAATGATAAAAAAATAGACTGGTTTATATAACCTTTCTACAACAGGGTGGGATGTGAGCGTTCATACAACTGATTGGTTTATTTTAAGGCAACTAAGTAGCCTTTGGACAAAGTATATAAAATGAACCTCCCCTTTAGGGAGGTTTATAAATTGAGTGGGCTGTAAGGAGGGTGGTAACAGGCATCACATATCTTTGGGGGGGGGGCTGCTAGAATGCAGAATTCAGCATAAACAACATAAAAGCTTGGATGCATCCTGCATTGCGTCAACAGTTCAGGCTGGTGGTGGTTAAACGGTATGGGTGACATTTTCTTAGAACACTCTGTGCCCCTTACTACCAGTCGAACATTGTTTAAACGTTACAGCCTACCTGAGTATTGTTGATGTCCCTGTACATCTGTAATGATCGCTGCTGCAGCAGCTATTACTGGAAGTAGTAGTGCTGCAGCTCAGGCAGTTCTGATCTATTTCCATGCAAGCTGCATAGCTTTGTCTGTCTTTCCCTGCTGTCAGCTTGTGACTGATTATCATTCACCTGTGTGGGAATCTGCATGTCTGCTCCCATTGGATGACCTCAGTATAAAGATCTGCTTCCTGCAGGGTTTCCTTGTGTTTTCATAGCTTCAGCCTAAGCCTGTCTTGCTGTCGCTTTAGCCCCCGATCGTGTTTCTTGTTATAAAGATACTTTGCTGGTCTTTGCATCATATATTGGTTCATTGCCAATATATATGCATACCAGCACGTTTATTATTTTCCTTGTATTTGTGTTACGTGATACATCAGTGTCGCTGATGTATACGTACACGAACTGTTTATATCCTGTGTGCAGTTAGTCAGCTTTCCAGCACGTTTTGGTAGGTTGCGCGTACCGTGACCACCCGTGCTGAGGTAGTTACCCTGCTCCTGGTTCTGTTTGTGGATTGCGTTCATCTCTGCGAAGAGATAACGAATCCTTCTGAATCCTGTTCTGTTACCGTTTGTGGATTGCGTTCATCTCTGCGAAGAGATAACGAATCCTTCTGAATCCTGTTCTGTTACTGTTTGTGGATTGCGTTCATCTCTGCGAAGAGATAGCGAATCCTTCTGAGTCCTGTTCCCTGTGTTACTCCATTCCTAGTCAGCGTTCCTGCTTATGTCATATATCGGTTCATTGCCGATATATACATATGTTAGTCAGACGTAACAAATAGTTTCATTGATAGCTGTAATTGTAATACGCTAGGAAAACATACTTATTGTATATTTATCTGTGTTACGTTCATCTATCTTTATCCTGCTATTTTCTGACTATCCTGTCCTGTCTTTGTGAGGCACGCCATCGCCGCATCGCATTGGCTGCCTCATTCCAGTCTGTCTGGTTTTGGACGCTTGCTGTCGCTAAGTAGCCGCTAGCTAGCAAGCGTTCATTCTGTCTACCTGTCCTGATCTCCTCAGTTCTGGTTTATGCGCTCAGCGCTACTTTGCGCTGAGACGTTATAACGAAAGCATTGTTTGTGGCTGTCAGATCTGCACCGGCTCTGTGCGCCACAATCTCCTATTGGAGTCAGTCCTCCCCTCCACTATACTAGGGATAGCCTGTTTCCTTGTGCTAGTGTGTGTACCTCCTCCACGCCAGCTCATGCGTTGCATGCTGACAGTGGAGAATACACCACCAAGCCTTACAACATCCCTTTATGATTACAGTGTACTAGTCTTCTGATGGCTACTTCCAGCAGGATAATGCACCATGTCACAAAGCTTACATGATCTCATGCTGGTTTGTTGAACACGACAATGCATTCACTGTACTCAAGTGGCTTCTACAGTTACCAGATGGCAATCCAATAGAGCACCTTTGGGATGTGGTAAACAGGAGATTTGCATCATGGATGTGCATCTGACAAATCTGCAGCAACTGTGTGATGCTATCATGTCAATATAACATCAAAATCTGTGAGGAATGTTTTTAAGACCTAGTTGAATCTATGCCACAAAGAATTAGTGCAGTTTTTAAGGCAAAAGGGGGTCCAACCTTGTTCTTGCGAGGTGTACCTAGTAAAAGGGCAAATTATTTTTTAACAATGTATATATTATGTTTCATGTTTTATTTTCTCTAATGTTTATTTGTGACACAGTTACATTGTTAAAACATTCAATAAATGCACTAATAAATTACATTTTGTATCAAACATGTAGAAAAATCACTGTTTGATCCCGTTATGTTTTATTCTGAAAGAACACTTCACTGAGGGAAGCACTTTATTTCACTGCTGAGATGGTTATCAGATAACATTGTGCATGATGTCATATATCCTCTGGCACATAAGCAAAAAGATGCCAGACTAGACATGACAGGCGGATGTTAACAGGCACACACATCCCTGCTTCACAGCTGAAAATTTCCTTGTCCTTATTAAAACCTTACATGGGAAGCCAGTTGTAATTAAAAAATCTAACAGTCATCATTCACATTAATAATGCATAAATAAATGTGACACCTGAAGCAAAAAGAGAACCTTAATCATTTTACTGAGGCCCCTGATGCTTATGGAAAAATCAATGCAGAACGCCTTAACTAAATTAGGATAAAGCAACTAATTGAATTACCTGTTTATATTGCTTTGCAGTCAAGCCTGTTTTAAATAAGATCACAGCAAAGACCACAGAATCAGAACTAATATATTTAGAGGACTTCTTTTATATTCCATAAACATAGAGTTACAGTATCTCTGGCACCTGAAAGCAGACGTCATTATTTAATATTATTATTTAGTATTTATATAGCACTGTCATCTTCCACAGTGCTGTACAGAGTATATAAGTTATAACATATCAGATTATTTTATTATTGTGTATTTATATAGCACTGACATCTTCTGCAGTGCTTTTCAGAATATATATTTATGTCATTAACTGTCCCTCAGAGGGGCTCACAGTCTAACCCCTACCACTGTCATAGTCTTATGTTCCTATCGCAGACTGAGGTCAATCTGGGGAGAAACAAATTAATGTATCTGTATTAGAGATGACCCGAACCTCCGATTTTCGGTTTGCGAACCGGGTTTGCGAACTTCCACAAAAGTTCAGTTTGCGCAAACATTCACGAACCGCAATAGACTTCAATGGGGAGGCGAGCTTGGAAAACTAGAAAAAATTATGCTGGCCACAAAAGTGATGGAAAAGATGTTTCAAGGGGTCTAACACCTGGAGGGGTGCATGGCGGAGTGGGATACATGCCAAAAGTCTCGGGGAAAAATCTGGATTTGACGCAAAGCAGCGTTTTATGGGCAGAAATCACATTGAATGCTAAATTGCAGGCCTAAAGTGCTTTAAAACATCTTGCATGTGTATACATCAATCAGGTAGTGTAATTAGTGTACTGCCCATTGAAGTCTATTGTGGTTCGCAAAGTTCACGCGAACGCAAACTTTTTCGGAAGTTCGCGTTCAAGGTTCGCAAACCTAAAATCGGAGGTTCGAGCCATCTCTATTGAGAAAGAGACTGTGAAATACTTTTCACTGAGAAAGGAAAAGTATCAAACGCAGAGGACAGATCATGAAGAACGGGTATGGAATAATGGCCTTTGGGATTTAGCTGTAAAAAGATCATTGGAAGACTAGAGATGGCTCGAACCTCCGATTTTCGGTTCGCGAACCTCGAACGAGAACCTCTGCAAAAAGTTTGTTTCGCGCGAACTTCCGCGAACCGCAATACACATTAATGGGGAGGCGAACTTCAGAAATTAGAAACATTTATGCTGGCCACAAAAGTGATGGAAAAGGTGTTTAAAGGGGTCTAATATCTGAGTTTTTGCATGGGGGAGTGGGATACATGCCAAAAGTCCCGGGGAAAAATCTGGATTTGATGCACAGCAGCGTTTTAAGGGCAGAAATCACATTGCATGCTAAATTGGAGGCCTAAAGTGCTTTAAACATCTTGGGCCTGATTCACAAAGCGGTGATAACTCAGTTATCACGCCTAAAAGACTTTAGGCGTGATAACCTTTGCACTAGCAAAGTTATCACCGCTTTGTGCTCTAACTCGCGCGAAGCTACCGCGCGTACATGCGCGCGCAAAGTCCCATAGGGCTTAATGGGAGCTTCGCGCGAAGAGCCGGGTGCTGCGCGCGCGTGGAAAATTTGCGCGAGTTTCTTCTTATCATGCCTAAACTGAGTTTAGGCATGGGTTTTCACTCGCGTGCAAACACTTTGCACTGCTTTGTGAATCAGGCCCCTTGCATGTGTATACATCAATCAGGGAGTGTAATTAGTGTACTGCTTCACACTAGCACACCAAACTCACTGTGTAACGCACAGCAAACAGCTGTTTGTGTAGTGATGGCCGTGCTGCACTACTGCGCACCATGGCGAGATTTCTCTTCCTCACTCAGTGATGTCAGGTTAGGTAATGTCTGACTGCCTTATCAACTTTCCATGGTTCTTTCTCTACCATTGTTAAAGCTTACATCTATTTTTTTTTACTAACAACAAAATTTCTCTCTAACCTGAATCTAAAACATAACTTTTAATAAATTCCTAAAACTCGACACATATAATTGGCTGCGATACCATAAAATACACTTGCAAGTAATTGCTAGGCCTGCTTTGTCGGCATATGACTGGACAACCTGGATTGCCCAAGGCTCATAGCAATACTGATAATGATAAAATCACACAACCCCCACCATACAACCCGACATGTTTCACTTCTAACTGAAGCTTTTTCAAGGGAAAAGTGCTAAGAACGTGCAAATAGTGATAAGGTGCAATATTACATTGTAAAACAAGTATAAATGTTAGCCTATAGGCTTAAGTCATTGTAGCAACCAAGCGAGTATGATGGCTGACTCAGGCTTATATACCCTCTAAGGGGTTGTCCCTCCCCTGACCCACCCCAAAGTCACACCTTCCCCACAGGACCAGCTCCCTATTGGTTATCAGCCACATCACTCACGAAGCCCACCAATGCGAGCCTCACACATATAGTGCAATGTAACATAAAGTTACCCTTTATGGTAGGACCCTATTCCCCAAAATTAATAAATGTGTACCTCTCCTGTTATCCCATACGAGAATAGTAAGCTGGGGGTGCCTATAGATAAACCGCCTCCATATGCGGTAGAAGACGCCAGGTTCCGCAAAAGGAGGCCTCTGATTGGTTGCCTGAACCTCTCAGGCGTCATCCTCCTCCGGCCTATCAGGTGCAATGGCATCAGTAAAAACCGACGCACAGGCACTTCCGCATAGCGCGGCGTGGAGCGCATACGTCATACTCCTCCGCCCATAGACCCAATACAATACGTCAGGGTCTGCGATAGGCCAGGCAGATGTTGTCATGGCAACCACTATCAACAGAAACTCGCCCGGAGAGCCTCCATCGCTCACAGCCCACCAATGCGCCACCTATAAGTTACAATGTCGTAAGAACCTATATGATACATCCCACCATAGCGCCACCTTATAAGTTACCATCGCGCTGAAAAGGGGACATAAACAGGGCAATACAGCGAAATATACACACATTGCCCCATGCCATATGGCCATCTCTACCCATAGCATCGTGGCACATCAGGGGGAGGAGGGGAAATTTAAAGGGATAATACCACAAATAGATAAACCATGGGAATCTCCTGTAAGGTAAAAAACCTGGCTGACATATATATAGTAAGCTGGTATAGATGTGGAAGGTAAGTATGGCTAAACAGAACATATATTATATTACATGGGAGGCTGACCAAAACGGGGGGGGGACCCCAAAAAGGGGGGGGGGGACAAAACTAAGGAGTTAGGATAAGACAAAATCACTAAAACCAAGATTGGTAACGTAGGTAACCGATAAAATACCAATTATGGGGTGTGCATGCTCAGTACACAGGGGTGATCCTGAGTTGTCATTAACGACATAATTCATAGAAAGGGCGAAAAGGTGAAACCCTCATTGAGACCATCCGGGCTCAGGGTACCCAGTCTATATATCCATCTGGATTCAAGTTGTCTCAGCTTTTGATCCAGGTTACCCCCCCGGGGGCCCAGATGCCACTGCTGGATCACCCAGTATCTGAACGTATCTATATCGCCCCCATGTTTTTCATTAAAATGGCGGGCCACAGAGGTATTTCTTTTATGCTTTATGTCCCCCAGATGTTCAAGGATCCTTGTCTTTACTGCCCTTGTGGTTTCTCCGATGTACAATAGGGGACATGAACATTGGATTGCATAAATCACCCCCTCTGAATCACAGTTATAGAAGTCAAATAAATCAAACTTCCGACCATTCTTTGGTGCAAAAAAATTGCTACATTTGAGAACTTGAGGGCAGGTTTTACACTTGCCACATCTGTGCATACCGTTAAGTCTGTGGTCCAGCCAAGTCTTTTTCTTAAATTTCTCTGCTTGATTTATGGACTTTGCGGGTAAGAACGAATGTACCAGAGCATCACCCAGATTTTTCCCCCTCCTATACGTAATCTGTGGTCTAGGGGGGATATGTTTACTCAGATCTCTATCCAATTGAAGTATAGGCCAATGGGTATCAATAATCTTCTTGATTATAGGTGACTGTTTTGTGTATGTACTGATAATCCTCATCACATCAGAGTTTGAGTTGGATTTCTCCTTAGGACATAATAGTTCTGTTCTTTCTGTAGACCTCGCTTTCAATTCTGCATCCATCAGAACTTTTTGGGGATAACCCCGATCACTGAATCTTTTATGTAGGTTCTTACATTCTTTGTCAAATGCTATGGGGTCAGAGCAATTCCTCCGTGCCCGGAGAAACTGCCCCTTCGGAATCCCCCTTTTCAACGGGTCAGGGTGATGACTCTCCCATGCCAGCAGAGAATTCGTCGATGTAGATTTTCGAAAGATACTCGTATCAAGGCCCCCCTTATTGTTCTTCACAATATGCACATCCAAGAAATCAATAGAAGTAGAGCTAATCTCATGGGTGAAGAACATGCCTATATGGTTCTTGTTCAATTCACCCACAAAATCCAAGAACATGTCCCTGGGGCCGTCCCACAAGATGAATACGTCATCTATGAAACGGCCCCAGAATAAAATGTGTGATGCATACACCGCCAGGTCCTCACCAAAAACCGTCACATCCTCCCACCAGCCTAGGAAGAGGTTGGCATAAGAGGGGGCACACGCCGTCCCCATCGCACAACCCCTTTCCTGTAGAAAAAACTGGTTCTGGAAGAGAAAATAGTTGTGGGTAAGTATATATCTCAACAGATCCAAAAGGAATAATGAATGTTCCCTCACGTATATACTCCGAGACTTCAAGAAATAATCGACTGCATTGATCCCTAGATTGTGTTGAATATTATTGTACAGGGATTCTACATCCAGTGATGCCAGCCAGGTGTCTGCTGTGATTTTAATGTCATGTAGCTTATTAAGCAGATCCATTGTGTCTCTCAAATATGAGGGCAAGCTTTCCACAAATGGTCTAAGGAAAAAATCAATATATCTACTGGCATTTTCAGTCAAGCTGTTATTCCCTGCCACAATGGGTCTACCTGGTGGAGACAATAAATCTTTATGAACCTTAGGAAGTGCATAAAATACCGGGACGGTGGGATGTTTTGTATTGATACGTTCAAAATCCCCCTTATCAAGGACACCCTTGTCACGTGCATCCTTCAAAAAAGCCTCGAATTCAGCCTGGAATTTCATCGTCGGATTTTGCCTCAACTTTCGGTATTGTTTATCATCCATAAGGAGTCTGTTGCACATCTCTACATAGCTCACTCTAGTCATGACCACAATATTCCCACCTTTGTCAGATTTTTTAATTATAAGATCACTGTTACTTGACAGATCGTCCAGGGCTTTTTTCTCACTGGGACTGAGATTATTCATGGCATTTTTGTCCTTATTCCCTCTCTTTGCTAAATCCTCAAGTTCCCTAGTAACCACATCCACAAAGGTTTGTATGGATGAATATTGACTAATGGGCGGACAGAATTTGCTTTTTGCTTGTAAATTGCTAACTGGTATGCATTTACGTATCTCTCCCGATGTATTTTCTTCCAGGAGATCATTAAGATTAGCTAAAGCTTCTTCGTCTCTCCTAAATTCACTTCTACTCTGTGCACTCGGTGTATTCATAAATTTCTTAATTGCTAACTTCCTGGCAAATAAATTGATGTCCTTAACAGCCTCAAATAAATCAAACTGAGAAGATGGCACAAAAGAAAGGCCTTTTGATAGTACATTCAGTTCAGTTTCATTCAAGATATAGTCGGTTAAATTAATGATTTTCATCTTATCAGAGGTGACTATATCAGTCACCATTCCTCCTCCCTGTGTTTCCAATAACGGGGTTTGTACCCCCACTTTTCCCTGTTGCGTAGATCTCTCGGGGTGCCTATTGGTTTCGGTTTTTGGCTCCTTGGTCTCCTGTCCCCTTGGGTTTTTTGGGGACCTTGTTTATTTCCCCTGATTCTGGTTCAGAGTTATGTTCACTATCTGACTCGGTGTTGATGTCAGTTTCTGTATCTGTTTGTCCAGAGGCTGGTTGCGGTGTAGGTTTTTTAGGGGTGCGACCCCAATCATATATTTTATTATATTTGAAATCTTTACAATCACGAGTATATTTCTTGTGTTTTTTACTCTTAATTGATTCTTTATGATTGTGAACTTTATTCTGTAGTTTTTCCTCAAGGTCCTTATAGGCAGGATGCAATTTAAAGTTCAGAACCTTCCTATGTTCCTCTGCCAGTTTTTTATTTATTTTTTCCAGTTCCTTCAACTCATAGTCCCTTAAAAATGCCATCAATTCAAGACTTTGCTTTGTCTTTAATTTATTCCACCCATCCATAAATTCACTATTTTCTGTATGCTTATGAGGGGTAACCAAATTCCTAAGACCTCGCACCGTAATCTTTTCTTTAAGGTAAGTATTAAAACTCGTTATTTCCCACCAGCTCCTGTTATGTTCTTTGTAAACATTGAATATAGTTCTGAACGCATCATTGATTTCTGAATCTGGGGTGACAGTGACTGGGGGGGTGGCCTGATCAGGCTCCTCCAACGAAAAGACCTGTTTCGCTTCAGCAATTAAACTATCAACATCAGGGATAGTATCTAGAAAACCTGCCATCTTTTCTAGCGTAAAAAGATTCAGGGATATGGAGAAAAAGGTGTCAGGGCACCCACAAATTTAAATGATACAACAGACCTGAACTTAGATTACTAACAACAACCAGAACCAGTTTTTTCTACAGGAAAGGGGTTGTGCGATGGGGACGGCGTGTGCCCCCTCTTATGCCAACCTCTTCCTAGGCTGGTGGGAGGATGTGACGGTTTTTGGTGAGGACCTGGCGGTGTATGCATCACACATTTTATTCTGGGGCCGTTTCATAGATGACGTATTCATCTTGTGGGACGGCCCCAGGGACATGTTCTTGGATTTTGTGGGTGAATTGAACAAGAACCATATAGGCATGTTCTTCACCCATGAGATTAGCTCTACTTCTATTGATTTCTTGGATGTGCATATTGTGAAGAACAATAAGGGGGGCCTTGATACGAGTATCTTTCGAAAATCTACATCGACGAATTCTCTGCTGGCATGGGAGAGTCATCACCCTGACCCGTTGAAAAGGGGGATTCCGAAGGGGCAGTTTCTCCGGGCACGGAGGAATTGCTCTGACCCCATAGCATTTGACAAAGAATGTAAGAACCTACATAAAAGATTCAGTGATCGGGGTTATCCCCAAAAAGTTCTGATGGATGCAGAATTGAAAGCGAGGTCTACAGAAAGAACAGAACTATTATGTCCTAAGGAGAAATCCAACTCAAACTCTGATGTGATGAGGATTATCAGTACATACACAAAACAGTCACCTATAATCAAGAAGATTATTGATACCCATTGGCCTATACTTCAATTGGATAGAGATCTGAGTAAACATATCCCCCCTAGACCACAGATTACGTATAGGAGGGGGAAAAATCTGGGTGATGCTCTGGTACATTCGTTCTTACCCGCAAAGTCCATAAATCAAGCAGAGAAATTTAAGAAAAAGACTTGGCTGGACCACAGACTTAACGGTATGCACAGATGTGGCAAGTGTAAAACCTGCCCTCAAGTTCTCAAATGTAGCAATTTTTTTGCACCAAAGAATGGTCGGAAGTTTGATTTATTTGACTTCTATAACTGTGATTCAGAGGGGGTGATTTATGCAATCCAATGTTCATGTCCCCTATTGTACATCGGAGAAACCACAAGGGCAGTAAAGACAAGGATCCTTGAACATCTGGGGGACATAAAGCATAAAAGAAATACCTCTGTGGCCCGCCATTTTAATGAAAAACATGGGGGCGATATAGATACGTTCAGATACTGGGTGATCCAGCAGTGGCATCTGGGCCCCCGGGGGGGTAACCTGGATCAAAAGCTGAGACAACTTGAATCCAGATGGATATATAGACTGGGTACCCTGAGCCCGGATGGTCTCAATGAGGGTTTCACCTTTTCGCCCTTTCTATGAATTATGTCGTTAATGACAACTCAGGATCACCCCTGTGTACTGAGCATGCACACCCCATAATTGGTATTTTATCGGTTACCTACGTTACCAATCTTGGTTTTAGTGATTTTGTCTTATCCTAACTCCTTAGTTTTGTCCCCCCCCCCCTTTTTGGGGTCCCCCCCCGTTTTGGTCAGCCTCCCATGTAATATAATATATGTTCTGTTTAGCCATACTTACCTTCCACATCTATACCAGCTTACTATATATATGTCAGCCAGGTTTTTTACCTTACAGGAGATTCCCATGGTTTATCTATTTGTGGTATTATCCCTTTAAATTTCCCCTCCTCCCCCTGATGTGCCACGATGCTATGGGTAGAGATGGCCATATGGCATGGGGCAATGTGTGTATATTTCGCTGTATTGCCCTGTTTATGTCCCCTTTTCAGCGCGATGGTAACTTATAAGGTGGCGCTATGGTGGGATGTATCATATAGGTTCTTACGACATTGTAACTTATAGGTGGCGCATTGGTGGGCTGTGAGCGATGGAGGCTCTCTGGGCGAGTTTCTGTTGATAGTGGTTGCCATGACAACATCTGCCTGGCCTATCGCAGACCCTGACGTATTGTATTGGGTCTATGGGCGGAGGAGTATGACGTATGCGCTCCACGCCGCGCTATGCGGAAGTGCCTGTGCGTCGGTTTTTACTGATGCCATTGCACCTGATAGGCCGGAGGAGGATGACGCCTGAGAGGTTCAGGCAACCAATCAGAGGCCTCCTTTTGCGGAACCTGGCGTCTTCTACCGCATATGGAGGCGGTTTATCTATAGGCACCCCCAGCTTACTATTCTCGTATGGGATAACAGGAGAGGTACACATTTATTAATTTTGGGGAATAGGGTCCTACCATAAAGGGTAACTTTATGTTACATTGCACTATATGTGTGAGGCTCGCATTGGTGGGCTTCGTGAGTGATGTGGCTGATAACCAATAGGGAGCTGGTCCTGTGGGGAAGGTGTGACTTTGGGGTGGGTCAGGGGAGGGACAACCCCTTAGAGGGTATATAAGCCTGAGTCAGCCATCATACTCGCTTGGTTGCTACAATGACTTAAGCCTATAGGCTAACATTTATACTTGTTTTACAATGTAATATTGCACCTTATCACTATTTGCACGTTCTTAGCACTTTTCCCTTGAAAAAGCTTCAGTTAGAAGTGAAACATGTCGGGTTGTATGGTGGGGGTTGTGTGATTTTATCATTATCAGTATTGCTATGAGCCTTGGGCAATCCAGGTTGTCCAGTCATATGCCGACAAAGCAGGCCTAGCAATTACTTGCAAGTGTATTTTATGGTATCGCAGCCAATTATATGTGTCGAGTTTTAGGAATTTATTAAAAGTTATGTTTTAGATTCAGGTTAGAGAGATATTTTGTTGTTAGTAATCTAAGTTCAGGTCTGTTGTATCTATTTTTTTTTACATTACATTTTCTGCTTGCGGTTCAGTACCTGCAACAAGAATCTATTATGGAGGGCAAGTCTGCTATTGTGACCACGGGTAATGGCCAGGGTATCCTGGTTCTATTCTAATCCGGAGTTGAAGGCTAAGAAACGGCTACCACCACACACATCCAAGGAAGGCAGCAGGCATGGCATGCACGTCCTGAGGTAGTGACCAAAAATAACAATAAAGGACTTGGAGGAGGACTTTTGAGGCCCTGCTGTATTTGAAATAAATTAACTTTAAATCGGTTAACGAGACTCTGTTATGGAGGGCAAGTCTGATGGTGCCTTCACCGCGATTCACCAGGTTGGTCTCCTCCTCAAGGAGGCGACAATCTTTTATGGAGAGCAAGTCTGCCATTGTGAGTGACCACAGGTAATGGCCGGGGAATCCTGTTTCTATTCCGGTCCGGAGTTGGAGCCTAAGAAACGGCTACCACCACACACATCCAAGGAAGGCAGCAGGCATGGCATGCTCGTCCTGAGGTAGTGACCAAAAATAACAATAAAGGACTCGGAGGAGGACTTTCGAGGCCCGGCTGAATTTGAAATGAATTATCTTTCAATCCTTTAATGAGAATCTGATATGGCGGACAATGATGACACCACTTGCCTGTCACGAGAATCTGTTCTGAAGGGCAAGTCTGCCATTGTGACCAGTGGGTAATGGCCGGGGAATCAGGGTTCAATTCCGGTCCGAAGTGGGAGCCTGAGACCCATGCTATATAAGTAATGTACCTGCCCTGACTGTGCTTTGCAGACCAGGCATCTGTGGTCAGATGGATCCTTGACCCAGCGGAAGACAAACCAATTTGAACGCATTTGCCAAGAATGTGTTATGGAGGGCAAGTCTGCCATTCATTCAACTGTGTGAAACTTTTGATGGTACTTTCTCAGTACCATCGTGACTGACCAGGGGTAATGGCCGGGGAATCCTGGTTCGATTCCGGTCTGGAGTGGGAGCCTAAGAAACAGCTACCACCACCACACATCCAAAGAAGGCAGCAGGCACGCTGTGGGCAAAGGAGCAGGAACGGCTACCACCACACATCCAAGGAAGGCAGCAGGCATGGCATGCACATCCCGAGATAGTGACCAAAAATAACAATACAGGAGGACTTTCGAGGGCTTGCTGTATTTGAAATGAGTTAACTTTAAATCCTTTAACGAGAATCTGTTATGGCGGACAATGATGACACCACTTGCCACAACAGCTAGGTATATGCAGTGATGAGTTGGGTTCACTGAACAAAACAGCTAGGTATATGCAGTGATGAGGTGGGTTCACTGAACAAAACATCTAGGTATATGCAGTGATGAGGTGGGTTCACTGAACAAAACAGCTAGGTATATGCAGTGATGAGGTGGGTTCACTGAACAAAACAGTTAGGTATATGCAGTGATGAGGTGGGTTCACTGAACAAAACAGCTAGGTATATGCAGTGATGAGGTGGGTTCACTCAACACAACAGCTTGGTATATGCAGTAATGGGTATTACAATGTGCAGCTGCCTATCACAAACACAGGTAGCCACTGAATGTGCTGGGCCTGGCAGTGGCACACACACAGTATGAATTACAAAAGCTGTCTATGCAACACAAGTGCAGTAATGGGTATTACAATGTGCAGCTGCCTATCACACACACAGGTAGTCACTGAATGTGCTGGGCCGGGCAGTGGCACACACACAGTATGAATTACAAAAGCTGTCTATGCAACACAAGTGTCAGTGGGACACACAGAAAAGAAAATAGATCACAACAAGATTAGCTCTCAAAAGAACTGTTGTGGGGTGCTATTATAGCAATAAGAATCAACCAGGAGCAAGCTAACAAGCCAAGAGCCTAACTAATCTTTCCCTAGGAGAAACAGTCTGCAGCAGCTTGCCCTTCTCTCACTATAGCAGGCATACGAGTGAGTGTAATGGCTTGCGGAGCCTGCCTTATATAAGGGGGGGAGTGGCTCCATGAGTGAGTGTAGCCTGATTGGCTACAATGTGCCTGCTGACTGTGATGTAGAGGGTCAAAGTTGACCCTAATGGAGCACTATGGGGGTGAACCGAACTTCCGGGAAAGTTTGCGATTGCATGCGAACGCGAACCACCCAAAGTTCGCCTGGAACCGTTCGCCGGCGAACCGTTCCGGCCATCTCTAATCTGTATGTGTTTAGGATATACATACAGTACCTGCATACCTAGACCAAATTGTTTAGTTATTTTGGTCACCACAGAACCTCTTTATCGCCATAAATAGCATTAATTACTCTAGAGTTTTGCCATGTGATTTACATACTCTTGGGAGCACTGTTCAGATTCAGAACATCACACAGAAAGTGGTTCTGGTTGGCAAAAGTATACTCTTAATAAAACTGTAAATATTGCCCTGATACTCCACTATTAAAAGTAAATGCTTAAGTGTAGGAGTTGTCAAAATGGAGAATCTTGGTTTCCAAAAAAGACTGCAGTATTTTTTGTACTTGTACAGTTCATGCTTTCTTTGTTCCCTCTTAGAACTAGTCCCTACTCTACTTGCGTCAACACGAAAGTGAACACTTCATGCTCTCTCAAACCTGACTTTCATGCTGTAGGCAATCCCGGTTCTTAACCTTTCACGGAGGGGAGTACATGCATTCACAAATCAGCCTCTTTCTTCAGGGACTGCCTGGTTTCTGCATTCTTTTTTTTGAAACTAAAATTTTCCATTTTGACATCTCTCTTTTTGCTGTAAGTGATCCAGCTTCTTGCAAGTTTGTAAGATGCCCCTGATGAGTCCCTTATGACAAAACCTGTTGGGCGTGTCTGGATGTGGAAGTGAGAGCAATTAACCATGTGAAGCAGGGATAGGAGTAATTCCAGTGGGTCCCAGAGGTCACAGCGTGCTGACAGTGAAGGGAAACTTCAGCAGAGCCAGGCAGTGCCCGGCATACGGGGGAGAGCTCATCCCAAAAATTCTATGCGACCTTTTATCTACAGGATATGTAAGTGCACAACTTTTTTAGAGCAAATAACATGTTATGGTTTTTCTCTATAAGAGTTGTCTTACTTTGATGTACTGATGCAAAGAAGTTTTGTTGTATATGATGTGAAGAAGATAATACAGTAGAAGACCATTGATTGCGGGGTAGCCAGTGAGGTGGGGACAGCCTAGTGCCCCAAGCTGTGTGCTGACCTACGTTTAGGTCCTGTGATCTGGTGAGTCCATATACATTGGGTGTGGTGCTTTGATACACTTATAGATATATTGTACAATTTATCACTATCGAAATTTTTTATACTTTGAGATACTGTTGTAAGGAAGGAAGCCTGGATACTGATATACTGATGAGAAGAGGATTCTTCACTTTGCTTACCATATAGCCATTTGAATGCATACAGTAATTATATATTATAAAACAGAAACCGAGAGCCCGGTATGGTGTAGTACGTATTGGAACCAGGATGAATAATGACAAGTAAGTATTATACTCACAAACATGGGTTACCACACAGGCAACCACTGTATAGGCAGGTGGGGAGATTAGACCTGTCCCCACTCAGGAATAAGATGTCGCTCTCTGAAGCAGTGGTGCTCGGATACCCCTTTTTATTATTCGAGTTAGGTCGAATTCGAATAGTAAATTATTCGAGTTCGGTCGAATATTCGAGTCGAATATTTTTTACTATTCGATTCGACCTCGAAATTCGAGCTCACTATTCGAGTCGGTATTCGAGCTCATTATTCGAGCTGACTATTCGAATTGGCCTTAAATAGCTTCCAACACTTGTTTTGGGGGTGAATGATGCAAGAAACATCTTTTTTTCCAAGTAACAACAGCAAGTGATTATGTGGGGATGTTCCTTTAAAAAAAAAAAAAAGGTGGAAAGAGAAGTTGTGTCCAAAATTCTGTTCAGTACTGTATATACTTCTTCTTCTTATTCTATATCTTCTTCTTCTTCTTCTATATCTTCTTTTTATATCTTCTTCTTCTATATCTTCTTCTTCTTCTTCTTCTTCTTCTTCTACTACATCTTCTTCTTCTTCTTCTTCTTCTTCTTCTTCTTCTTCTATATCTTCTTCTTCTTCTTCTATATCTTCTTCTTCTTCTTCATCTTCTTTTTCTATATCTTCTTTTTCTGTATCTTCTTCTTCTTCTTATTTTTCTATTTCTTCTTCTTCTTTTTCTATATCTTCTTCTTATTATTATTTTTCTATTTCTTCTTCTTCTTCTTTTTCTATATCTTCTTTTTCTTCTCCTTCTTCTTCTTCTTCTTTTTCTATATCTTCTTCTTCGTCTATATCGTCTTCTTCTTCTTCAGTTATTTCTCTTCTATATTTTTTTTTTAAAGAAATGCAGCTATTTTTGAGCGAAATAAATAGCTGGTGGCGCATGGTGGAAGCGCCATTGTATGTGCTCCCTGGCAGTGGAAACACACAGACAGCAGGAGGTAAATTCAGCAGCAGCAGCAGGAGGAGGATGATTGTGTGGCAGCAGGCAGTCAATGAGGCAGGCAGCGAGACATAATAGGCTGTGGTACCTAGCTGTGGTACCAGGCCGTAAATACACAGCATGAGGTCCAGACAGCGGTCGTGAAGCCCACATCGTGTCCAATACACAACTGGGACAACACAGTTTTCAACCCGGACACCTCTAAAAATAATATCACAAAGTATTAAAAAGTATATATATTTTTTTCGTTTTTTTAAAGAAATGCAGCTATTTTTGAGCGTAAAAAATAGCTGGTGGCGCATGGTGGAAGCGCCATTGTATGTGCTCCCTGGCAGTGGAAACACACAGACAGCAGGAGGTAAATTCAGCAGCAGCAGCAGGAGGAGGATGATTGTGTGGCAGCAGGCAGTCAATGAGGCAGGCAGCGAGACATAATAGGCTGTGGTACCTAGCGGTGGTACCAGGCCGTAAATACACAGCATGAGGTTCCAGACAGCGGTCGTGAAGCCCACATCGTGTCCAATACACAACTGGGACAACACAGTTTTCAACCCGGACACCTCTAAAAATAATATCACAAAGTATTAAAAAGTATATATATTTTTTTTCGTTTTTTAAAGAAATGCAGCTATTTTTGAGCGTAATAAATAGCTGGTGGCGCATGGTGGAAGCGCCATTGTATGTGCTCCCTGGCAGTGGAAACACACAGACAGCAGGAGGTAAATTCAGCAGCAGCAGCAGCAGGAGGAGGATGATTGTGTGGCAGCAGGCAGTCAATGAGGCAGGCAGCGAGACATAATAGGCTGTGGTACCTAGCGGTGGCACCAGCCCATAAATACACAACAGGAGGTCCCAGACAGCGGTCGTGAAGCCCACATCGTGTCCAATACACAACTGGGACAACACAGTTTTCAACCCGGGCACCTCAGAAAAATTAAACCTTTTTTTTTTTTTAATGGTTTATTTTTTTTTTACGGCAAATTTAACAGATAGCTATTGTTGGACGTAATAGCTGGTGGCAGAGTGGCAGCAGAAGGTAAATCTGTGTACCCTGGCAGTGGGAAACACAGACCGACAGCAGCAGCAGCAGGAGGAATGGAGGAGTAGTGTGAGTGTGGCAGCAGGTAGGCAGCGTGACATAATAGCCCTGGTACCTAGCGGTGATACCAGGGCTGTAAATAAACACAACAGGAGGTCCCAGACAGCGGTCGTGCAGCCCACATTGTGTCCAATACACAACTGGGACAACACAGTTTTCAACCCGGGCACCTCAGAAAAATTAAACCTTTTTTTTTTTTTTTAATGGTTTATTTATTTATTTATTTTTTTTCCAGCAAATTACACAGATACAGCTATTGTTGGACGTAATAGCTGGTGGCAGAGTGGAAGCAGCAGAAGGTAAATCTGTGTACCCTGGCAGTGGGAAACACAGCAGACAGACAGCAGAAGGGCAGTACACAGCAGCCCACTGTAGGTGTAAAATGTGTGGCTACAGGCGACGTAATAGTCAAACTGAACCAGGCTTGCTTAGTAGTGAGCAGGAGCCAGGAGGTGGTAAAGGGTGGTAAGGCATATTAACGATGGTTCCGGCAGCCAGTTCATGTCCCCCTCTCGCCGACAATAGGGGCCAGGAACTCGCCTTCCACCCATGCCTGGTTCATCTTGAGAAACGTCAGTCTGTCCACAGACTTGTGAGACAGACCTGAGCGTTTCTCGGTGACCACGCCACCAGCTGCACTGAAGCAGCGCTCGGACAGCACGCTGGAAGGGGGACAGGACAGCACTTCCAGGGCGTACTGCGCCAGCTCGCTCCAGATCTCCAGGCGCTTGACCCAATACTCCATGGGATCAACAGGGGCATCGCTGTCAAGCCCGCTGTAGGACCCCATGTAGTCAGCCACCATGCGGGCCAGGCGCTGGCTGTGACCGGAGGAGGATGCTGCTGCATGCACCTCCTCTCTAGTCACTGCTGGAGCCTCTACAGTCCTGTAGAGCTCGTTGCTGAGAGACAGCAGGTCTGTGGGGCGCTTGCTGCTGGATGCAGGCACCTGCTGCTGCCTCTGTGCTGGCTGGACAGTGGGGGTGGAAGGCTGGGGGAAGGCTTCCTCCAAGCGCTCAACAAGGGCCTGCTGCAAGCTCCTTATTTGTTGCGCTGGGTCTCCTCCTGCAGGAGGCAGGAACTGGCTCAACTTCCCCTTGAGGCGCGGGTCCAACATCATGCTGATCCAGATGTCCTCCCTCTGTTTCATCTGGATCACCCTGGGGTCCTTGCGCAGGCACGTCAGCATGTGCGCTGCCATTGGGAAGAGGCGGGCCACGTGTGCTGGCACATCGACGGCAGTGCTGTCCTCATCCTCCTCCTCTGCCGCCTCATCCTCTCTCCACCCCTGCACCAACTCAGCTGCACTGTGCTGATCCCCCTCATCAGCAGCAAGGTCAGGGACCTCCACCAAGTCCTCCTCCTCCTCCCCCTCAGAGGTGGACTGTGCAGCTGCATGCCGCTCCTGCTGGGCCAAGGCTGCCGCTCCCTGTTCCAGCAAAGCATCGAGGGCCCTGTTCAGCAGACAAACCAGGGGCACCCACTCGCACACCATAGCATGGTCCCTGCTCACCATGTTGGTGGCCTGCAGAAAGGGAGCCAGCACTAAGCACACCTGCTGCATGTGCCCCCAGTCGTCATCAGGGACGATGGACGGGATGTTGCTGGTCTTGTCCCTTTTGAGCGGCGGACACAGTGGCCAGGGCAAGGTACTGGTTGACAGCGTGCTTCTGTTCAACCAGACGCTCCAACATCACCAGGGTGGAGTTCCAGCGAGTTGGAACGTCAAGGATCAGCCGATGGCGTGGCAGCTCCAGCTCCTTTTGCACGTCTTCCAGGCTCGCAGAGGCTGCAGGCGAGCGCCGGGAGTGACGCACAACATTCCTTGCCGTTTCCAGCAGTTCGCCCATCCCCTGGTAGGTGCGCAAGAACTTCTGCACCACCAGGTTCAGCACGTGGGCAAGACAGGGGATGTGGGTCAGGTTTCCCCTGTCGATTGCGGCAACCAGATTGGCCCCATTGTCGGCCACCACCTCTCCGACTCTGAGGCCTCTGGGGGTCAGCCAAATCCTCTCCTGCTCCTGGAGTTTGGCCAACACATGGGTTGCCGTCAGTTTGGTCTTCCCAAGGCTGACCAACTGCAGCAGCGCTTGGCAGTGGCGTGTCTTCACGCTGCTGCTGAGGCGGGGGGTTTGGCCAGGTGTGCCGGAGGATGGCAGAGGATCGGAGGAACCTGCTGCAGTTCCTCTGACCCTGCGGGGTGGCACCACCCACTGTGTTGCTGCTGCTGCTGTGCCTGCTGCTGCTCTCCTATCCTCACCCCCTTCCACCAAGCTGACCCAGTGAACAGTGAAGGACAGGTAGCGGCCTGTCCCGAAGCGGCTGCTCCAGGAGTCCATGGTGACGGGGACCCTTTCACCAACCGCGTGCTCCAGCCCTCGCTCCACATTGGCCATGACAAAGCGGTGCAGTGCAGGCATGACCTGGCGGGCGAAGAAGTGTCTGCTGGGGAGCTGCCAGTCTGGGGCTGCACAAGCAAGCAGCGCACGCATGTCGCTCCCCTCCTGCACGAGCGTGTACGGCAGGAGTTGGGAGCACATGGCCCGTGCCAGCAAGCCGTTCAGGTGCCGCACGCGACGGCTGCTGGGAGGCAGAGCCCTAACCACCCCCTGGAAGGACTCGCTCAAAAGGCTCTGGTGTTGCCTTTTGCTAGCACGGGAATCAGCGGAGACAGCAGAGGAGGCCACTGAGGACTGGCTGCCAGAACAGGCCTCAGTGTCGGCGGCAGGAGTTGCAGAGGGGGAGGAGCAGTGCGTTTCCGCACTCCTGCTGGTGGTGCTGGAGGAGCAGGAGGGCAGGTGGCTGCTGTTGCTGCTGCTGCTGCTGCTGCTGAAGGCTGTGCAGTGATGGGTGTGGTGCCACTGCCAGCACCAGACGCCTTCAGCCTCTGGAACTCCTCATGCTGGTGGTAATGTTTAGCAGCAAGATGGTTGATCAGAGAGCTGGTGCTGAACTTTAAGGGGTCTGCACCTCTGCTCAACTTCCGCTGAAAGTGGTTGCAAGTGGCGTACTTGCTGTCAACTGTGGGCATGGTGAAAAATTGCCAGATTGGTGACAAGAAAACCCCCCTATGGCCTGGAGCCGCTGCTGCCTGTCTCCCTGTGGTGGTTGGGGGGGGGGCTTGGGTGCGGCTGGTGGTGGTACTGGCAGATGCTGCTGCTGCTGCTGCTGAGCCTGAGACACCAGCAGGCTGTGGGACCTGCCTACTGCTGCCAATGCTTGCAATGATGCGCCTCCTTGCAAGGCCCACAAGCGCATCCTCCTCCTCCTCCTCAGAGCTGCTGATGATGACATCCCCAGGTGCTGGTGGTGGCGGCACCCAATCTTTGTCTGTCACCCCGTCATCATCATCATCCTCCCCCTCCTGAAACATGTCCTGCTGGGATGATGACCCCCCAAACTCCTCTCCTGATGCATGGATGGGCTGCTTGACTGTCGCCACAGTCTTGCTGTCCAATCCCTCCTCCCCCAAAGTGCCCATCAGCATCTCCTCCTCAAAATCGCCAACAACAGCAGACAATTGGCTCATGATGCCTGGGGTCAAAAGACTGCTGAATGACAGATCGCCAACTGACGGTGAACTGGCCTCCTCCCCAGGCCCTGCTGGGCGGCTGCTGCGAACAGGGGTGGTGGTGGTGGTGAGGGTGGAGGCCTCGGATGCAGAGCTGATGGCGGGCTGCTCATCCTCCGTCATCAGTTGCACCACAGTGGCTGCATCCTTTTCCTCAATGGGACGTTTCCGACCCGGCTGGAGGAAAATAGGAGCAGGTACTACACGCTGCTGCTGCTGCTGCTGCTGTGTCTCTGCAGCGTGAGTTGCAGATGCTCCTGCTGGGCGGCGCCCAAGGCGTCCACGGCCAGTGGCTATAGGCGGAATGTTAGCCACTGACGCAGCTGCTGCGGAACTGTGCATGGTGGCGCGGCCGCGGCTTGCCACAATTCTGCTCCCTCTGCTCCTGATTCCCTTGCTGCCCTTCCCTTTGCCCAAACCGCGCTGGCTGCCACTTCCAGACATCTTAGATGTTTTGGGCGTAAACAAAAAAGTTTTTTAAAAGGGCGGGTGAAAAAGTGGGGTACTTTAATGGAGTGGGTTAGTGGGTGAGGTGACACTAATCACTAAGTGATTAAATCGCTAAGTGATTACTAGTACAGTACAAATACAAAATACAATAATTCAGTAATCAGTAAGTGTGATTTGTGAACAGTGAACAGTGAGTGTGACCCCTAGTACACTAACTAGAAAATACAATAATCAGTAGTACTCAGATTCAGTAGAAGGAAATAGAGTGTGTGTACACTACAGACAGTGCACGCACACACACACACAGGATCTAGCCTATGAACAGTGACTGAGTGTCCCTAGTACAGTAAGTACAACTAGAAAATACAATAATCAGATTCAGTAGTAATCAGATGATTCAGTAGAAGGGAATACTATGTACTGTGTACACTACACACAGTGCACGCACACACACACGCAGGAGCTATGAACAGTAACAGTGAGTGTCCCTAGTACAGTAGTATAACTACAAAATACAAGAATCACTCAGTAAGTAAAGGACAAGACAGGGTAGAATACACAGCAGAAACACTGACTGGTATAGATGAGAAATAAACTAACAGAGGACAGGAGGACAGCTGCCCACACAGGCAAGGCCCTGAGGCCTAAAGCTGTGTAAGCTTGCCTGCAGCAGCAGCTGTCTCTATGTAACACACAAGCTACTAACTAAAATACAATCTCTATCTAGCTAACAACAATATAGGTGTATATAGCAGGTGTATGTGAGCAAAAACGCTAGGTAAATTGACCACTATAGAGCACTTGCTAAGCCAAAGCACAAAGGAGCAGATCTCTCTCTGTACAAGTCTCAGGCAAGGACGGAAAAACCGAACATGGTGGCTGCTATTTATAGGGTAGGGGCTGGCCAGGGTCCCCCTCTGTGATTGGCTGCCGTCAGAGGGCCTAGGAGCCCTCTGATTGGCTCTAAGGACATCAATCTGGGCTATGACGCTATTCGAGCTCGGTATTCGAGCTAGAATAGCGCTGTTTGCTCGAATAGCTCGAATAGTGAGTGGGCTATTCGAGTTCACTCGAATAGCCCATTCGAATAGCTGCAGCTATTCGAGCTCGGTATTCGACCTCGAATAGCTGAAAAAGAGCTTGAATATTCGAGCTACTCGAATATTCGAGCTCTGCTGAGCATCCCTGCTCTGAAGACGGAAAAGAGGGTATATCACCCTTCCACCAACCTTATCACCTCAGAGGTGCCAAGCGTGTTTTGGACCTAGAGCCGTGTGATACTCCGATTGTTTAAGGCCTGATGAAGCGGGATTGTGCCCGTGAAACGCGTTGCGGTTTGATCGTGGAGTATGTGATTAAATCGTTTATATCTCAAGTGACAGCTTCGTGTCCATTTTTGGAGTGACCGGTCCACCACCGACACCCGAATGTTTTAAACTTTTTAGTTTACTTTTATCCTTTTGGCGCCTCTGTACATCCTGTTGTCAGTAATTATATATTGAATGTTTGTACTTTTTTATTTAGGCTCTGTGGGCCATTTTTTAGTCCATTTATTTAGGTGGTTGTAAACGTGATTTTTTCTTTTATACATCCCATTATACAACTCATCTGATTGGTACAGAGATATTCCTAAGTATACTACAGCATATTTCTCATAACAACCCAACCTCCTCTTCGCAACAATAACAAAATGAAAGGAGACAAGTCAGATATGTATATATAATATATCTATATCTTATTTATTGAATAGATTTTTGTTAGTCTATAATAAGCATGTGCTTGTTAAAGAGGAATTAGTCACAAAATTAAAGTCCATTTACCCAGTGCTATATGTTTATTATGCAGCCTGCAGCCTTACCCTGCATTGCAAGCACTCCAATCTATTCAGAATGTTTCTGCTGTAATAATTCTTATCTCAGTTATCCTGACTCTATTTGTTCCATTGCTGACAAGAAGGAAGCTTGTCATCTTCCCTCCCACAACCCTGCTTCTCACTGATTGGCTGATATGCTGTGCTCACATGTGTTTACAAAGCAAAGTAGCTATGACAGTGCAGTTTCTAGGAGGAAAAAAAAGTAAGGGAGGAATTTACATCAGTATTGAATTCAATCAGAGAGAATTAAGATGGCAAATGCCTGAAACAGAATTCTCTTTGTTTATTGTATAAAATGCACTGAAATCAAAATGTGGACAGTACAATACATATTTTATGTAAGTAGAACAAGTAGTTATTTACTTATATATGTGTTTTTTTCCTGGGATAGTATGGCTGTCCTTGCTGCTTTAAAAAAAGCTATGGTTCTAGGCAAAATTGCTCAAATTAGAATCAAAATGTAATGTTCCATCCCAGGCAGCATCCAGATCACATTACCTGCTGCTATAAATAGCTATTCCAGTTTCACTTCATACACTGCATATTTGGATAATCACCTCCACAAGAATCTGCAATGGAAAAGCATCATTTGCATGATAAAATGTATCTTCTCCATTCCTATGTGTATTAAAGACATTTAATTATAGACTGTAATGTGAAGCAATACGCTGTATGCAGGGAGAAGTTCATCTATGAGATATTTACCCTACAGGTGTTCTTACTGACTTTAAGCACAATTACATGAATAGGGAAAATACAAGCCTGGAAAATCTACATTATCTAACAAGATAAAATGCCAGCAGTCCAGGGTCAATTAAAATTATCATTTTAGTTTTGTGCTTTTTTGAATGTGTGTACAAGTGGAGAAACTAGGTACCAGGGGCACCAGGCTGCCACGGGAATCCTATCCGTATGTTGGATAAATGGATTGCATGATTGCTAAGTACGTAGCAGTAGCACTCTGTCTTTGTAGTTCTAGGTTCTTGGATTAAATTCCCACATGTATAGACATTAAATGTTTGTGTGGATTTGACTCCATGCAGTCTGGCAGACAGTCTGGACTTGATTTACTACTGCTGGAGTGCACTGGAGAAAAGTGGAAAGCCTAAGTAATAGCACAAACCTGAATCAGATTGATTAGAAATTGTGTGCTTTTATGTTGTAACCAACTCAAAATTCAACCAGACATAGTTCCAGCTTAGTGACCTGCACAAGCTACAGCTCAACTGAATGTGGATGGTGTGGGCAGCAAACAGTGAAGGATGCAGAAATGTCAAGGTACAGGATACATTAATATTTGCTGTAAATGGAAACTGTTACTATTGTATATCTATTATGCATCTTTTCCACATCGCTTGTGCATCTGCTATATCTGCATAAGCTCTCTAGCTTGCAGTGCTCAGAGTTGTATCACACTGCGGATTCAGCACTTTACTGACCTGAGGAAGCAGCCCTGAGCAGTGAAACGAGTTGTCTGTCTTTTTTGTGCAGTACAGTACCTGAATAAATGTCTAAAAAAACTGACCATATGATTCGTGTGAAAGTAAGGCTACACTTACCTTCCTTTTTAAACTGTTCTTAATGGTTTTATATAATTTTTGGGTGCCCCCAGCAGTTCTTTTCTTCCAAATTTGTCACCCCTGTTGAACTTAATGTTTTCACCATAAGATTCTAATTTTGGAACAGCAACCATCTCCTATAACCAAGGCCAAGTGGAGACGATACTTCCCCACATGCTTCTTTGAGTGGTTACTATTTACAGCAGCCAAGATTAATGAGTATACCTCTATTATATATATATATATATATATATATATATATATATATATATACACACAGTATATATGTATATATATATATATATATATATATATATATACTGTATATATATATATATATATATATATATATATATATATATATATATATATATATATATAGTTATCTTCCATACTTTACATATTCTACACCAGATTGGGCTCCTGGTGTCCCTTTGTTTTTTTGTTGTTTTCGCTTCTTTTTTCTGTCCACTGTTTTCAAAAAAGGGTAAGATTTTTGTTTGCTGTGTTCTTGGTTGGTTTGTTGCATTGCTCTTTCACTTTGCACTATTTTTATGGTCTCTTTTCTGAGTAACAATTCTCTTTAGTATTATCAGCTTAACTGCCTTTGTAGTGCTAACATTTACACAGCATCACATGTCTGCCACATTGCTTTAGGACACTGCCCTTAGATCCACCTCCAAAGTCTGACTAATTAATATTGACAGTTTGGTGTAACCTCAGAAAAAAACTGCCAAAGAACCATGCTTTAGCAGGCTCAGCAACAAAACAGTGCACAGACAAGTGCAAACATCTGGTGATATCTGCACAATGACAAAAGTCAAAATGCACAGTAGCACATCATTTACTATATCATTGTGTTCCATGTTAAAAACAGATGGAAGCTGATCCATTTCAATGAAAACTGCTAGTCCCAGGTTAACCAGACAAACATTCATTACATGCAAAATTGCTACATATGCCCTGGAGATAGAAAATGCAGAGTGCTTAACCACTTCTGTACCAGCAGTCTCTGGCCCATTAAGCGCTTAGCGACGAATTGCCACACAGACTTGCTGCTCTTGCTGGTCAGGTTGCGCACTCATCGCCGCAGGCACCTCATTTTGCAGTCGCTATGGTGGCAGAGCTCTGTGAGCCGGTCAGGATTTCATTGGCTCCTTGTAATGAATAGCGGAGATGCCGCCGCGTGGGCAAGCGGCAGGGCGGCTATCTCCGCGTTCCAGCCGACGGCTTCTGCCGTGCAGCAACATGCTGCTGGTTTGCCTGGTCCTTCTAGTGCACACAGATTGAGAGCTACGCGCGCGCGCCAGGCGTCAGGACCTTTATGCTAGCAGAAGGGGAGTCAGCTGATCATGCCGATCAGCTGATCCCAGCTATGCTCCAGATTGGCTGAGTGACTAGGGTGGCGCTGTGGAGCGCTCTAGGTATATATAGGACTTGCATCTGGATTGAATGCAAAGTGTGCAGAAAATCTATTTAGGTGCTTCACACTGAGCTGGTGGTCATTTCAGATGCAGCCTTAGTGGTATGCGCTGGCGTTCTCCTCGCTGTTCAACAAAATGTAAGTTACACATTTCTTTTTGCTTAGCTGCTCCCAAGGTTTTAAATTTAGGTTAGGTCGCTTGCCCGGAGGTTTGCCTCACCGTGGCGCAAGTGTCTAGTATAATATACTTTGCATGCAAACCATATTGGAAGCTAAAGTTCCTCCTAGTTTAATAAATGTTAGCACTTGTCTTGGATGCAGGGCATGCATTTTTCAGTCTGACAGAGGCGGTGTATGCCTGTGCGATTAACCATTCAATTGCAACATGTGTTTAGGGACGCGCAGCCTTTCTCCCACCTTTTTTTTAACTTTGTAACTATGTAACTGTCAGGTTAGCTGCTTCCAGCCCCTCCTCCTGAGTTTCCTGTTTGCATAATAAGTAGTAGCAGATTTGCATATGATTTGCATCTGGACTGAATGCAAAGTGTGCAGAAAATCTATTTAGGTGCTTCACACTGAGCTGGTGGTCATTTCAGATGCAGCCTTAGTGGTATGCGCTGGCGTTCTCCTCGCTGTTCAACAAAATATATAGGACTTGCCTGTCAGTTACAAGTTGTCTGCTGTTGCGAATGCTTACGTGTGAGCGCTCAGACCCCAGTCAGATCTTACAGTGTGTTAGAACCAGCCGGAGCTGGGGATTCACACTTAGTCAGTTTCAATTGATAGCCTCAAAAGTATTATTGTATTGTGTATGTATTAGACTAGTTCCCAGGTGTTGATACCAAGGACCTCACACCTAAGACTAGGAGATTGTTACATTGCTACTGTTTATCTGTTAGACTAGTTCCCAGGTGTTGAGACCAAGGACCTCACACCTAAGATTAGGATTGAGATATATACTGTTACCTGTTATGATCTCTGGCTTTCCTGACCACTCTCCTGCTTACTGATTTGGTACCTTTGCCCATCTGATAACCTGTTGCCAACCTTGCCTGTACCCGGATACCAAATCAGTCTTCCGTCTCTGTACTTTATTTGTCCGTGTGTTGCCGACCTGGCTAGTCTGACCTTTCTGGCTGTCACTCATTCCTTGGGTGATCAGCCGTACTGTACTATCCGTGACACTTGCTCTCCAGGTGTTCATTAGCTGCAAAGGTCACCTGCTCCTCAGAAAGACCATCTTGCAGTTCAATCAGTGGTCTCTACCCTTCAGGAGTCCACTGGCTGCAGTATAGTCTGATTCCCAGTCCATCAGGGAATCCTTGACTGCAGCACAGTCTGATTCTCTGCCCCTCAGGGAATCCTTGGCTGCAGCCCGATCACATCTCTCACTTCACCAGTTACCACTCTTGCAGTCCAGTCAGTGGTCCCTGTCCCTCAGGAGTCACTGGCTGCAGTACCATCTGATTCCCTGCTCATCAGGGAATCCTCGGCTGCAGTTCTATTATACCTCCCTTTCACTCAGTTCTCTCTCCTGCAGCCCAGCCAGTGGTCCCTGCTCCTCAGGTGTCCACTGGCTGCAGTACTATCCAAGGTTCCCTGCTCCTCTTCTCGGCTGCAGTACAGTCTGTATCTCCTCCACATAAGGAGATCATCTTCAGCACAGTCAGTGGCAACCTGCCCCTCAGGGGTCCACTGGCTGCAGTGCAGTCTGATTCCCTGCTCCCCAGGGAATCCTTGGCTGCAGTAGTGTCTGTATCTCCCGCTCCTTGGGAGATAACCTCTCCGATTACTGTTACACCAAACACTTTATCACATTGGGTGTCCTGTGTCTAGCTATACTAGTATTATTGGTGATTCTGCAGATCACCATATAATCAGGTATAGCATCTGTATTATTGGTGATACTGCAGATCACCAATAATAAGAAAAAACTCTGTGTTGCTGACACCAATCGTTACACTCCTGACCCTGCCATCAATGTCAGCCAAAGGGACTGGCTCACAGATGAGGCGAGGGAGAGATCAGCTGGAGTGGCAGGTCCGTGTGGTAAGGTAATTGAAATCTACATCCTGGCAGGAATAAGCAGCCACAAAGAGGGCATAGATTTAATTACTGTGATCCAGTTAATAAGAAATGTTAAATCCCTAACTTTTACTAACAGTGATAATTTCAAGGTCAAAAATGTAATTTACTCACCCGTTTGCCCGGAAAACTGACAGGTAGATGAAACTCAGCCTTCCATTGACAAAAATGCTGTGGCAATTTTTCACCAAGCCATGATAGACCAGCCCTGAGCTTTGTGGCTTTGGCCCACCTCTAGCTTTGTGGCTGTGGCTTAATCATGTGACAGTCCTCCTTGTGGAGGAAAACCATGTGCCATGCTTTTTTAAAATCGGACCTGCTTGCAAATTGTGTAGATGCACATAGTGTGAGAGGACTGTTAGGCTTAGTGTGGAAGATGAAAAAGGGATGAGCACTGGGTGTGCCGGGGTAACAATAGCAATCAGCAATCACCTGAGAAAGGATGAGTTAACCATCAGAAATGGTTGTTCATTGGGGTATACCTGCTGTGATGTAGCTGGGCATGATAGGCTATTGTGATCCCACTGCTGCAGCTTGAGCTATTGATATTGAATTAAAAGCTATATATACATTGTTCCTGATTGAAATTGAAGGCTATGTATTCACTGTGTAAAAGTGAATAAACAAACTCTTGAGAATCTCTGGTGCTGGTCGACTACAATTTCTTTAAATATTTATGGGGGCCACACACATAACAATTTTTTTTCCAATTTGACAATTTAGATGAAAAAATAATGTAACACGTGTATGTTCGATTTTGACACAATCACGACAAAAACGACATAAAACATATGAATTAGATATAATATACCGTATATACTCGCAAGCAAGCCGACCCGCATGTAAGCCGACCCCCCCACTTTTACCCAAAAAAACAGGAAAAAATGATTGACCCTCATGTAAGCCGGGGGTAGGAAACGCTGGCCTCGTGATCCCCCCAGTATGTCCCAGTATAGCTAGTATAGTGCCCAGTATAGGTAGGTAGTGCTCAGTATAGCAAGTAAAATGCCCCAGTATAGCTAGTATAGTGCTCAGTATAGCTAGTATAGTGCTCAGTATAGCTAGTATAGTGCTCATTATAGCTAGTGAAGTGCCCCAGTTTAGCTAGTATAGTGCTCATTATAGCTAGTATAGTGCTCAGTATAGCTAGTAAAATGCCCCAGTATAGCTAGTATAGTGCTCAGTATAGCTAGTATAGTGCTCAGTATAGCTAGTATAGTGCTCAGTATAGCTAGTGAAGTGCCCTAGTTTAGCTAGTATAGTGCTCAGTATAGTGCCCCATTATAGCTAGTATAGTGCCCCCAGTATAGCTAGTATAGTGCCCCCAGTATAGCTAGTATAGTGCTCAATATAGTGCCCCATTATAGCTAGTATAGTGCCCCCAGTATAGCTAGTATAGTGCCCCCAGTATAGCTAGTATAGTGCTCAGTATAGTGCCCCATTATAGCTAGTATAGTGCCCCATTATAGCTAGTATAGTGCCCCCAGTATAGCTAGTATAGTGCCCCCAGTATAGCTAGTATAGTGCCCCATTATAGCTAGCATAGTGCCCCAGTGTGGCCGCCGCTGCTATTACCTTAGGCGGCGCCGCTTCCTCTATCCCCGTCCTCCTCCGGTAAGTTCGGTAACTCATTCACAGCAGCGCGCCTCTCGCTGCTGTGATGATGAGGAAACCATAGAGAGCGGCTTCCTGTAGCGCGATGCCGTTACTATGGGAACCGCTCTCTATGGTTTCCTGCGTCATCACAGCAGCGGGGGGCGTGCTGCTGTGAATGAGTTACCGGAGGAGGACGGGGATAGAGGCAGCGGCGCCGCCTAAGGTAATAGCAGTGGTGGCCGCGGGGGGAGCGGGGAGGGACAGCACCTATCCACCCACCCATGACTCGCAAGCGAGCCGACACCCCAACTTTTGGCCCACTTTTGGGGGGTCAAAAATTCGGCTTGCTTGCGAGTATATACGGTACACATTTTTATTTAAAAAATATGTATTGTGTCCTCTGTGCCATCACTGCTATGTATTAAGGGTCACAACACAAGCAACCTTAGAAAATTTACCTTACATTAACAAATTGGCTCCTCCTTTATTTTAATCAACTTCACTACATTTATTACAGAGAAAGAAATACATTGTATCGAATGTGTCACTTTGACAAATAAAGTTTCTTTATTCTTCAATGTAAACTTATTAGGTTTAATAACAACCTTCCTTCCGTCATACAACCTTCCACACACTATTCAATTTCTGACAAAATTGATCTGATTTTTTTCAACCTTTCGATCGATTTTAATTGAAAAGAACAACAATTTCGATTGAATTCATCAAAAAAAATGTCTCTTGATTTTTTCACACAATCGATCATTTCAATTGAATTGGGGTAAAATTGAACAGAAAAATTGTAACACGTATGGCCGCAATAAGTCTGTTGGTGTCAGACAGATGGGAATGTTGCATAGAGGAACGTACACAGGTGAGCTGTCTTTACATTATATTAATAATTCTGCTTTGCATGCAAATTTAATTCAAATTGTATGTAGCTTGAAATTTGGCCCGTCAACTACACTTCCTGTTGATTTTGATTAGCGCAGTAGAGATCTGCATGCAATTTGCATTAGGTTTGCATGCAAGCTGGAATTACTTGCATCTCCATTGATCATCCATCTAAACCATCTAAAAAAAAAGTAGCACAGAATAACATGTCTATGGGAAATATAAACTTGCAATGTCATCTACCGTAAATCTAGAACATTTGAAAATGATGAATCCAAAAAAAGAGATTTGCTGGCATTGTCAAGATTTTGAACAAAAGTTCTGCCCACGCAGCATTGCACATGTACACACCACATCTTGGGAACTTGTGTACAGAGCACAACAATTATTTCCAACACACCTTCCCTTAGTCATACATTCACTTCATATTTCAAGCCCACTATAAATAGACGCAGTACAATTGTTGCACATGTGAAAAAGCCACGGGAGTCAGGTCTGGGAAGAAAATATATAGAAGCAAGTTCTGAACCACATAAGTTCTAACTGCGACAAGTCACGTAATACCATGCTTAAAATAGAGCAACAACATTACTCATAAGCTTTTATTTCACCTTTTTTTTTCTACGTCTCTAAAACAAGTAAACTAAAGATTGTACCCACCTAATTAAACTCTAAAATTCAGTTACTTTCAAATAGTTATATATTTATTTATTTATTTTTTGTTTACCATTTTCCTCCTTTTGATTTTGAAATCCATAAATCCAAGTCACATTTGTTGCTAGTAATGATGGTCATGTCTAGGGAAAACTCATGGAGAATAATGTGATTGGTTTTTTCAGGAGATACAGTAGATATGTAAGTCTCTGATCACGTGATTTTCTAGTCACGATCCTGTGCTAAAGCAGGATGGGATCACAGCAAATCAGAGGTTTGCAAATCTATCAACTGATCAAACAAATCACATGCTCTCCGTGAGTTCTCCTAGACATGACCATCACTAGTTGCTAGTGTCAGTCAGTAATGCTCCTCTTTAACAGTGGTCCTCAAACACATGGCCGTTTCTTGGGCCGTGCGGCCCGTGCGGGCACCCTGAGCGCCGAAGAGGGGGGGGGCGCTGTAATGGAGGGGGAAGTCAGCCGCGGGGAGGGCAGCCCGACCTCTCCCTCCCTTCCTCTCCGGGCCGCCCTCCTGCTCCCCCCTCCGATGCAGAGCGCAGCAGCCAGCAGGGAAGCACTAATAGTAACAACTCACCTCCCAGGTTCCAATCGCTGGTCACTAGCCGCTGGTCTCCTCCTCTGCACACACGCTGATACACACGCTGCTTCCGGCTAAACAGGAAGCAGCGTGTGTATCAGCGTGTATGCAGAGAGAAGACCAGCGGCTAGTGACCGGCGATTGGAACCTGGGAAGTGAGTTGTTACTATTAGTTATTCCCTGCTGGCTGCTGCGCTCTGCATCGGAGGGGGGAGCAGGAGGGCGGCCCGGAGAGGAAGCGAGGGAGAGGTCGGGCTGCCCTCCCCGCGACTGACTTCCCCCTCTATTATTGGGGGGAGAGCTACCTACCTACCTGCCCTGGGGGGCACCTACCTATCTAACCTATACTGGGGGGCACCTACCTAATCTAACCTATACTGGGGGGGCACCTACCTAATCTAACCTATACTGGGGGGGACCTACCTAATCTAACCTATACTGGGGGGACCTACCTAATCTAACCTATACTGGGGGGCACCTACCTAATCTAACCTATACTGGGGGGCACCTGCCTAATCTAACCTATACTGGGGGGGAGCTACCTATCTAACCTATACTGGGGGCACCTACCTAATCTAACTTATACTGGGGGGCAGCTACCTAATCTAACTTATACTGGGGGGCACCTACCTAATCTAACTTATACTGGGGGGCAGCTACCTAATCTAACCTATACTGGGGAGCAGCTACCTATCTAACCTATACTGGGGGGCAGCTACCTATCTAACCTATACTGGGGGGCACCTACCTATTTAACCTATACTGGGGGGCAGCTACCTATCTAACCTATACTGGGGGCAGCTACCTATCTAACCTATACTGGGGGGCAGCTACCTATCTAACCTCTATACTGGGGGGCAGCTACCTATCTAACCTATACTGGGGGGCAGCTACCTATTTAACCTATACTGGGGGGCAGCTACCTATCTAACCTATACTGGGGGCAGCTACCTATCTAACCTATACTGGGGGCAGCTAAGTATTCTAACCTATACTGGGGGGGCAGCTAAGTAATCTAACCTATACTGGGGGGGGGGGCAGCTACCTAATCTAACCTATACTAGGGGTCAGCTACCAATCCAAACTATAATGGGGGGCAGCTACCTATACTGGAGGCACCTACCTGGCTAACCTATACTGGGGGCAACTATACTGGGGCACCTATGCCTGGTTACCTATACTGGGGTACTTATGTCTGGCTACCTATACTGGGGTACCTATGCCTGGCTACCTATACTGGGGGACCTATAGCTGGCTACCTATACTGAGTGCAACTAGACCTGGCTAACCTAAACTGCAGGCACTTATAGCTGGCTAAACTGGGGGCACCTATACCTGGCTCCGGGGGGGGCGCAATTTTTACACCCTCGCCCTGGGTACATTTTAGCCTAGAAACTGCCCTGCTCAAACATTCATAATCATATTCACATTCAACATAATATGATCCCCAATCCCATTTCCATACCTCTTAAATGCAGATGTTACACAACTGGACCTTAATTCCCTTCTCACACGTGTTCCTGATTGCTTATCTGCTATATCCTCTTTCATAACCTCTCGCTTCCAACAACAAGGTGGGTTCTAAGAATATATATTGCACACAGAGGCTGGATCTGCATATAATGCCCAGCCTCTGTTGCTATACAGTTCCCCCCACAGGCCCCCCTGCGCTCTGCTTGCCCCCATAAATCATACGCTGTGCTAAGTGACACGCAGCGCCAGAGTGTTGATAGCCAGCTGTTTATGTCAGTACTGTCATTCTCGCCGCTCCCCTGCCTCCTCTATGTCGCCACTCCCCGCCCGCGTCCCTTCCCTCTCTGCTGATTGGCGGGAAGGGACACGGACGGGGAGCGGCGACATATAGGAGGCAGCAAGAATGACAGTACAGACATAAACAAGCCGGCTATCGACACGCTGTGTGTCGCTTAGCACGGCGTATGATTTATGGGGGCCAGCAGAGCGCAGGGGGGCCTGTGGGGGGAACTGTATAGCAACAGAGGGTGGGCATTATATGCAGGGGTCGGAAGCCACTAACCGGGGGTAGAACACTGGGAACGAAGGCACACAGGAGGAAAAGAATGGAGCGGTAAGTGAGGGCTCATACCCTCCTGATAAGACGCAATGCCATTTTTTGAATAATGCTTGGGCTCTGGTATCCTTTAAAGATTTCAAAGGTTGGACACTGATGGATGTGCATAGGACGTGAATTCCAGAGGAGGGGTGAGACGTGAGAAATCTTGTAGACATGAATGCGAGGAGGTGATTCTAGAGGAGGAGAAAAGAAGGCCATGTGCAGTTCTGATATTGCAGTTGGTTTGGTATCTGGAAACTGGAGTACAGGGGAGAGAGATCGTGGAGAGCTTTGTTTGTTAGGGCTAAGAGTTTAAGCTGGAGTGGATCCTCTAACTAATTGTTAGCTAATGACAGAGAGGAGCAGCAGAGAAAGAGTGAGAAGAAAGATGAATGAGTCGAGCAGCCTACAAACTCAGGGGTGCAGCTAAGGTTTTGGTGGCCCCAAGCAGTCCATAACTTGAGGCCCCCATCCACGAACGAATCGCGCCGCTTCTAAAAAATGGATAGCCACCCCTCAAAAAATGGGCATGGCCAAAACATGGTGTGGGTGGAGCCAAATACTAGCAGTTTCTAGGATAAATTGCACCCGGGCGAGGGCGTAAAATGCGCCCCCAACGTGGAGACAGGTATAGGTGCCCGCAGTATAGGTAGCCAGCTATAAGTCCCACTACAGTATAGGTAGCCCATATAGTTTCCCCAGTATAGGTTAGATAGGTAGGTGCCCCATATAGGTTAGATAGATAGGTAGGTGCCTCCAATATAGGTAGCCAGTATCTTTGCCCCAGTATAGGTTAGATAGGTATATGCCCCCAGTATAGGTTAGATAGGTATATGCCCCCAGTATAGGTTAATTTGGTATATGCCCCCAGTATAGATTAGATAGGTATATGCCCCCACTATAGGTTAGATAGGTATATGCCCCCAGTATAGATTAGATAGTGTGACAGGGTGATCCATTGCCTGGCTCACGTCACAGCAGATGGCAGATACCTGCATGTTGGATTCAGGCAAAGAGCAGGTTAATTGGCTAAAAGGCTTCAGACAGGTGTGATGCTGCAAGCTTTATCTAACCAGAACAAAACCTGATTGAAATGGGACACTTGACCACACCCTCCAGGCCAGGATTTGTCTGGTACTCTTGGGAGAGCAGCTGCAGCATAAATAGCTTTTGAATTGGCCGCTCCCTGCTCTAAGTCAGACTGTGGATGCTAAGCCGGAGAGTGGACACACAGAGAGAGTGCTCCTGGGACTACTGAACTGTGAGTGGGCCAGAAGGCCAAAATGACTGTTGCATTTCTTTGCTTTTGACTAGTATAGTCAGGTTTCCAGATAGTGAGGAAGACTAGGAAGCCAGACAGGCTTAGGATTTCTGTTACCTTTTGTTTTATTTCGTGATGTTGTTGCTATAGTTTGCCAGCCAAGCTGTAAATAAAAGAGCTGGAATCTGCAAGTTCAGGAGTGTGACGCCTGTTTCCTACCTGCCAATACAACACAGCGTCACAATTGGTGGAGGATGCGGGCAGGCTTATGCTGTGCAACCTGATGGGAAGTCTGAAGTTTATCTTTCCAGTGAGCCCCAAACAGTAAAGAAGAAAAAAAAAATTTTGTATCCGGCTGAGTCTTAAAGAGACAGTACAGACAAGTCCCTTGTATATGTCCTGGTTAAAGGCCGTGGTGAACATGTCTGTCCCACCCAGTCAAGCAGGAAGCACCAATATGGAAGACATACTGAATCGACTGACTCAGTTGTCGCTGTCCCAGCAGGAAGCGGCCGCCCGACAGCAAGCCGCCAGTGAAAGGCAGCAGGAGCGACATCAAGAGACTGTGAAAATATTTATGGACCAGTTAGCGGCATCAACTGAGAAAGCTGATAAAGATCGGCAGCTGTTACTCGAGGTCGTACAACACTTTGCACAGCAGAGTCCGGGTGGTAATACCAGGAGTTCACCGATACCCCGCACCAGCCGATTATTGATTGAAAATGACTGCAGAAGATGACGCAGAAGCATTTCTGTGTACCTTTGAACGGACTGCCCAGAGGGAAGCATGGCCCCCGGAACAGTGGGCCAGCCTAGTAGCACCTTTTCTGTCAGGGGATGCCCAGAAGGCCTACGTGGACCTGGATCCAGAAGCGGCCAAGAATTATGACACTCTAAAAAATGAGATCCTTGCTCGTTTGGGAGTCACAACAGCCTTGCGGGCCCAGCGAGTGCACAAGTGGCTATATGCATCGGACGTTTCCCCACGCTCCCAGATGCATGACCTTTGCCGTCTGGTAAGGCAATGGTTACAGCCTGAGAGTCTGATGCCAGTCCAGATTGTTGAAAGAGTAACCATGGACCACTTCTTAAGGTCGCTTCCATCTGGGTTGCGGAAGTGGGTGAGTCGAGCAGACCCAGGGTCGGCAGATCAGATGGTGGAGCTGGTTGAAAAATACCTGAGTGCAGAGGACTACTCAGCTCGGGACCGAAATACTGGTGTTCGAGATGTAAGGAGTCGGTTGCTGGGTGCAACCACCAAGAAAAGTCTGGCACCGGAACCCTATATGGAAAACCAGCATAGTGAAAAGCCTGTTTCCCCACGCTTTGGGCGTAGAAAGGAGCCCACCACTCCTGTCTGCTGGAACTGTCGGGAAGGGGGTCATATCGCAGCTCATTGCCCAGGAAGAGCCGTCCCAATGGAGTGCGATACCACACAAAGAGTGTCACTGTTTGCCAGACCAGCCTTTGTCACCTCACCCGACTTGCACCTGGTTGAAGTCCAGATTGATGGGCGGCTTGTACATGCACTCTTGGATTCAGGCAGTCTAATCACCTTGGTCCGTGAATCGGTACTAGGCCCCGGATGCAAAAGGGGACCACCAGTAGGTATCCAGTGTGTGCATGGGGATGTGAAACCCTACCCTACAGCAGTAGTTACCGTGGATACGAGCTATGGATCGGCTTCCCATGTCGTGGGAGTGTCACCAGGCCTGGCTTATGAGACCATTATCGGTCGAGACTTTCCCCTATCCGAGAGCCTGTGGAAGAGAGAGACTCTGCCGACCAAAGAAAATTCCCCAAAAGACTCTGGCTTAGGGTTTGACTCGCCGTGGGCACTAGTTGAGGCCCACAGGGTAGATATAGATACTGAGGACTTGTCTGATTCTCCCCTAGCAGTGTTTGCAGGAGAGCCTGAAGGGGTCTCAGAAGCAGAAGATGAAGCTCCCCTGCTCGATATGGCCTCTCATCGGGAAGAATTTGGGTCAGCTCAGGTGCAGGATCCTACCCTCAGGAGAGCCTGGGAAAATGTCTCTGTACTTGAGGGAGTGCCACAGTCAGAGGGAGCTAGTGAGAGATACCCACATTTTTCAGTGCAAGGAGAACTCTTGTACCGAGTCAACAAAGTGGAGGGTGATTTGGTAGAGCAGCAGGTAGTGCCACGATCTTACAGAAAGGTAGTCCTAGACTTAGCTCACCGGAACCCCTTGGGGGGACACTTAGGCGCAGAAAAGACGCAGCAGTGCATCCTGCAACGCTTCTTCTGGCCTGGTATATACGCAGAGGTCACGGATTATTGCAAGTCTTGCCCAGAATGTCAGCTAACGACTCCTGCACCGCACTATCGTGGGCCTCTAGTGCCCCTGCCGATTATCGAAGTGCCCTTTGAGAGAATTGCAATGGACTTTGTGGGGCCACTTGTCAAGTCCGCCCGAGGCCACCAATATATTCTAGTTATTGTGGACTATGCCACCCGATACCCGGCGGCAATACCCATGCGAAATACAGCAGCAAAAAATATTGCCAAAGAACTTTTCCAAATGTTCACGCGAACCGGAGTGCCCAAGGAAATCTTAACGGACCAAGGGACCCCATTCATGTCAAGAGTCATGAAGGGCTTATGTAATCTGTTTCAAATTAAGCAGCTGAGGACGTCGGTTTACCACCCACAAACAGACGGTCTCGTAGAGCGCTTCAATAAGACCTTGAAGTTCATGTTAAAGAGAGTAGTCGATGTGGATGACAGAAACTGGGACTGTCTCCTTCCCCCCCTGATGTTCGCCATCCGGGAGGTGCCCCAGTCTTCTACCGGGTTTTCCCCCTTCGAATTACTTTATGGTCGGCAGCCCCACGGACTCCTAGATATGGCAAAGGAAACTTGGGAAGAGGAGCGGCCTACGCGACAATCAGTCGTTGAGCATGTGGTCAAAATGCAGGATCGCATTCAGGCCGTTTTACCGATCGTCCGTGAACATATGCAGCGGGCTCAGGAGGCCCAAGCCAGGGTCTATAATAGAAATGCCAGAGTCAGGGTGTTTGAACCTGGAGATCAAGTCCTAGTATTGGTTCCAACGACGGAGTGTAAGTTTCTAGCCAAGTGGCAGGGACCATACGAAGTAAAGGAGCGAATCGGGGAGGTGAATTACAAAATTCTTCAACCAGACAAACGTAAGAAGGAGCAGGTGTACCACATTAATCTGTTAAAGGCATGGAAGGATCCAGTAAGAGTAGCAACAACTGCAATACCAGTAGCTCAGTTGGGAGAGACCCCCGAGGTGAAGTGGTCAGAGGCCCTCTCTGCCTCCCAAGTACAAGAGGTGAAGGAGTTTCTGATGAGGAACAGGGAGGTGTTTTCAGATCGACCAGGTTGTACTCGTCTTATACATCATGACATTAAGACAGATCCACATGTTCGAGTGCGACTAAGACCATACCGTATCCCGGAGGCACGGAGGAAGGCGGTAGAGGAAGAGGTATGTCGAATGCTTGAGCTCGATATAATTGAAAAGTCGCACAGTGATTGGTCTAACCCAATTGTGCTCGTACCGAAACCAGATGGCACACTACGCTTCTGTAACGATTTTCGGAAGTTGAACGAGGTGTCTAAGTTCGACGCATACCCAATGCCCAGAGTTGACGAGCTAATAGAGAGGCTAGGGCCAGCTCGGTATATTACTACGCTTGACTTAACTAGGGGTTATTGGCAGATACCCCTTACTCCGGCCTCCAGAGAAAAGACAGCCTTTTGTACTCCAGAAGGGCTGTTCCACTATAAGAAGATGCCCTTCGGGCTCCATGGAGCCCCGGCCACTTTTCAACGCTTAATGGACAAAGTCCTAAGGCCACATCACAAGTTTGCTGCAGCATATCTGGACGATGTTGTGGTATACAGTCAGGACTGGAAAAGCCATCTCCCCAAGCTTCAAGCTGTTCTGAGTTTAATCCAGAAGGCAGGCCTGACAGCCAATGCAAAAAAATGTGCAATTGGTCTGGAAGAGGCCAAGTATCTAGGGTATGTTGTGGGTAAAGGTCTTGTGAAACCCCAGAGCCAGAAAGTTCAAGCAATTCGGGACTGGCCACGTCCAAAGTCTAAGAAGCAAGTGCGTGCTTTTTTGGGGATAGTCGGGTATTATCATCGCTTCATTCCTGATTTCGCCACCAAAGCTGCACCTCTGACAGACCTAACAAAGGGTTCAGTCAAAGGCAAAGTTACATGGTCTGAAACCACTGAAAAAGCTTTCACTGAGCTGAAGAGAGCTCTTTGTGAAGAACCCGTCCTACTTGCTCCAGATTTCTCCAAGGAGTTTATGGTCCAGACTGATGCATCAGAGGTGGGACTGGGAGCTGTACTGTCCCAAGAAATCAATGGAGAAGAACATCCGGTGATATATCTAAGTAAGAAGCTAAGCCCCGCCGAACAAAACTACAGTGTGATTGAGTGAGAATGCCTAGCTATCAAGTGGGCACTGGAAGCACTTCGCTATTATCTTTTGGGGCGAAGATTTAGGCTTGTCACAGACAATGCGCCATTGAGATGGATGGCTCTGGCCAAAGACAGGAATGCAAGAATCACACGCTGGTTTTTAGCTCTGCAGGATTTCAAGTATTCAGTAGAACATCGGCCTGGGAAACTTCATGGCAACGCGGATGCCCTCTCCAGAACGCACTGTTTAGTAGCACAAAATGTCCTCCCCAACAGGGTCAGACAGAGGGAGGGGGTGTGTGACAGGGTGATCCATTGCCTGGCTCACGTCACAGCAGATGGCAGATACCTGCATGTTGGATTCAGGCAAAGAGCAGGTTAATTGGCTAAAAGGCTTCAGACAGGTGTGATGCTGCAAGCTTTATCTAACCAGAAAAAAACCTGATTGAAATTGGACACTTGACCACACGCTCCAGGCCAGGATTTGTCTGGTACTCTTGGAAGAGCAGCTGCAGCATAAATAGCTTTTGAATTGGCCGCTCCCTGCTCTAAGTCAGACTGTGGATGCTAAGCCGGAGAGTGGACATACAGAGAGAGTGCTCCTGGGACTACTGAACTGTGAGTGGGCCAGAAGGCCAAAATGACTGTTGCATTTCTTTGCTTTTGACTAGTATAGTCAGGTTTCCAGATAGTGAGGAAGACTAGGAAGCCAGACAGGCTTAGGATTTCTGTTACCTTTTGTTTTATTTCGTGATCTTGTTGCTATAGTTTGCCAGCCAAATAAAAGAGCTGGAATCTGCAAGTTCAGGAGTGTGATGCCTGTTTCCTACCTGCCAATACAACACAGCGTCACAATAGGTATATGCCCCAGTATAGGTTAGATCAGTATATGCCCCCACTATAGTTTAGATAGGTATATGCCTCCCGCAGTAGAGGGTGGGCACAGCGGCGGGGGGAGTGGGGAGAAATAAGTTTCCATTTACCTGCCTGGATCCTGCACAGAGCTTCTATCTTCAGCCTCTCCCAGAGCGCATGCATTTTTATCTGCAGTGCAGCACTGCCCCATTCAGACTGTAACAATCACAAGTGATCACTTCAAACACAAAAGTCTATGCCTGTACATAGCTTTAGGCTTGGTTCCCACTGTCCATGGATCTCTACGGATCTACAATGGATCGCTAAAGCGGATCTGTCCAGATACGTCACATTCTTTGTCTCATCTTTTTTGTGCTCTGTCGAGGATGCTTCATCTGTGCTGCTCGGATCCCATGGCCTCCACTCAGGTAGCTACCCCTTGAGTCACCATTGTCTTCAACCACCACAACACAACCGAAAGCCACAGCAAAAGTCTAGTAAACTGCTAGGGTTTCCTATTGGACATGAAACAGTCCTCGTGCAGCCAGAACATTGATCACTATTCCAAAACGCTTGGATTTTAGACTTTCTTAACTAATAAGCAGCTAGCTACCTGATTTGTGGTGACTTCTGTATACTTAATGAGCTTACTTGTGTGACAGTTCTTAGGCACTAATGAGTTAATCTCTGAGAATTTTTTTAACATGTTTATTTGGGCTTTCCAGAATGAGCGTATAGTTAGTATGCTACTATTGTATCGCCTCTTGCAATTCATATTTTCCTCCTAGATGAAATAGGAATACCCTATTGTGTAAACACAATTGAATGAGATTACGTACAGGGGTGCTCCTCTGACCCTCTCCATGGAAAAACTATGGAAGGATGGAAAGAATAGTAAGGGTCAAATAGCATAACATTGAACTTGTGAACAGCAGTTTTTTGCCAATCACCGAAGGAACTAAAAAAAAATTCATGTGATAACAAGTATTTGAATACCTTCCTGGCCAAACTGAGCCCGGTATTGTTTCATTTTTATTGCTAGAGTTACACTTTATGACAGAACTGGAAAGCGTATCATGTAATAAAGGCACCTATTAAAAAGGGAGCCCCATAGACATTATTATTTTTTAGTATTTATATAGTGCCGACAGCGCTGTACAGAGTATACAGTATATTGTCTTGTCACTCAGAGGGGCTCATAATCTAATCCCTGCTATAGTCTTATGTCTGTATCGTGTAGTGTATGTATGGTAGTCTAGGGCCAATTTAGGGGGAGCCAATTAACTTATCTGTATGTTTTTGGGAGGAAACCCACACAGACACGGGGAGAACATACAAACTCCTTGCAGATATTGAGCTGGCTGGGATTTGAACCGGGGACCCAGCGTTGCAAGGCGAAAGCACTAACCACTACGCCACTGTGCTGCCCACGAGCATCAAACTGCTTTCATTTGGCGATAACTGTATAAAAAGGGCGCCATGCTAATTTAAAACAATTATTTTGTTTGTAAAATTGTTTGCCAAAATATACTGTAGAACAAAGATATTGCTAGTTATCTTTAACTTTCATGTCCATACAAAATTTATCAATTACAGTTACCCATAATTTAAAAAATATTTGTTTCTAAACTGTATAATTGTTTCTAAAACTGTTCTCTCTGCTTTCTCATAAAAAAATCGTTTACATTTCAACTTTATAATTTCAGTGTTCCACTCGCTGCTCTCTCACCGCCAGTCTCCTCTCTCCATAGACGCTGATACACACACACGCTGCTTCCTGTTAAACAGGAAGCAGCGTGTGTATCGGCGTCTATGCAGAGAGAAGACTGGCGGCGAGAGAGCAGAGATTGGAACCAGGGAGGTGAGTAGTTTTGTATAGCGCTTCCCTGCCCATTGCTTTGCAGTCCGAAGGGGGGAGCACGGAGGGCGGCCGGAGAGAGGAAGGGAGGGAGAGGTCGGGCTGCCCTCCCGGCGGCTGCGGCTCCCCCTCCATCATGGGGGGCACCTACCTAACCTATCCTGGGGGCACCTACCTATCTAACCTATCCTGGGGGGCACCTACCTATCTAACCTATACTGGGGGCAGCTACCTAATCTAAGCTATGCTGGGGGGCACCTACCTAATCTAACCTATACTGGGGGGAAGCTACCTAATCTAACCTATACTGAAGGGGCAACTACCTATCTAACCTATCCTGGGGGGCACCTACCTATCTAACCTATCCTGGGGGGCACCTACCTATCTAACCTATACTGGGGGAAACTACCTAATCGAAGCCTATACTGGGGGGCACCTATCTAATCTAACCTATACTGGGGGGCAGCTACCTAATCTAACCTATACTGGGGGCAGCTACCTAATCTAACCTATACTGGGGGGCAGCTACGTAATTTAACCTATACTGGGGGGCACCTAACTAATCTAACCTATACTGGGGGGCACCTACCTAATCTAACCTATACTGGGGGGCACCTACCTAATCTAACCTATACTGGGGGGCACCTACCTATCTAACTTATACTGGGGGCAGCTACCTGTCTAACCTAGAAAAAACAAAACAACCACTAACCAGTATATGCTGCTCAAAAAACTGCAATTTATTGACTCTAACATGTAATTTTATACACACTTTTTTTGTTGAGATTGTGTCAGAATTATCTGACACTATGCAATAAAGTTGCCAATGCAAAATAAAGTGCTGCTGCTGAGTAAAGACAGCGTGGAAGAATCCCCAGGGAATAGCGTTCTCTAATTCAGATAGCCCACTTCATAAATTCATAAAAATAGCCCAAGGCATAGACGTTTTTTGGTGATGCCAATAATGCTTGTCTGTGAGGAGACCTAAAGAGAAGGGGGGGGGGGGGCATCACAACCTCCACTTTTAGAAAACCCACTGCAGGAAATACCCTTTTACATTATCGGAGTGCCCATTTAACCTCACAAAAGCGTGCGGTCCCTATAGGCCAATTCTTACGCCTTAGAAGAAATTGCAGCAATATAGAATGTTTCAAAAAAGAGGCACTAGATCTGAAACTAGACTAAAAGCCAGAGGATATCCTAATAAGCTTCTTAAGACAGCTTATTATAGAGCCCTTAGGACAAATCGGGAAGATCTATTATCAAAAAAGTCACATACTAAGGCACAGTTTTGCCCTAGGCTCATAGCTACATATGGCCCTCACTGGAACAGGCTCAGAGACACTTTGCAGCGTTTCTGGCCTATATTACAAAATGATGCAAAAATTTCTCAAATAATAGGCCCAAGACCCCTAATTACGGCAAGACGGAATAAAAATTTAGCAGATATACTTACCCAATCTGAATATAAATCGAAAAAAACTTCATTTTTCCAGAAACGCCATGGGATGACCCAATGTAAAAAATGCTCTGTATGCCAATATGTAGATATAACAGATAAATTTACTAACTCAGTAGGAGATAGGACATACAGCATTAGAAGCTCAGTTGATTGTTTGAGCACGTTTGTTGTGTATCAGATGACTTGCCCGTGCGGGAAACACTATATAGGCAAGACTGAGAGAGAATTACGTACCAGAATACAGGAACATGTGAGATCTATTGTTGACTCTGCTAAGGAGGAAAAAAGAGATAAAACCCCAATAGCTTCCCATTTTGCAGAGTTTCACAACTCAGACCCGGCAGGTTTGAAATTTAAGGCTATATATCGATTAGATCCAGGAATTAGATTTTGCAATATGAGAGCTCAATTAATCAAAAAGGAAAGTTTCTGGATATATCAATTAAAAACATTGACTCCTCATGGTCTGAATGTCGATCTGAACCTGAAAGTTTTTTTGAAGTAGAATATACATTTAACTATAGTGGGTTTAATTTTTAAATATCCCTTATGTATACTTTGCTAGGATAATCATGTTGCAGTGACTGTTCTAACCACAAGATGTCCCCAAATGACGTTCGCCAAAAAATATGTCTCTCCTCCACTAGATGGAGTATTCAAAGCCCCTTAATTATGGTGGCCTGCCGTGTATAAATACTGGGGGAGAAGGATGGAAAACGTGATGACGTAGCACGTCCTGATGAAGCTCCGGTGGGCGGGGCGAAACGCGTAGACGTCATGCTACGCTTCTTTTCGTATGGGATGCCACCATTTACCTGATGGGAGCCGCCGCCATCTTCCTATGAGCCAGCCTGTAAGAGTCCGCCAGCTTATCCGCTACCAGCGGCTACTAACTGCTCCTAACCGTTTGATTGCGGGAATCCGTGTCACTACACCAAGCCCGGATACCAGCTAAGATAAGTGCCAGTGTATTGCATCATGTTTAAAGCTACCTTATACAGCAACGCAGCACGCAGAGGCCTGGCTTCAGTCGGCTACTGTGATACCCACCACTAAGTTGTCCCAACTATATGGAGATCTAACAACTAGTTGGGCTCAGCGGGGTCACCAGTTACTTTGCCTTGCGGCACATGGATAAAAGTTCCATTTCTCTTCAGGAACAATACGTGGTCCATAGGCCAGAATACATGTTATAAGCAATTAGCCTATGTGCTGGACATACTGGGTTGCTTGGTGCCTTTCAGAGCAAAAAGGCTGTTTGCGAGGACATTGCTACAGCGTAGCTTTAATGGATGCTTCCCAATATTTGAATGGCAATATATGTGATGGTAATCATATCTATATCATTATACCAGACTTTGAACATTAGTCACTGTGCAATACTGCAAATATGGGTGTGTGTACTTTGTTTCATAAGAAGGAGCGATGCACCTCTGTGCTATAACAATGTTTGTCTGCATGGAGTAAACAACCAAGACACTATGCGGATTTATGGCTGATTACTTAATATTACTTTGGCTGGAATGATATAGGTTGCTTTCTTGTGCTGTTCCATGAAGGCTTGCTATTTTGCTGCGGATATGGCTCCCATCTTTGGACATTGAACTGTTGGCTCCTATACATCCAGTGAATAGAAACTTTATTCAAATTACTTTCGTGGCACCTATCATCCTTTATGAGCGATCTATGTATACCAAGGACTTTTTAGATCCATTTGTCTCGTATTAGATCAAGGAATGGTGCCCCTAAGATGTCTCACTCTATCTCAATATGACCCAGGCTATCAGATTTAAGCCATTTGTATACTTATTGGCGGTTTAATTGTCTGATCATATTGGTCATGCCTGTAAATGCCCTCTGTGAGTGGTTATGACCTCTTTAAACTTTCCTTTATAGGTCTCCTCACAGATTAGGACACAGGCATCACCAAGATCTACATACCAGGTATTCAATCCGGTTGTTCCATTCTGTCCTAATATGATCCAGGTTATCAGATTCAAGCTATCTGTATACTTATTGGCGGTTTAATTGTCCGATCATATTGGTCATGCCTACAAATGCCCTCTGTGAGTGGTTATGACCTCTTTAAAGGTCTCCTCACAGATTAGGACACAGGCATCACCAAGATCTACATACCAGGTATTCAATCCGGTTGTTCCATTCTGTCCTAATATGATCCAGGTTATCAGATTCAAGCTATCTGTATACTTATTGGCGGTTTAATTGTCCGATCATATTGGTCATGCCTACAACTGCCCTCTGTGAGTGGTTATGACCTCTTTAACCTGCTGGGCGGTCTGGACGAGCACAGCTCGTCCAGTACCGCCGGAGGCTGCCGCTCAGGCCCTGCTGGGCCGATTTGGCTGAAATAAAAAGCAGCACACGCAGCCGGCACTTTGCCAGCCGCGTGTGCTGCCTGATCGCCGCCGCTCTGCGGCGATTCGCCGCGAGCAGCGGCGAAAGAGGGCCCCCCTAGCCGCCTGAGCCCTGCGCAGCCGGAACAAAAAGTTCCGGCCAGCGCTAAGGGCTGGATCGGAGGCGGCTGACGTCACGACGTCGGCTGACGTCGATGACGTCACTCCGCTCGTCGCTATGGCGACGATATAAGCAAAACAAGGAAGGCCGCTCATTGCGGCCTTCCTTGTTTATTCTGGGCGCCGGAGGCGATCGGAAGATCGCCTCCGGAGCGCCCTCTAGTGGGCTTTCATGCAGCCAACTTTCAGTTGGCTGCATGAAATAGTTTTTTTTTTTATTAAAAAAAAACCCTCCCGCAGCCTGCCTGGCGATCTTAATAGAACGCCAGGCAGGTTAAACTTCCTTTATAGGTCTCCTCATGGATTAGGATATAGGCATCACCAAGAGCTACATGCCAGGTATTCAATCTGGTTTCATTGATGACCAAGGCTATTTGATTTAATTTAATTCGATACCTATTGTTGGTTTAATTATTTGACCATATTGGTCATGCCTGCAAATGCCCTCCGTGAGTGGTTATGACCTCCCTATACCACTCCTTATAGGTCTCCTCACGAATCAGGACACAGGCATCACCAAGATCTATCTGTCAGGTATCCAATTTGGTATTATTGGTCATTATGTAATTTGGCTACGCCAGTCTTGTGTCACAGTGAGTGGTTTTGACCTTATTTAACTTCTCTTTAGGTCTCCTCACAGACAAGCATTATTGGCATCACCAAAAAACGTCTATGCCTTGGGCTATTTTTGTGAATTTATGAAGTGGGCTATCTGAATTAGAGAACGCTATTCCCTGGGGATTCTTCCACGCTGTCTTTACTCAGCAGCAGCACTTTATTTTGCATTGGCAACTTTATTGCATAGTGTCAGATAATTCTGACACAATCTCAACAAAAAAAGTGTGTATAAAATTACATGTTAGAGTCAATAAATTGCAGTTTTTTGAGCAGCATATACTGGTTAGTGGTTGTTTTGGTTTTTCTTGATATTTTTACCAGTGCTGGTACCTGCATAAGATACACACTAGATTCTAAACCAATAACTTTATTTAACCTGTCTAACCTATACTGGGGGGCACCTACCTAATCTAACCTATACTGGGGGGCAGCTACCTAATCTAACCTATACTGGGGGGCAGCTACCTAATCTAACCTATACTGGGGGGCAGCTACCTAATCTACCCTATACTGGGGGCAGCTACCTAATCTAACCTATACTGGGGGGCAGCTACCTAATCTAACCTATACTGGGGGCACCTACCTAATCTAACCTATACTGGGGGGCACCTACCTAATCTAACCTTTACTGGGGGGCAGCTACCTATCTAACCTATACTGGGGGGCAGCTACCTAATCTAACCTATACTGGGGGGCAGCTACCTAATCTTACCTATACTGGGGGCAGCTACCTAATATAACCTATACTGGGAGGCAGCTACCTAATCTAACCTATACTGGGGGCACCTACCTATCTAACCTATACTGGGGGGCAGCTACCTATCTAACCTATAGTGGGAACATTAACCTATCTAACCTGTATTGGGGGCACCTACCTAACTAACCTACACTCGGGGCATCTACCTATCTAACCTAGGCTGGGGGCAACTATTCTGGCTACCTATATTAGAGGCACCCACCTAATTAACCTGTACTGGGGGCACCTACCTATCTAACTTATACCGGGGGCCACGTAGAAAAAAAGGAAAAAGACAGTCGGCACTACTTGGAGAAGTTACCCTTTAGATGTGTTGGGACTGACTCACAAAACACCTATATTCCAGATGCGTGCTCAGGATGACATAACGCTGCAGCATAACATTGTAACAAAGGAGATTGAAAAACATCCGGCACTGCATTGAAGAAATTGCGCATTTATTCTGGACTTGTGCTCAAAAATTGTTAGGATGCAAACAGCAAACAATGTTGGGACAGTGAGAAAAGAAAACAGAAGCTGCTGGCACTGCAAAGGTCACTCCACATCCAGGAAAGGGGAGGAGGGGGAAGAGGGAGCACTGCGCAGCCCCAGACGGAGGTGTAAACAAAGTGTGTCTTCAGCGTGCTCAGGCCCAAGTTACAACATGACTGGAAGGAGGAGAGAAAAGCGCCGGCACTTGCTGTCATACACTTTATTGAGACAGTGATAAAATTCATGCAGGAAATTCTTGCAGACAAAAAACGGAATAACACATACCGTGGGTTGATGCAACAGGTGCGGTGGGTGCGGTGGGTGGGGTGCCTGACGGCCGTTTCGCGCAATGTGCGCTTCTACGGAGGCTATACGGGGTGGTCTCATCACAGGCTGGCTTATAAGCCCATCCTAGGCCTGTACGCGGCGATCCGCCGCCGAATATGCCACCTCCCCCAGGTCGTGACGCCACGCCTCCCCATTGGCCGCTCACCAAACAGGGGCGGCTGGAGGCAAGTGACGTCATGCACATCCTGACTACGGTGGCTCGACAGGGGAACACTGTATTAGGTTTCCCAGGCAACCAGTGCAAGTCGAGCCAACAGCGTAAGTCAGGAAGTGCTGCTGCCATCTTGTGGCCAAAATGGAAATTGCAGCCCCATAGCTACAAAGTGCGTAAATAGTGCAGAATCAAAGCTTTTTATATGTAATAAAGAAAAAAATAGTGGATGGAATATCACTCATCTTCACAATTTTTAAAACAGTGTTTTTTAGTGTCCCTAGGCTCACTGGGCCAGCTAACGCGGAAATTAAGCAAAACTCATGTGGTGCTCAAATATATTAACAGTGGTATTGTTTCATAATGAAAGGGTGGCTGGTTATATAAACCAGAACAAACGTGAGCACCACAAAAACTTGGTGCATCATATTGTGATCTGCTGTAAAAAACAAATATGTGGTTGTTCGTGAACAAGCAGGACCAGTGGTTCCAGGACCATAATTGTTGCAGAAACGCTTAAAACCATTTGTGCTCATAGATGTGGTGGGGGACATATTGGAAACTTAAAAACAATACGTGAGGGAGGGTATAGATGTTGGTTCCTCTCCCTCGCTGGAAAGGTATAGTAAGCTACGAGGCAAAGGGCATTGGTACATATAATATTAAAACCGCTAAGGAGACATAAAAACGGGCCTATGTGTGTGGAATAGATCACACCTGTATGGCAGGAGCCATCCCTACACAGTTTAGACACACTAAGGAGAAAGGTCAAAACATAAGGCCATAAACCAACCATCACAGCATACATAGGTCAAAGGGAAAGGGAAGGGTGAGACGGGGAACAGGGACACAGGGGAGGGAATGGGGTGCGGGAAAATGGAGGGCAAGGAGACCGGGGAGGGACTGGGAAGGACACGGTAAGGAGGAGTCTTGGGATGGGAAAGGTGGGGAAGGGAAAGGGAACAAAGGGGAAAGTCCTCGTGTGCTGAGTCCCAGAGGACCAAGCGTCATGTCAGTTCATCATAGATGGATAAAGAGGTAAAGAGGTGTTACTCCTTCATCATGGGTCCAAGAAGCAGGAGAGATCAGTGTGGTCATTCATTCCGAGTGGTCCCATGGCATCAGTTCTCAGAATCATACGGGCCTCTTCTCTCTTTAAATTCCTTTCTCTGTTACCCCCACGTCTTGGGGGTGGAACCTGCAGTAGTCCTGCAAAGGTTAGTTTTGTGGGGTCTCCTTGGTGGGCCTCCCTCATATGCATGATTACCCTAGTGGAGCCTTTGCCCGACTCAATCGAGTGAAAGTGCTCACGGAACCTCCTATTCAATGACCTAGTGGTTTCCCCTATGTAAAACCTACCACAGGGGCACCACAGCGCGTAAACGGAAAAAACTGTTTGACACGTAAAAAAGTCCCGTACGTAGCGACGCATCGGGCCCACCTGGTAATAAGAACCAATGGCCATGTTGGGGCACGACACACACCGACCGCACCTGTGGTTCCCCTGCGGCAGATGATCCCTCAACCAGTTGCCACTACCATTGCTTGACAGAAATTCGCTTCTGCTTATTTTTGAGCCAATGGTAGGGGCCCTCTTAAAGGAGAACAAGGGTCCATCTTCTACTAATGGCCTCAAGATAGGGTCCCTTAAAAGGATGTCCCAATTCTTCTTGATCATCTTTTGAATCTTGTCTGCCATAGGAGTATAATCAAAAGTAAACGGGACCTGCCCTCTGCTTGGGGCGTTTTTCTTTTTCCGATTCTGTCTCCCTAAGAGTTGCTTCCTGTTTGTTCCGCTCGCTTTTTTAAAAGCTTTCTGGATCATCTCTTGCTCATATCCTCTACCAAGAAGTCTCTTCCCTAGAGCCTCTGATTGTGATACGAAACTCGCATCATCTGCATTGTTCCTCCGCAGCCTAAGGAACTGGCTATAGGGTATCGATTGGGTTACATGGTTAGGGTGGAAACTTGATCTATGCAAGAGGGCATTGGAGGCTGTCGGCTTCCGAAAGCCCCTGGGAATTAGGATATCTCCTTGTACCTCCAGCTCTAGGTCCAGGAAGGCAACCTTGTCGTGACTAGTCGTGGCAGTGAAAGCCATGTTCATAGTGTTGTTGTTCAAATACATTAAGAACTCATCAAAGGTTGCACAAGTCCCAGACCAAAAGATAAGGACGTCGTCCACGTACCTGGACCACATCCTGAGGTAGCCCCGGAATGGATTCTCATGGGCGTGTACGTATTGTTCCTCAAACCAAGCGAGAAATATATTGGCATATGTGCAGGAGACCGCCGTTCCCATGGCGGTCCCCGACACCTGCCAATACCACTTACCGTCGAACAGAAAGGCATTATGGGACAGGACAAACATAAGGCACTCGCAAATGAAGTCCTTAAAATCGTTATCACTGTTTGTCCTGTCAAGGAAGAGCCTCACAGCCTGCACCCCCAATTGGTGGGGGATGCGGCTGTAGAGGCTCTCCACATCCACAGTTGCAAGCAGGTCCCCCTGGACCCACGTGAGATCTTCAAGGCCTCTAAGGACATCCAACGTGTCCTGGAGGTGGGAGGGGATCGCATCCAATAAGGGCCTCAGAACGTGGTCCAGATACCTGGACAACCGCTCGGTAACCGACCCAATGCCCGAGACAATGGGTCGGCCCGGAGGGTTGGTCTGGGACTTGTGCACCTTGGGTATATGGTACCATACTGGCTTAATGGGAAAATCTGGTAGAAGGTCCTTTGCTAATTTGGGGTCCAAGACCCCCTTCTCAGCACCCCGTCTCAACAGGGATCTCAGGCGGTCTTGATACATGACAGTGGGGTCCCTGCCTAATGGCCTATAGGTACTAGTATCCCCCAGTTGTCTCAACGCTTCTATTTTGTATTGTTCCTCGGTCATGATAACGATTGTTCCGCCCTTATCTGCGTGTTTTATTTGGAGATCCGGTCTCTTCCTTAGCCAGTGTAGGGCTCTTTCCTCCTGTGGTGTCAAATTCTTCGGGCCTTGGGGATAAACTTCCGCTTTCATTTCTTTTTCCATAATTTTTTGAAAGATATCCAGGCATGACCCAGGTTGTACGTGGAATGGTGTGAGGGATCTACAGGCTTTAAAATCGGTCCGCAAACTTTTGAACATGCTATCCTTGGATTGTTCATCCTCTAGCTCCTTCAATATTTCAAAATTAAGGAGATCCTGCTGGTCCCAACTCATCCCCAGGCTGAAGCCTAGTGAACTTATCATGGTGCTCCGATCCTCGTTTCCCTGCTTGCTCATAGCAAATTCCTTCTTAGCGAACTGCAATTGTATATTCAATCTCCTCACGTTTTTATATAGGTCTATTCTATACTGGGCGTAATCAAACTCGGTAGTGATACTAAAATTCAGTCCCTTCTGCAGTAATGCCACAGTGCCCTCAGGGAGTTGATACTCCGATAAATTCAAAACTTGCAACTGTTCCTGGTGGTCGTCTTGCAACCCCAGTTCCTTCAATTCCTCCTCCGCTTCGGCTGCGCCGGATCCTTCCTGTCCTCCCAGGATATGTTCCTCCCTTTTCTCTTTTGCCTTCTTCTTGCCTCTCCCCCTCCTTGTCCTCCGCCTAAAGGGGCACCTTCAGGTTTTGTGTACAACTTAGTCTGCTTGAGCACGCAATTATGACATCTATGACCACTAGCAATGACACAGTGTATTCTGACTCTGAAAACGAGGATTCGCTTAGTGGAGAGGAGCCCGAGGGAGCAGCAGTTGAAAAGGGCAGGAATGATGTCAAATCATTTTTCAAGAATCCTGCCGTATCAACAGTAGCTAATAAAACGGTGGGTGCCAGGGTGGCGGAAACTAATTTGGAAAGGCTGTGTGAGAAGGAGGTAAAGTTGTTTTGGACGAAAACCACATTGCAGCAATATAAGGATGATGGCATAACAGCACGGGGATTTAGGAGGTACACTGAGCCGTCTGAGTACCAGGACGATGAAGATTTCGTTAAAATATGGAAGGGTGCCTTCATAGAACAAGCCGTCCGGCTACAAGACATAGTACTTGAACGTACAAAGCAAGAACACACTAAGGTGCTGAAAGAAATCGATACAATCAAAACGCAGTACCAAGGCTTGGTTGATCGAGAACAGTATACAAAAACTCTGAAACGTATTGACCGCAAACTAACTGGCCTACAGGACACGATCAAGGAACGCAAATTGCGTAAATTCCAGAGGGATAAAGAGGACTACACGCTTAAACGCTTCTTCTCGTGGCAGAAGGCTAGGGCACCAAGATCCCCGAGAAGGGGTAGGGGGCACTGGACTACTGAATCCGACTCTAGTGACGAGGAGAATAGCAAGCCGAAACCAAGAAGGCAACCCGTGGACACAAAACCTGAAGGTGCCCCTTTAGGCGGAGGACAAGGAGGGGGAGAGGCAAGAAGAAGGCAAAAGAGAAAAGGGAGGAACATATCCTGGGAGGACAGGAAGGATCCGGCGCAGCCGAAGCGGAGGAGGAATTGAAGGAACTGGGGTTGCAAGACGACCACCAGGAACAGTTGCAAGTTTTGAATTTATCGGAGTATCAACTCCCTGAGGGCACTGTGGCGTTACTGCAGAAGGGACTGAATTTTAGTATCACTACCGAATTTGATTACGCCCAGTATAGAATAGACCTATATAAAAACGTGAGGAGATTGAATATACAATTGCAGTTCGCTAAGAAGGAATTTGCTATGAGCAAGCAGGGAAACGAGGATCGGAGCACCATGATAAGTTCACTAGGCTTCAGCCTGGGGATGAGTTGGGACCAGCAGGATCTCCTTAATTTTGAAATATTGAAGGAGCTAGAGGATGAACAATCCAAGGATAGCATGTTCAAAAGTTTGCGGACCGATTTTAAAGCCTGTAGATCCCTCACACCATTCCACGTACAACCTGGGTCATGCCTGGATATCTTTCAAAAAATTATGGAAAAAGAAATGAAAGCGGAAGTTTATCCCCAAGGCCCGAAGAATTTGACACCACAGGAGGAAAGAGCCCTACACTGGCTAAGGAAGAGACCGGATCTCCAAATAAAACACGCAGATAAGGGCGGAACAATCGTTATCATGACCGAGGAACAATACAAAATAGAAGCGTTGAGACAACTGGGGGATACTAGTACCTATAGGCCATTAGGCAGGGACCCCACTGTCATGTATCAAGACCGCCTGAGATCCCTGTTGAGACGGGGTGCTGAGAAGGGGGTCTTGGACCCCAAATTAGCAAAGGACCTTCTACCAGATTTCCCCATTAAGCCAGTATGGTACCATATACCCAAGGTGCACAAGTCCCAGACCAACCCTCCGGGCCGACCCATTGTCTCGGGCATTGGGTCGGTTACCGAGCGGTTGTCCAGGTATCTGGACCACGTTCTGAGGCCCTTATTGGATGCGATCCCCTCCCACCTCCAGGACACGTTGGATGTCCTTAGAGGCCTTGAAGATCTCACGTGGGTCCAGGGGGACCTGCTTGCAACTGTGGATGTGGAGAGCCTCTACAGCCGCATCCCCCACCAATTGGGGGTGCAGGCTGTGAGGCTCTTCCTTGACAGGACAAACAGTGATAACGATTTTAAGGACTTCATTTGCGAGTGCCTTATGTTTGTCCTGTCCCATAATGCCTTTCTGTTCGACGGTAAGTGGTATTGGCAGGTGTCGGGGACCGCCATGGGAACGGCGGTCTCCTGCACATATGCCAATATATTTCTCGCTTGGTTTGAGGAACAATACGTACACGCCCATGAGAATCCATTCCGGGGCTACCTCAGGATGTGGTCCAGGTACGTGGACGACGTCCTTATCTTTTGGTCTGGGACTTGTGCAACCTTTGATGAGTTCTTAATGTATTTGAACAACAACACTATGAACATGGCTTTCACTGCCACGACTAGTCACGACAAGGTTGCCTTCCTGGACCTAGAGCTGGAGGTACAAGGAGATATCCTAATTCCCAGGGGCTTTCGGAAGCCGACAGCCTCCAATGCCCTCTTGCATAGATCAAGTTTCCACCCTAACCATGTAACCCAATCGATACCCTATAGCCAGTTCCTTAGGCTGCGGAGGAACAATGCAGATGATGCGAGTTTTGTATCACAATCAGAGGCTCTAGGGAAGAGACTTCTTGGTAGAGGATATGAGCAAGAGATGATCCAGAAAGCTTTTAAAAAAGCGAGCGGAACAAACAGGAAGCAACTCTTAGGGAGACAGAATCGGAAAAAGAAAAACGCCCCAAGCAGAGGGCAGGTCCCGTTTACTTTTGATTATACTCCTATGGCAGACAAGATTCAAAAGATGATCAAGAAGAATTGGGACATCCTTTTAAGGGACCCTATCTTGAGGCCATTAGTAGAAGATGGACCCTTGTTCTCCTTTAAGAGGGCCCCTACCATTGGCTCAAAAATAAGCAGAAGCGAATTTCTGTCAAGCAATGGTAGTGGCAACTGGTTGAGGGATCATCTGCCGCAGGGGAACCACAGGTACGGTCGGTGTGTGTCGTGCCCCAACATGGCCATTGGTTCTTATTACCAGGTGGGCCCGATGCGTCGCTACGTACGGGACTTTTTTACGTGTCAAACAGTTTTTTCCGTTTACGCGCTGTGGTGCCTGTGTGGTAGGTTTTTCATAGGGGAAACCACTAGGTCATTGAATAGGAGGTTCCGTGAGCACTTTCACTCGATTGAGTCGGGCAAAGGCTCCACTAGGGTAATCATGCATATGAGGGAGGCCCACCAAGGAGACCCCACAAAACTAACCTTTGCAGGACTACTGCAGGTTCCACCCCCAAGACGTGGGGGTAACAGAGAAAGGAATTTAAAGAGAGAAGAGGCCCGTATGATTCTGAGAACTGATGCCATGGGACCACTCGGAATGAATGACCACACTGATCTCTCCTGCTTCTTGGACCCATGATGAAGGAGTAACACCTCTTTACCTCTTTATCCATCTATGATGAACTGACATGACGCTTGGTCCTCTGGGACTCAGCACACGAGGACTTTCCCCTTTGTTCCCTTTCCCTTCCCCACCTTTCCCATCCCAAGACTCCTCCTTACCGTGTCCTTCCCAGTCCCTCCCCGGTCTCCTTGCCCTCCATTTTCCCGCACCCCATTCCCTCCCCTGTGTCCCTGTTCCCCGTCTCACCCTTCCCTTTCCCTTTGACCTATGTATGCTGTGATGGTTGGTTTATGGCCTTATGTTTTGACCTTTCTCCTTAGTGTGTCTAAACTGTGTAGGGATGGCTCCTGCCATACAGGTGTGATCTATTCCACACACATAGGCCCGTTTTTATGTCTCCTTAGCGGTTTTAATATTATATGTACCAATGCCCTTTGCCTCGTAGCTTACTATACCTTTCCAGCGAGGGAGAGGAACCAACATCTATACCCTCCCTCACGTATTGTTTTTAAGTTTCCAATATGTCCCCCACCACATCTATGAGCACAAATGGTTTTAAGCGTTTCTGCAACAATTATGGTCCTGGAACCACTGGTCCTGCTTGTTCACGAACAACCACATATTTGTTTTTTACAGCAGATCACAATATGATGCACCAAGTTTTTGTGGTGCTCACGTTTGTTCTGGTTTATATAACCAGCCACCCTTTCATTATGAAACAATACCACTGTTAATATATTTGAGCACCACATGAGTTTTGCTTAATTTCCGCGTTAGCTGGCCCAGTGAGCCTAGGGACACTAAAAAACACTGTTTTAAAAATTGTGAAGATGAGTGATATTCCATCCACTATTTTTTTCTTTATTACATATAAAAAGCATTGATTCTGCACTATTTACGCACTTTGTAGCTATGGGGCTGCAATTTCCATTTTGGCCACAAGATGGCAGCAGCACTTCCTGACTTACGCTGTTGGCTCGACTTGCACTGGTTGCCTGGGAAACCTAATACAGTGTTCCCCTGTCGAGCCACCGTAGTCAGGATGTGCATGACGTCACTTGCCTCCAGCCGCCCCTGTTTGGTGAGCGGCCAATGGGGAGGCGTGGCGTCACGACCTGGGGGAGGTGGCATATTCGGCGGCGGATCGCCGCGTACAGGCCTAGGATGGGCTTATAAGCCAGCCTGTGATGAGACCACCCCGTATAGCCTCCGTAGAAGCGCACATTGCGCGAAACGGCCGTCAGGCACCCCACCCACCGCACCCACCGCACCTGTTGCATCAACCCACGGTATGTGTTATTCCGTTTTTTGTCTGCAAGAATTTCCTGCATGAATTTTATCACTGTCTCAATAAAGTGTATGACAGCAAGTGCCGGCGCTTTTCTCTCCTCCTTCCAAACAGCAAACAATTCAACATGAAGAACAATACAGTCCTACCATAGGTGCTTGAATGGCAGTGAGTGCTGGGTGTGATACGGGCAGCCTGACGGCCGTTTCGCATGGCGGTGCTTCTTCTAAGGCTCAACCACGCCGGCACTCAGTATCAGCCAGGTTTTTATTTCCTGGATGTAATCGGCGATGGGCGGGCATGGGTCCGCCTCTCACGTCATCGCCTACTGGTGCTCGGCTGGGCCTGTAACTCGCGCGACTACTACTGGAAGCGCGAGTAGGAGGTCGCATATGAATGACGCATTACGCATCATCTGTATCCGGGCAGAAAAGCTGCCCTCCGAGATCACGCTTAATTGCCTACTGGTCCAAGCCGACTGACGTCGGCGTGGCACGTGTTGTAAACAAAGGCTGGTGTATTCCCCAGCCAATCCGCGTGTCCCTAGATGCGTGATGCGTCTTTCACGGCTTGCTTATAGAAAAAGTGATGAAAAGATGAAAAGGTGAGAACACTAAGTGGAAATGTGAGTTCAGTTAAGAATAGAAACGGAAAAATAAGATATAAGACTAAAAGATGCAAGATAAAGAAGCAAGTCTTGCAACATTGACCGGGCAGTGTGTCAGCTTCGGCACCGCCTCTGGACAAGGGCGGTGCGTCTACCGGCACACATATGAACGAGAGGAGAGGGGAAAACCCGCATAGTTAAACTAAGCACCAATACCACTAATAGACATATAAAAATCAGTGGAACAACCCCTGATATACATTGTAATATTAACAACAGACATAAAATTCAGTATCAATAATGACTAGGGTGATCAGTATTCTAGTACTTCTAGACAATAAAAGATATATCTTACTTTAAACCTCCAGACTGACAGCATGGTTCAAAATATCCAGGGTTCCATTACAAATCCCCCCCTAATCAAGTCAGGAATCTAAAAAGCATGCAAGATCATTGTGATCATTGAATCCCAGAGGACCCATGGCTTCACTATTAATAATAATCAGGGACTCCCTTCGAAGAAGGAGACGTGCCCGATCCCCTCCCCTTGAGGGAATGCTAACCTGGGTGAGTCCACAAAATTGCAGGACTGCTGGATTACTGGCATGTACCTCACGTACATGTTCAATTAGCCTTGGGGCCCCCTTCCCATTTTCAATGGAGCGCCAATGCTCCTGAATTCTTTCTTTCATAGGACGAGTGGTCTTACCTACATAGAAACGGCCGCAGGGGCACCACAGGGCATAAACCACAAACGGTGTGTTGCAAGTAATAAGCTCCCGCACTGTCCAATCAAATGAACCAAGACGGTACATTGTACCCGTCTTCATGTATTGACAGTGAGAGCAGTGTCTGCACCTGTGGTTCCCCCTCGGCCGTCCCCTCTGCAGCCAATTCTCCACCCTTTCGGACCTAAACTCACTCTTTGTGACCTTATCCCCAATCGTGGGGGCACGTCTAAAGGCAATCAACGGGGATGCGGGCAAAATCTCCTTTAAAGCTGGGTCCCTGATCAACAAAGACCAGTTTTTCTCGATGACCCTCCTCACATGATGTGCCATGTGTGTATATTCAAATGTGAGGGGAATTATACCTTCTGATTCGGAGTCCTTAGGACCCCATAAAAGATCATGTCTCATTTTTCCCTTAGCTCTATTAAAGGCTTTATTCACATCTTTTTCTGCATTGCCTCTACTTAGAAGTCTCTGTTCCAGCTCCATACCCTGCAGTAAGAAATCCTCATAATTGGCATTGTTCCTTCTAAGCCGGAGGAATTGGCCGTAGGGCATGGAGCCTACCACATGAGAGGGATGGAAACTATCTCGGCGTAAAAGGGCATTAGTGGCAGTAGACTTGCGATGACCCCTAGTTATTATTCGGTCATCGCATATCTCTAATTCTAGGTCAAGAAAGGCTAGTTTGGCGGGACCTACCTCATATGTAAAAGCCATATTCACCTGGTTCACATTTAGGTAGTTGACAAAGCCAACAAAGTCCCGCTCAGTGCCAGACCAGAACACCAGGACGTCGTCCACGTACCTGGACCACCTCCTGATGTAAGACTTGTATGGGTTGGAATTATTATGTACATAGTCCTCTTCCCAGGCTGCTAGAAAGAGATTGGCATAAACACATGCCACCGGCATGCCCATGGCAGTACCAGACACCTGTCTGTACCATTGTCTATCAAATCTGAACGCATTGTGAGACAGTATGAAGGATAAACATTCACAAACGAAGTCTATCCGACCATCATCATTCCATTTACGACTCAAGAACCGTCGGACCGCCTCCACACCCAATTGGTGTGGAATGCGGCTATACAAACTTTCTACATCTATTGATGCCAGAATATCCCCTGGAGCCCAGGTGTAGCCCTCCACCCCCCTCAACACTTCCAAAGTGTCGAGCATGTGGGAGGGCGGGCACCTGCTCCAAGAGTGGTCTCAGGAGGTGGTCCAGGTAGCGGGATAGTCTCTCGGTCACAGAGCCTACACCCGAAACTATAGGACGTCCTGGTGGTCTGGTCAGGGACTTGTGTACTTTCGGGAGATAATACCAGACAGGTTTACGAGGAAACTCCGGGAGCAATCCACTAGCCAGTGATTGTGTCAGGTAACCCCCCTCTGCTCCTCGACGGAGTAGGGAACTCAAGGCTCCCTGGAACCTGAAAGTGGGATCAAAGCTCATAGGTACATAGGTTCTCCTATCTCCTAACTGCCGCATTGCTTCCTCTTTGTACTGATCTACAGAGAGGACTACGATTGATCCCCCTTTGTCTGACTTCTTTACTATTAAATCAGACCTGTTCTTAATCCACTTTAAGGCTCTATTCTCCGATTCTGCAATATTAGCGGTTGCTGTAGGATACCTCAATGCCTTCATTTCCTTCTCGACTATTGTCTGGAACAAATCGAGGCTTGAACCTGCCTGAACGATTTACAAGCCCTGTATGGAGTCGGGTGATGGCAAGTCGGACCAGGAGTACTGGAAGGAGGGACGGAAGTGGATTGGGGCTAGGAAGCTTGAGAGGGGTGGGGGAGGGGTAAGGATTGGGATAGTGAAGGGATGGATAGGGAAGAATGAGGGAAGGTCTCGACTTCCATCTCTTGATTCATAATTGTATCTTCTGGGGTAGCTTCATTCTCCAGTTCTTGTAATAAAGAAAGAATCTCCCTATCCCCCTCAGACCATGTTAGCTGAGGATTGAACCCCAGGGGACCAATCCGACTAGAGTCGGTGTTACTGTCTTTAGAGCAATCTGCAGTTCCTTTTTTCTGGAACGCCTGTTTGATGTTCAACTGCCTAATGTTCTTATATAAGTCCACCTTAAACCGGCTATAATCAAATTCCTGTACCAATGAACAGTTCAAGCCCTTCTGTAATACTGAGACGCATTCCTCCGGTAAGGCTACCCCGGACAGGTTGATGACTTCCAGTGGAAGGAAGCCCATCTCCTCTACTTCCTGGGGGTGCGGGGGTGGCGCTGATCCTTCCAATAAACCCTTTTCCTCTTCGGCTTTCTTCTTGTGTCGGCCCCTACCCCTCCTGACGCGCCTTCTAAAGGGGCATCTACTGGGATATTGGGGTCCTTGTTGGGGGTAGATGGAGTAACCGGGGTCTTGGGTGCTGCCCCCTCCTCCCCACTAGAGTCAGAGTCCGTTGTCCAATAGCCTAACTTGGGTTTCCTTGGTGGATTCTGGCCTCTGGGAAACGCCCCCCTTCTAAAAGCTGACTGCCAAGAAAAGTGCTTGCCCAATGCAAAGTCCTCTTTGTCCCGCAGGAACTTACGCAGCTTCCTTTCCTTTATGCTGTTTTGAATGACTAGGATCTTCTTGTCGATCTTTTTTAAAGTAGATTTGAACCATTCTGGGCTGGTCAACGAGCCAAACTGGTCCTTGATCTTGCCAATCTCCTTGAGTACCCTGGAATGTTCTAATTCAGTTCTTTCCAATACGATATCTTGCAGCACTGCAGCATGCAGTAGATGTGCCTGACGCCACCTTTCTACAAAGGCTGGATCATCCTGATAGCTGGGGGGCAGCTACCTAATCTAACCTATACTGGGGGGCACCTATCTAATCTAACCTATACTGGGGGGCAGCTACCTAATCTAACCTATACTGGGGGCAGCTACCTAATCTAACCTATACTGGGGGGCAGCTACCTAATCTAACCTATACTGGGGGGCACCTACCTAATCTAACCTATACTGGGGGGCACCTACCTAATCTAACCTATACTGGGGGGCACCTACCTATGTAACTTATACTGGGGGCAGCTACCTGTCTAACCTATACTGGGGGCACCTACCTAATCTAACCTATACTGGGGGGCAGCTACCTAATCTAACCTATACTGGGGGGCAGCTACCTAATCTAACCTATACTGGGGGGAAGCTACCTAATCTAACCTATACTGGGGGCAGCTACCTAATCTAACCTATACTGGGGGGCAGCTACCTAATCTAACCTATACTGGGGGCACCTACCTAATCTAACCTATACTGGGGGGCACCTACCTAATCTAACCTTTACTGGGGGGCAGCTACCTATCTAACCTATACTGGGGGGCAGCTACCTAATCTAACCTATACTGGGGGGCAGCTACCTAATCTTACCTATACTGGGGGCAGCTACCTAATCTAACCTATACTGGGGGGCAGCTACCTAATCTAACCTATACAGGGGGCACCTACCTATCTAACCTATACTGGGGGGCAGCTACCTATCTAACCTATAGTGGGAACATTAACCTATCTAACCTGTATTGGGGGCACCTACCTAACTAACTTACACTCGGGGCATCTACCTATCTAACCTAGGCTGGGGGCAACTATTCTGGCTACCTATATTAGAGGCACCCACCTAGCTAACCTGTACTGGGGGCACCTACCTATCTAACTTATACCGGGGGCGCCTGCCTATCTAACCTATACTGGCAGCAACTATACTGGCTACCTATACTGGAGGCACCTACCTGGCTAACCTATACCGGAGGCAACTATACTGGCTCACCTATGCCTGGCTACCTATACTGGGGGGACCTATAGCTGGTTACCTACACTGGGGTACCTATTCTGGGCTACCTATACTGGGGGAATCTATACTGAGTGCAACTAGACCTGGCTAACCTATACTGCGGGCACCCATACCTTGCTTCGGCGGGGGGCACAATTTTCACACCCTCGCCCTGGGTGCATTTTAGCCTAGAAACTGCACTGTCTATATATATATAAATAAACATTTATATTTGACTGCTCTGTTATCATTTTAATTCATTCTATGTTAAACTAAAACATAAACAATCATATACAAATGTATTTTACACAAACAAAATGGGGATTAAGGTTAGATGCCCTTTAGGGGGAAGTTAAGTTTAGGTGCCACCAGGGGTTTTAGGATTAGACATCACCAGTGGGGACTTAGGGTCAGGCGACACGGGGGGGGGGGGGAGGGGGTGTCTTAGGGTTAGGCACCACCAGGGGCAGGGCCGGAGCTACCATAGGAAAAAATAGGCAGTTGCCCCAGGGCCCCAGAGCCTGTAGGGGACCCCAGGTTGTCCCTCCCCCATCTGAACTGTTGCTCCCCAGGGACACTGCAGAGTCTGTTAAGTTGGGGGATGATTGGGGGAGGGTCAGCAGCCAGTTCAGGGGCCCAGGAGGGAAATTTGGCTGCAACAAAGGGCCTCTGATGACGCTTTTTGGTCAGGGTGGTGTCTGTTGGGGGGCCCCAAGGCTAATCTTGCCCTAGGGCCCCATTGTTACTTGAACCGGCCCTGACCAGGGGGGTTGTTAGGGTTAGGCACCACCAGGGAGGTCTTAAGGTTAAACACCACCAGGAACAACTTAGAGTTAGGCACCACCAGGGGGGTCTTAGGGTCAGACACCACCAAGGGGGTCTTAGGGTTAGGCACCGTCGGGGAGGGATCTTAGGGTTAGACACCACCATGGGGGGGTCTTAAGGTTAGGCACCACCAGGGGGGACTTAGGGTTAGGCACCACCAGGGGACGATTCTGTGTGAGTGTAGGGAGAAGTTAGGTTATGGTAAAATATCGATGAGGATGAGATATTTTACTATATGAATGAAGTAGTGCAATATCGCAATATTAAACAATATTTTATCCCTTTTACTGGTCTTCATTTTAGTAAACATAAAAATAGAGGTTACAGTGGGGAATAGTAGAATATCAGTATTTTAAACAATACTTTACGTTTATCATTTTACTAAATGATAATTTTAATATTGTTTATATCCGGTTCCATTTTTAGCTGGGGCCCTTATTATATGCACACCTGAAAAGTCACATTAAAGCATTTACAAACTACTATGTAAAGAGAGGGAAAAATATTTTTTTCTTATATGAATTACAAATGAACTTGTAACGATCGGTGTCAGCACACAGAGAGAATCTGATCACTGATGATCTGCAGAATCATCAATAATACAGATGTATACTTGATTATGGATGATCTGCAGAATCACCAATAATACAAGTATGACTAACCTCTGGACACCTAATAAAGTGTAAGTGTTTGGTGTAACTGTAGGCTATCTCCCATGAGGTGGGAGATACAGGCAGCTCGGCCAAGAACCACCTGAGGGGCAGGTGGCTCTGGGGTGTGCAGGGACTATCTCCTTGAGAGAGGGAATAGTGAGAACCTGGCAACCAGGGATATTTGGAGATCAGATAATAGACTGTACTGCAGCCAGGGGACTCCAGGGGAAGAGGCCACCGGCTGCTAACAGACCGAACTCTCTGAGGAGCCGGAGTCCTAGTGGCAACTGACACTTGGTGGAATTGTGTCACTGCTAGTACAGATAGACTGAGCACTCAAGGGGTGAGTGACAGCCTGGAAGGTCGGGCAGGCCAGGTCGGCAACACACAAGCAGATAAGGTACAGAGACAGAAGGCTGATTCGGTAACCGGGTACAGGCAGGGTTTGGCAACAGGTAGGCAGATATGCAGAGGTACCGAATCAGAAGGCAATAGAGAGGTTGACAGAGCAAATAGTCATAACAGAAATTAAGCAGAGTCCTAGTTTGAGGTGTGAGGTCCTTGGTCTCGACGCCCAGGAACTAGTCTAAAGTATAATACAGCAATGACACAGTAATCCTAAGCTTGGGTGTGAGGTCCTTGGTTTCAACACCCCGGAACTGGTCTAAAGTATAACACAGCAATGCCACAGTAATCCTAAGCTTGGGTGTGAGGTCCTTGGTCTCAACACCCCGGAACTGGTCTAGAGGATAACACAGTAATGACACAGTAGCCCTAAGCTTGGGTGTGAGGTCCTTGGTCTCAACACCCCGGAACTGTTCTAAAGTATAACACAAGCGTAATCTGGCTAAGTGTGAATTCCCAGGTCCACCTGGTTCTAACACACTGTGGGATCTGACTGAGGTCTGAGTGCTCACACGTAAGTATTCGCAACGTCAGACAACCAGCAACTGACAAGCAAGCTATATATATAGTGCAGCGCTCCTCAGCGCCACCCAGCGCCACTCAGCCAATCAATAACTGCGCTGGGATCAGCTGATTGACCTGAACAGCTGATCCCTCTCCTACTGGCATAAAGGTCCTGCCTCCCAGCGTGCGCGCGCGTAGCTCTCCATCTGTGTGCACTAGAAGGCCCAGGCAAACCAGACGCATGCTGCTGTGCGGAAACCGCCGGTCTGAATGTGGAGACAGCCGCCCCGCTGCCAGACCGCACGGCGGCATCTCTGCAATGCATTACAGTACTGACCCCCCCCCCCCCCCCCCCCGAGGAGTGGACTCTGGACACTTCCCGCCGGGCTTCCCAGGATGTGAGTCATGAAATTCTTTCTTTAATTCTTCCGCATGCATGCGACACTCTGGCACCCAAGTTCTTTCCTCCACACCATATCCTTTCCAGTGGACCAGATACTGCACGGTTTTCTGCACTAACCGAGAGTTCAGAATCTTTTCAATCTCATATTCAGGTTGATCATCAACCATCACAGGAGGGGGGGGGGGGGGGGGGGGGGAGAAAGAATCCACGTGCACTGCCGGCTTCAACAGAGACACATGGAATGATCTCACACCTCACATGATGGCTGGGAGATCAATCGCATAAGTGACATTATTAATTTTTCTGGTCACTGGGAATGGTCCTATGAATCTAGGACCCATTTTGGGTGACAGTTGCTTCAGGGCCAAATGCCGAGTGGACACCCACACCAAGTCCCCCGGAGAGAACTTCCACTCTACGGACCGCCTTTTGTCTGCCTGTTTTTTTCTGGGTCTGGAAAGCTTTGCCCAAGTTCCTCTTAACCATTCCCCAAATCTCCTTCAAAGCACTCTGCCAGTCCTCCAGGTCCGGGAATGGTGTAGACGCCACCGGCAATGGGGCAAACTTGGGTGATCTTCCCGACACTACCTGGAATGGGGAAAATCCAGAAGAGGAACTTTTCAGGTTGTTGTGCGCAAATTCTGCAAATGGCGAAAATTTTACCTAATCGGACTGCACATCTGCAACATAACATCTGAGAAATTGTCTCTGTGTGGTCTGTGGGTGGTAGCCTGATGAGAATGCAAGGTCCATATCCAGCTGATGGCAAAAAGCTTTCCAAAACTTAGATACAAATTGGACTCCCCGATCTGACACTACATTTTCCGGAATGCCATGTGTAACGATTTTGGAATCGTCTCCGTGGTCAGCGCACCAGACGTGCGCTGACGCGGCGGATTTCCTCCACAAGCGTATAATTGAGGACACCCAGGCTAGGCGCTATGCACCCGCAGAGGGCAATTCCCAACGGCAGATGGCGCTGTGGAGTGCAGGCGAACACAGCCGCTGCACAGCCACAGATGCCAAATGGGAATTGTACAGATCCAGGACAAGGTACAATCAGGCAGGGCTGGATAGCCCACAGGGAACAGAGCAAAGGGACAGAACCAATGTGTGCCCACCAAACTAGTCGCCACCCAGCAACGGCGAACACACAACGGCGGAAACGAAGTAGGAAACGCAATCGCAAGAATTGCAATTGCCAATAGCGACACAAGACTGAGCAGGACAGAGCACCAGGGTAGCAAAGGCACAGCAAATCATACAAAGAGAAAGATAAGGAAAATAACAAACGCTAGCTGAACGCGAACACCGCACTCATTCGCAACAGTGCACGCATTCGTGCGCGGTCTCCGCGTGTTACGCACAACAGAGACAAGCACGCCTAACTAACCAAAGACAGACAAACATGAAACAGAAAACGCGAGCGCTTGCTTAACGGTTACCTCACCGAGCCTACAGCAAGCGTTCGTATCAGACAAGACAGACAAACGTGAAACAGGAACTAGGCAGAAAGGATCCACCACTCTTCCGTCAGAGCAAGTGTGATCCAAGCAGAAACACAGATCAGAAGGATCCACAGCACTAGCTCAAGGCGAGTGCGATCCAGGTAGACAGAACAGAAGGATCCACAGCACTAGCGCAAGGCGAGTGCGATCCAGGGAAGACAGAACAGAAGGATCCACAGCACTAGCTCAAGGCGAGTGCGATCCAGGTAGACAGAACAGAAGGATCCACAGCACTAGCGCAAGGCGAGTGCGATCCAGGTAGACAGAACAGAAGGGGCTACCAGTAACAACCGCTGTTCCGGTTAGCACCCAGACACACAGAACGACTTCCTATCGACCACCGCTGGGACAGGACAGTCGCAACAGACAAACAAACAGATAAGCAATCCTAACGGCACTAAAGAAACTGCCTAGTGCAGTCCCCAGAATTACTCTAAGATAACTTCAACAAGAAGTAGCATGGCTGACACTTTCTAGGAGTGTTTACTACAAACCCTGAAGGAATGACCAGCAAAGGACTGTGGGTAATCCCAACCTTTATACTGCCAGTCATCACAGGAGGCAGGTAGGGGATTTGCATAACGAATGTATGCAAATTCCTCAGCAGCAAGCTGCAATACTGACAAAAAGTCTCTCTTAAAGAGACCTGCAGAATGCAGACCTGAACAGTGGTCAAAAAGCTGCCTGTCTGCACAGGCAGCTGAGCAGATTCTCACACCATGCAGCCGGAAAATGTGCTGGATGAAGAGATCAGCCAGTTCCTGGGCCGAGGGGAGTCCTTTCAATGGAACAAAATGAGCCATCTTACTGAATCTGTCTACTACCACCCAAATGACCGTCTTGCCCTCAGACCTGGGGAGTTCTCCCACAAAATCCATGGACAAATGAGTCCATGGTTCACTTGGCACTGGTAAGGGTTGTAAAGTACCAACAGGAGCCTGGCGAGAAGGTTTACTCCTAGCACACACTGCACACTCTCTTACAAACTCCTTACAATCTGTTGCCAATGTAGGCCACCAAGCACATCTGGCCAGTAAATCCTGGGTTCTGGTGGCCCTGGGATGACCAGCATTCTTGTGGGAATGAAACAGCTGTTAGAGTTGTAGACGGAAAGGCAGTGGCACAAACATAACCCCATCAGGCTTCCCCTCTGGAACATCCTGTTGGTAAGGACTCAGAGTGACTGTCCAATCCTTCCAGGTCTCAGTGGCTGCCAAAACTACCTTCTGAGGTAGAATGGTCTCAGGGGCTGCGGGCTGTACTGTCTCGGGCTCGAAACACCTGGACAAGGCGTCGGCCTTGATGTTTTTACTACCAGGGGTATTTGTATTTACAAATCTGAATCTTGAAAAGAACAAAGACCACCAGGCCTGACGAGGGCTAAGTCTCTTAGCGCCCTCTACGTACTCCAGATTTTTATGATCTGTATAAACTGTGATAGTATGTTCTGCACCTTCTAGCCAATGTTGCCATTCCTCAAAAGCTAACTTGATATCTAAAAGCTCCCGGTTGCCTAGTAGTTTTTCTCTGCGGGTGAAAACCTACGAGAGAAGTAGGCGCATGGGTGGAGTTTGCCCAGCAAAACCGATCGCTTCCCCCCCACCCCCACCTCTGAGGCATCAACCTCCACGATAAAGGGGAAGGTGACATCCACATGTCTTAATATGGGTGCAGAACAGAACAGTTTTTTCAGTGTAGAAAAGGCAGAATGTGCCTCTGCTGACCAGTGGTAAGTATCAGCCCCCTTCTTGGTGAGACTGGTGAGGGGCGAGACCACTGAAGAGTACCCCTTTATAAACCTCCTGTAGTAGTTGGCAAAGCCCAAAAATCTTTGGAGCACCTTCAGTCCTACAGGCTGAGGCCACTCCAAGACAGCAGAAACCTTTCCAGGATCCATAGAGAGGCCAGACGTAGAGCTAATGTACCCCAAGAAGGCAACAGAGGTTACTTCGAAAAGACATTTCTCTAATTTAGCGTAAAGCAGATTCTGTCTTAACTTCCCTAGGACAAACTTAACATGCTTTCGATGTTCCAAGAGATTGGACAAGAAGATCAGTATATCGTCCAGATACACTAAGACGAACTTCCCCAACACCTCCCTGAATACCTCTTTAATGAACTCCTGGAAGACGGCCGGAGTGTTACACAACCCGAAGGGCATCACCAGGTACTTGTAGTGCCCGTCGGGTGTGTTGAAGGCCGTCTTTCATTCGTCACCATCCCTAATTCGAACTAGGTTGTATGCGCCTCTCAAATCTAGTTTCGAGAAAATCTTGGCGTTGTTAACCTGAGTGAACAAATCGTCAATCAAGGCTAAAGGATAGCGATTTTTCACTGTAATCTTGTTTACACCTCGATAATCAATGCAGGGACGAAGGCCTCCATCCTTTTTTTTTTTTACAAAAAATAATCCTGCCCCTGCTGGTGAACGAGAGGGACGGATGAAACCCTTAGCCAAATTTTCTTTGATGTATTCCTGCATTGCCAGTTTCTCAGGCCCAGATAGATTATAGAGGTGGCCCCTAGGAGGCATACAACCAGATCTTAAATCAATGGGACAGTCGAAGGTACGGTGGGGGGGAAGTTTATCTGCTGATTTTGGACAGAATACGCCAGCAAATTCTGCGTATTGGGTTGGCACACCTTTAACCTGAATCTTGGTGTTACCCACGGTTACTTTCGCTAAACAGTGATGATGACAATGGGTAGACCAGCTCGTTAGCTGACCTGAAACCCAATCTATCTGAGGGGAGTGAAGTTGTAACCATGGCATACCAAGAATAACGGTGGAGGTTGCCATACGCAGGACCAGAAACTGTAGACTCTCTTTATGTAGCACCCCAACACTGAACCTCAACTCCGAGGTCCGAGACAGGGGATGTCTACTTTGCAGAGGAGAGTAATCTACTGCAGTGACCAAAACCTGTTGGTCTAATGGAAGTATGGGATGCCTCAAATTTTTTGCAAACTCACTTCAGTGGTAACAGTCTGGCCCTCCCATGTGACAGAACAGGGAAGGAGCAGACGATTATTGTTTAGAGGTAACGACTGCGCGCCTAGGGTATTACCTCTGACTACACCTAGGCGGCAGCGTTTCCTGACTTTTTAGGACAATTCTGCACCTTATAACCCTCCTCTGCACAGTATAAACAGAGCTGTTCTGTTTTCCTGCGATTCTTTTCCACCTATGTCAATTTTGACTGTCCAATTTGCATTGGCTCTGGCGGAGGTGAGACGGGTGGAGGAGAGGTGTAGGAGACATATCTTACAGTGTTCTTACCCCGGGTTTGTTTCTGATAACATAAACGGTGATCAACCCGTACTGCTAAAGCGATTGCCTCATCAATAGATTTTGGTTCAGGGTGTCCCAACATCAAATCAGAGACTGCGTCTGACAACCCTGATAAAAAACAGTCTAACAACGCAAATGTCCCCCACCTAGCTGACACAGACCACTTCCTAAACTCAGCTGCGTAGACTTCTACCGGATCCTTGCCTTGACGCAACGTCTTAAGCTTCCGCTCAGCAGTGGAGGCAATGTCCGGATCATCATAAATTATGGCCATGGCCTTAAAAAATTCCTCAACTGACGTCAAAGCCTCATGCCCTGCCTGAAGGCTATATGCCCATGTTTGAGAATCCGCTGACAAAAGGGTCTTAATAAATGTAATTCTCTGTGCCTCAGTTCCTGATAAATTGGGTCTTAACTCAAAATACGACATTACTCGATTTTTAAAATTCTGAAAGTCAGATCTATGACCAGAAAACCTTTCGGGTACAGACATACGCAAGTCTGTAACTGGAGGAGATCGCACTGCATTCACAGCCGTCTGAAGGACCTGTATGGACCCAGACAAAGCAGTAATCTGGGTGATGACCGTCCAGCACCCTGATGAAATTCTCCACCGAGGTGGTGAGTGCATCAAGACGGCTGTTGAGTGCGTCTATTTTGTTTTTCAGGTCTGCCGTTCTGTAACGATCGGTGTCAGCACACAGAGAGAATCTGATCACTGATGATCTGCAGAATCATCAATAATACAGATGTATACTTGATTATGGATCATCTGCAGAATCACCAATAATACAAGTATGACTAACCTCTGGACACCTAATAAAGTGTAAGTGTGTGGTGTAACTGTAGGCTATCTCCCATGAGGCGGGAGATACAGGTAGCTCGGCCAAGAACCACCTGAGGGGCAGGTGGCCCTGGGGTGTGCAGGGACTATCTCCTTGAGAGAGGGAATAGTGAGAACCTGGCAACCAGGGATCTTTGGAGATCAGATAATAGACTGTACTGCAGCCAGGACACTCCAGGGGAAGAGGCCACTGGCTGCTAACAGCCTGGACTCTCTGAGGTGCGGGAGTCCTAGTGGCAACTGACACTTGGTGGAATTGTGCCACTGCTAGTACAGATAGACTGAGCACTCAAGGGGTGAGTGACAGCCTGGAAGGTCGGGCAGGCCAGGTCGGCAACACACAAGCAGATAAGGTACAGAGACAGAAGGCTGATTCGGTAACCGGGTACAGGCAGGGTTTGGCAACAGGTAGGCAGATATGCAGAGGTACCAAATCAGAAGGCAATAGAGAGGTCGACAGAGCATATAGTCATAACAGAAATAAAGCAGAGTCCTAGTTTGAGGTGTGAGGTCCTTGGTCTCGACACCCAGGAACTAGTCTAAAGTATAACACAGCAATGACACAGTAATCCTAAACTTGGGTGTGAGGTCCTTGGTCTCAACACCCCGGAACTGGTCTAAAGTATAACACAGCAATGACACCGTAATCCTAAGCTTGGGTGTGCGGTCCTTGGTCTCAACACCCCGGAACTGGTCTACAGGATAACACAGTAATGACACAGTAGTCCTAAGCTTGGGTGTGAGGTCCTTGGTCTCAACACCCCGGAAACTGGTCTAAAGTATAACACAAGCGTAATCTGGCTAAGTGTGAATTCCCAGATCCACCTGGTTCTAACACACTGTGGGATCTGACTGCTCACACGTAAGTATTCGCAATGGCAGACAACCAGCAACTGACAAGAAAGATCTATATATAGTGCAGCGCTCCTCAGTGCCGCCCAGCGCCACTCAGCCAATCAATAACTGCACTGGGATCAGCTGATCGACCTGATCAGCTGATCCCTCTCCTACTGGCATAAAGGTCCTGCCTCCCAGCGCGCGCGCGCGCGTAGCTTTCCATCTGTGTGCACTAGAAGGCCCAGGCAAACCAGATGCATGCTGCTGTGCGGAAACCGCCGGTCTGAACGTGGAGACAGACGCCCCGCTGCCAGACCGCGCGGCGGCATCTCCGCAATCCATTACAGAACTTCTGTAAATGCACAGCTTAGTCAATCCAGATTGAGCAGACAGGAAATTCCTAATAAATGTTATTAATTCCGTGAGTTGTACTGGCAAGCGTTAATTATTTGAAGTATGTTGTTTTCTATGTGCTAGTGGATATGTGAGCTTGTTACTCACTCTTCATTTGCATATTAGTCTCAGGGGAACACAGTTCATCAGCCGTAAACTCAGCTTTTTTAGGAGCAGTGATGTGATTAAATGCCTGCTCGAAACTGTTCTCAATTTAGAAAGCTTCTTCCTGTATCCTACATATCAGATTGTGTCTATTTCTGCCAAGGAAGACTCAATTCATTGTCTTCTATTTTAACAAAAGAACATATTCAGATTTAGATGATCTGCTGGAGACTAAACTCCCTCTCTGCTGGCAACAAGGAGTTAAATGAACAAGGTAGCAAGATAGGAAATATGTTAAATTTTGTCTGGAGCTTGGATGTTATATTCAGTTATAGCAAATAGAACTCTCTGGCTAGAGCCATGGTCATAGATCCCAAAACCCAAACAAAACTGTACAAAAACCCTCCTTGAGAGATCTTTAGTTTCTGAGAAATGGACCAGTGCATTAAATTAATTGTGAAAAAGCAGTGACTGGTTTTACAGACAGACACAGAAGATTTATATTGTGCTTTTCTCCTGGCGGACTCGAAGCACCAGAGCTGCAGCCACTGGGACGCGCTCTATAGGCAGTAGCAGCATTAGGGAGTCTTGCCCAAGGTCTCCTACCAAATAGGTACTGGCTTACTGAACAGGCAGAGCTAAGATTTGAACCTAGGTCACTTGTGTCAGAGGAAAAGTACTTAAAGAGACACTGAAGCGAAAAAAAATATATGATATAATGAATTGGTTGTGTACTATGAATAATTACTAGAAGATTAGCAGCAAAGAAAATATTCTCATACTTTTATTTTCAGGTATATAGTGTTTTTTCTAACATTGCATTATTCTATAATATGTGCAGATTACACAACACTCAGCATTCAAAATGATTCTTTCAGAGCAGTCTGTGAAGTAATGACCTCTCCTCTAGCAGAGAAAAAGTAAACAGTTCACTTACAGTTGAGATAATAAAAGTCAGATAACAGCCCTCTCCAAGACTAACTTAGTCGGAGAGCTTAATGGCTTGTTTGCATAGAGATAACAACTGGAGTTTCTCAACTCTTCCTATACTGGAAACAATTAGACTGATGTATCTGATCTTAATGTTTTATTTCTTAGCTGTACTACACATACAAATCATAATCTCATAATTTTTTTTTTCCGCTTCAGTGTCTCTTTAACCATTACACTATCCAGCCAGGATAGTGCCATTCCTGCAGTGCCTTTCTGGACAGGGCTAAGTCACATCCCTGTTTCATAAATGGTAGAGCTTATGGGACAGGAAAGAACAGTAGGAGAGAATGGAAGGTAACACAATGTTCCCCAAAACCACCAAGCCAAAAAATGCCTGCTCGGAAATTGTACTGGCTAAATACACCACCATTGAGGAGACTAGGATTTGAATTCTGACTGGAACTAGTATCTATTCAGTAAGGAGTCCTTGGCAGGACCCCATAACACTCCATAGTGGCCTGTTTTGTGGCTACAGCTTTGTAGCACTTTCAGTCCAACATAAGAAAAGCATACTACAAGTGTTTCACATTTCATTTTTAGCTCTGCATCAGTTTAAAAAGCCATTTTGAGGAGCTGTCCATCTAAGCTTGCATACATCTACATAAATGAAGTACAAGAGTTGGTACCCCTGTGTCTGCTCTGTCTCTTTTTTTATTTTCTGGAGAAATGCTAAGTGCTTTTGTGACATACAAAGCACATACATTTGGTGGAAGATTGCCATTGTGTTTAAGGTTAAAAATTAAAAGGAAGTGGTGTTAATTTCATGAATGAGGGTCACCTTGAAAAGTTGTTTGCGCAGCTTTAAGAAAGTGAAGCAAATCCAATGCTAAATGCACAAATGTATTCTTAGCAGAACTACATTTCAATATTTAAAGCTTTATGCATGTTGTGCATCCTGTTAGCAGATTATTTATACTCTTTTCTTTCCTTATGGCAGAATATGCAAATAAAATATACACGTATGCAAGGATATTTATTTATATTACTCTGTTTTATTTTATATAGATAGATTTTTCAGATGAAACCAGATCTGCAACTTCCATGAGACAAGGAGCTTGATGCATCAACCTGCGCTAAATATTCCCGCGTGCACACAGCGCGCAGTCCTGTCAGTGTAGCGTGCGCTCGTAACTGCCACACTATGCACTTGTAGTGCAGCCGCTACTATAGTGATTACCATAATAGCGGTTGCACTACTAGAGCACCGCAGTCGCGCTACGAGCACATCACGCAGCAGTTACGAGCACACGCTACACAGCACATGGTAATATTAACCTTCGCTGAGTGTGCATGGTATATTTAGCGCAGGTTGATGCATCAAGCTGAAGGTGTGGTGGTGACATGCAAAGTATAGTGAAGGGAAGAGGGCTTACAACACAATAACCGAGATGTAGGTGTAAAAAGTATTAGGCTCCCTCTGCTCCCTTACTGTCCTCACCTCTACCCTCCAGTTATTGTACTTCCCCATACCATCCAGCTCTCACCACTACAGTTATTCTGCCCCCAATGCCCCTCACCCCCCCCCCTCCCCACTCTCCTATCATTGTCCCTCCTCCTTCTCTATATTGTTCACCTCTCACCACCCCATTTATTCTCACCCTTTAGTCCTCAACTCTACCCTCCAATCATTGTAACCAACCCCCCCCCCCCCCCCCCATACTGCTCACCTTTCACCTCCCCAGTTATTCTGCCCCTATTCTCTATTCACATCCTGTTATTGTGCCCTCCATACTGTTATAGCCTTCACCCAGCCAAGTTATAAGGCCGCTATTATCCTCACATCTACCCTTCTGTAATTGTACCCTTCAGTCTACTTACCTCTCACCATTTTTATTATTCTGCCCCTCCCATTGTCCTCACTGACGGCCTGTTATCATGGAGACGCATTACAGGAAGCGGTGAGTAGGTGAGTTAACCCCCGCTAAATGCCCTCTCGTGACTCTGCAGGGAGGGAGGAGGAAAGAGACAGGAGGAGGCCAGGAATGTTAGCAGACTGCAGCCTGGGCCGCACAAAGTTTGCCCAGGCTTGCACTAGACTATCTATTGTATGCTGTTATCGGCGGGTAAAGAACACGTGGGCCATAGTTTGCTCAGCGCTGGTGTAGTGCATACAGCAACATGTCTACATGGTAATCTGACTAGGCCTGACTATACAGTTTAACAACTAACTAGTTGCCTACACAGATATAATACATAATGAACATGTACAGCTAGTAATAAAAGCAAGAAGTTTTAAATGGCTAACACGGTACAATACCCTACTGCTAGCTAGCAATAATTATCTAGATTTATAGAAAACAATAAGAAATAATGCCTTACTAGCTATTCAGCTTTTAGTAAAAGCACAGATGGGATTCCTTTGGCAGAGAGCATGTGAAGGAAAATGGCAATGTCAGGTAGACTACTGTGTGAACTACTCTACTACTGTGAACAGTATACAGGATGTAATGTATATGTGTTCTTACTTTCACTTTGTTAATGACCACCAGCATCTCGGTAATGCTGGTGATCATTGATTACAGGTACTTTGATCGGCTTTGGGATCAACCGATTCACCGATCAGTGTCCTAACGGGCGGCAAGAGGAATACACATGTACGCGTGGCGGGCTATCGTGGTGGAGTACATGGGTCTACGCCCCTTGGAGCTAAGATGAAGTGTCAAGTGTTGCCGGTTCAATAACCAGTTAAAGGACAACAACCCACTTTCCCCGACTATATGGCGCAAGGACTTAACGTCTTTTCAAGCCCATAGTCTGGAATCTGAAAAAATTAGCTCAAGATCTCTCAAGATTAGGTAGCTCCTCCAGTATAGATAGCCAGATGTGCCCGCCCAGGTAGCTTCTCCCCCCATATGCAATGCGGTGCAAAGGAACAACTCACTTGTCAGCACCACCAGGAACGTCTGCATATCTCCTCCACGTTGCACAGTTCAGTGCCTCCTCTCTAACCCTTCTAGAAGTGCAGTAAAGAGAGAAGATGCTAAACTGTGTGATGGGGAAAAGAGATGCTGAGGTTCCCAAGTGAGCCGTGCCCGCTGCTTTTGCTCGCACTGCTCTGCATATCGCTGGGTGGGGGGCAATTGGGGCAGCACAGACCTGTGTGTGTACTTACTGTATATACAGTATATATATATATATATATATATATATGTATATATATATCTATATATACATATATATATATATATATATATTATTCTGAAAACCCCAATAAATCCACCTTAAAGGTTTTCCTTTGAAGAATATATTTGCTAAATGTAGCAACACCGATTAGCATGCAGAATTCATACAAACTTATGTTCAGTGTGTGCAGCTTGATATAAAAATAGTTATGGCGCGATTACAACTTGTTTGCAAGGTGCTAGTAAATGAAAGAGTTAAGTGCTCTGCTATTCTGCAGTGAGAGTTGATGATTCAAACCCAGTTGCCTTGGAAACTGTGACACGGAGAGAAAAAAATGAAAGAATGAAAGTTTTTGCACCTCCATTACATGTGCCTCCAGATCCTTGTTACATTGTGAATGCATTATATATTGTATGTGTGAAAAAAGCAAGACAGTTTAGCACCTGGAATAATGTACTGCCACATGTTCTGTCTGAAGACAAATTACTATTGATCCTGTCCCCTTGCCGGAGCAATTACATGATTAAGTAAACCTGTAAATAAAGCTATTGCTGCAGTGAGCTCCATGTATACTAGCATTTCATTCATAATAAAAATTATGATTTTGAACTCTGGTGTGGAATTCATGGATTACATTTTTACTAATGTGCAATGCCAATTAAAATGCAGCTACATCTATGTCACACTGGTGCTGTGCAGAGGTGTAATTATTGAAGGTAGTGCAAATACGCAAATGTTTACATGACAGATTCATGCTGTATTGCAGGGCTGTATACTGTGCAGCAATGACAAGAAACAGGGGAGAGTCATACCCTCATAGGCAGGCATATGGAACGTAATCCGACTCTCAAATATGAGTTCTTTGTATATACAATAATAAGATATGTGCTTCTTATCAAAGGTTTATTTTTCAAAAAATTGGTCTAATCAAAAGGCTTCAAGATCAACTAGGCCTGTTGAAATTAGAATTTATAATGGTTGTGCAGATTATATTTGCAGCTTTAAAAAAAGAGATGTAAAATACATTTTTTTCAAATTAGATTTTTAGTTTCATACATTTTTATTTATAGAAATATGAAAAGGTAAACATACAAAACCTTATATGAGCCCCCAATCAGGAAAACATTGAACAGTCAAAAACAGGAATAATCAAGGAAGATACAATTTATTTTATGATATCTAATCAGTTGCAAAGCAGGTATATATGGACCATCAAATTTTGTGTGAGCATAATAAACAGAAATTATTAAATAGGGCTATAGTTAACACAGAAAGTTGCACAGGGCTGCTATAAAACCAGAACAGTTATGGTTAGTTATACGAAATTTTATGGAATGGTGCCAGGGGTAGAAAAGATAAGAAATATATTTTTCAATCAGACCATTAATGTAAAACATAGACCTTCGTTATTTAATGAGGTAATCCACGGTGTCTAGGTGGATTGAAAGTTTAACATTTTATCTTCTACTTTAGCCAATATGTTTTCGCAGGTCATGTCATTCGTGACTTTAGAAAACACTGCAGTGGTAGAAAGGGAGGGGAGCCTCCATGAGGCAGCTAAGTGGACCTTGGCAGCACTAAGTATGTGCTGTATTAGTCAATGCTGAGGGTGCCTAACACCAGGAGGTTTGTCCCCCTATAGAGCTACAAAGGGATTGAGGGGCTGCTCGGCTTTGTTTGATCACACTTTACTTCCTGGTGGCTGGCCTGCAATTTCCATCAAAGCCTGTATCACAGATGTGTTTGAACTTGCAGGAGACAAGCCCACCTCTATTAATTAGCATATTGTCTGCCAGCTGACCAGGCCTTCCTGATTAGCTCTGTGCATCTAAGGAGAGCTCATTCTTTTGTCGGTTCGCCGACAAATAGGTTCGCTTTCTAAGGGCAGCTTTCAAAGGGCGAAAAAAACGAATTTACCCGAATTCACCAGTAATTCAGCAGAAATAAGCACCACATCAAGGTAACATTATCTTTGTTGTGATTTACTTGTATTGCTGAACACTATTGCTGTCTAACTAGATCATCTCTGTCTTTGAATCTGAACTGCACAGCCCACAAGCCACTCCACCAAATAAAAACAAACATGAACGATTGCAGGACTTCACCAGTGCTGCCCCTACTCTCTGGAACTCACTCCCTCCAGCCACCAGACTCGCCCCCACCTTTAATACCTTCACTCAAGCTCTCAAGACTCACCCTTTCATGCTCGCATACCCTCCTACACCAGCACCAGCACCATAATATGTTCTGTTAGACACCCTCTCAACAGATGCACCTATTGTCTCCACCCCCAACCTTTAGATTGTAAGCCTCTGGCAGGGCCCTCTCCCTTAGTGTTTCCAGCTTGATTATGCAATCTTACTGACAATCACCCCTTTTGTGGACTAGAACAATCTCTATTTTGACCTATGACACTGTATTATCAAATAATTTGCATGATCTTGTTTTGTTGTGAGTTTCCTGTATGTCCTACCTTGTATGTTAACCCTTTTATCTATTGTGCAGCGCTGCGTAATATGTTGGCGCTATATAAATACAATATATAATAATAATAATAATAATACAACCGACTGGATTGTACACCATATCTCCTGCCCAAATCTGACAGCAATGGGACAAGTCCACCAAGTGTGCCACATAGAACTTGTGGCTTTGTAACCTCTGAAGCAAGAGGCGCTATATGTTGGGTCAATTTATGGCATTTGGAGGTGTGGTAAATAAGCCCTATATAACAGTTTAACCGAAGTCTCAAGAGTCGAATATTGCAGGCTTCCCTTCGTGAGGGTATGTCAGCAGTTAATCCACTTAGGGGCGATAGAGTTGAGCCAATATCTTCTTCCCATCTTCTAATGTACCCGGGAATTATAGGTTCGGTCAAATTAGATTTTTCAAAATGATTTAATAAAAAGAATTGATGGTAGACTCAGATGTATTAATAATGTTTTGTATAGTTCCTGCAATGCAAAGTTTTAAGTACTTCCCATGGAAGCAAGAAGATGCCGTCGCATGTTACATGTGGCCAATGGCCATATATTAGATGATTTATGGAGATCAGACTGAATCTGAAAGGAACGTGGCAAAAATGTAATTTAAGGTAAAACAGGAATCAACTGTACAAAGTATGGATTGATCGAAAGAAAATCAATTTTAATGTTAAATTTATAATTGCTTTATTTCTAAAATCAATGCAACATTTAAACTATATTAAAACAGATGTGTGGTTGAATGACAATTAAAAAGCACTATGAATACTGATCAACATTCAAAACCAATCACTCACACTAAGATTGTTTAGCCTATGGCCGGCATTACTGCTAGCTGTAGTCCTATGCAGTGGTGATATTAAGCAACTAAATAATGAATAGGGTGCAACAAAATGTTAAACTAAATTGGAAAGAAAAAAAAGAGATAACAGCACTAGATGTGACAGCCTCAGACTAATTACTTATAAAATGGCATATTGGCTGGATCCACCGGTATAGCAGCGTGGTGGATCCAGCCTCTGGCCCGGAGATGGTGTGTTTGCATCTGGTTGTTTGGATGCCCTCCTTTTACTATATTCTGCATTATACTTGTTATGGCTTAGTTCCAGATTGGATTTATGAAAATCTTTGATACAGGTGGCTGATGAAGGGCTTATGTTGCCCGAAATAAACTTGTGTCGTTGCCTATCTAGTATAAGCTGATGCTCACGATTTACTCATAACGTCAAGCCAGATATATATTTTCTTTGTCTTATGAATAATTTTTTTATTCTGAATTATGTCATTGTGATACTTATGAAGATTGAATTACTGGATGAAACTTCATACAAAAAGGATCACACTATTTTTGTATTTTTATGTCAATAAAAGTAAATTAAGTAAAAATGTTTCTACTGTGTAACATTGTTGTGGTTTCTAGAAGAAATACAAGTCCTCATAGTATTTATTGAGTGTCAGAATTGGGTGTTGTGGACTGTCCTTTGTGGGACGAAAACGTTTTTTGCCCCTCCATTAGAAAGGATTTTTCCCAATTATATAAATACAAAATAACAGCTCACAGCCACAGCTGTTAGTATTTGTATGTCTGTTGCATGAAAATGACGTGCATAGCTTCACATATAGTTGTGCAATATAGCAATTAGGTTTGTACATATTTTTTAAGGTTGGGTTGCAGGAAAAAGCTCTTGTTTGCATTGTTTTTTGATCTTATTTCATTAGTAATACAGATTGATAACTTTCTACTGCTGGGTAAAACACCTTTTGGTTTTTATTATAGTATTTAGGATGTAGTTTAACAGTGGCTATAGTGCTCCCATTTCTTAATGGTATAAGGGGAGAATTTAATGCTGAATAAGACTTTAATGTGTGTTTTAGGATCTAATAAACTTTGTTTTACATGTCAGTTCGAGTATTAAATACATTCAGTAGGAGAGTGCTTGTTTCATTTAAAACTTGCAATACAGCGGAATGGGTAAAGGGTCTGGTCAATTTCCACTTATGTATTCATCATTGAGGAGGTCACTACCTGCTTACTTTTTCAGGGGAACAGGTAGGTAGCACTTATTACCTTAAAAAAAACCTGTAACGACAAAAAGTTCCCCTGGGGAGTACTCACCTCAGTAGGGGGAAGCCTCAATAGGATCCGGAGGCTTCCCCCTACCGAGGGGAGTACCCCCCAGGGGAACTTTTTGTCGTTACAGGTTTTTTAAGGTATTAAGTGCTACCTACCTGTGTCCCACGGCAGTCTCGCTCTGGCTCTCTGAATGGCGGGGATGTAAATATTTACCTTCCCAGCTCCAGCGCAAGCACAGTATTGGCTCTCCGTTCGAAAATAGGCGGAAATAGCCGATCGCTGTCGGGCCACTCTACTGCGCAGCCTGCTTCTGCATAGTAGAGCGGACCCGATGGAGATCGGCTATTTCCACCTATCTCCGTGCTGAGAGCCACAACAGCGCCCCTCCTGGAGCCAGGGAAGATAAGTAAATGTAGCTTGTCAGGATCTGAAGTGAGTGGAACATGTTTTTTTGTTATTTTATTTCATTTATTTGTTGATCTTCTGCCTCTATTTTAAGTGAGTGACCCAGAATGTACATGCAGGTCAGGTGTTCTGACTCCATTGACTAATGTTTTTTTCCAGGTATATGAGTGACCCAGAAATAACAAAAGAACAAAATGACGCCCATTCTTTAACAAGAAATAAGGATTGAAGCCTATTTGTCACTTCAGTCTCTCTATCCTCACTGGCCTCTTTATTACGTACATCTGTTCAATTATCAACACAAATAGCTTATCAGCCAATAACATTGCAGCAACTCAATTCATTTAAGTAGCTAGAAGTGGTGAAGACAAGTTGCTGCAGTTGAAACAGAGGATCAGAATGGGGAAAGAAGAGGATTTAAATGACTTTGAAAATAGCATGCCTGTTAATGCCAGAAGGATTGGTCTGAGAATTTCAGAAACTGTTCATCTATTAAGATTTTTATACACAACTATCTCTACGTCTTACAGAAAAGAGTATTTAAAAAACAAAAATATCCAGTGAGCGGCAATGGGCATGATTCACAAAGCTTTTTCACCTGTTTTCTTTTGTTTTCACCTTGTCTATGTTATATTTTAGGCTCCCAAAGATCAAAAATATACTATAATTCAGGTAAGAATGGTAATATTGAGATTAAGGTAATCAGGAACAACTTACTTTTAGTGATTATTTTGCTTGTAAATGTTCTGAAAGGTTATTTTTTATCAATTAGGTGATAAATAAGTCATTTATGAGAAGTTTTGTGAACAGAGCCCATTGGGCTTGATTCACAAAGTGGTGCTAACCTAGTTAGCAGCACGCCTAAAGACTTTTGGGCGTGATAAGCATTGCACTAAGTACGTTAGCACTGCTTTGAGGGAAAAACTTGCGCGCAAAGTTTTGCACGCGAGTTTATTTTATCACGCCTAACCTGAGTTTAGGCGTGATAATGGGCTTTTCACCAGCATGCTAACAGTTAGCACGGCTTTGTGAATCAAGCCCATTGTATAGACAAAAATGCCTTGTTAATGTTAGCGGAAAATGAGAAGATCAAAAAGATTGAAAAGCAACAGTAGCTCAAATAACCATTTCTTACATCCAAGGTAGACAGAAAACCATCTCTGAACATGTAAAACATTGAACCTTGAAGCAGATGGGCTATGGCAGCAGAAGAACACACCACTCCAGCCAGTTAAGAACAGGAAATTGAGGCATTTGCACAGGCTCACCAAAATTGGACTATACTGCACAAGTCTTGATTTCAGCTGTGACCTTCAGATGGTAGGATCCAGATTTGTTGTAAATAACATGAAAGTATGGATCCATCCTGCCTTGTGTCAACAGTTGAGGGTGGTGGTGGTGTAGAGGACACTTTAATGTGTACCTGAACTGACATGTGACATTATATGTGACATTTCTATTTTCTTGCTTTGTAAGTGTTAAAAAAACTTGTGCTGCTACCTATGCAAATGAGCCAGCCGAGCTGTCGAATACAGCCTACTGTTCTGAAAAGTCAATATTTATGTAAGAAATCAATATTGTTGAAAATATTGTATCAAACTTCGGATTTTAATAAATACAATAAAATCTATTTCCCGTAAGTTCTAGGTGGTCGGTGGCAAAAGAAGTACACACCAACAACAGTATAAAGTTTATATTGCATGTGAGATCTGCAATGTATGTACAGGCATTGATGAACTACAGAAAGAAACATTTACAGAACAATTCATGAATACATTAAGCATCAAAAACAATTCTCATAATGAATACATTAATATCTTGCCTTAGTGCAGCTTTCCAAAGCCTTCTAAAGTACAGCCCACATTGCCATCTTCCCAGCCCAAGATCACAGCCAGCAGACCAGGCAAAAGACAAGAAGTTCCTTTATCACCTGATGCAAATAATTTATTCGCATTGACTCCACCCCTTCAGCACACATCAATTCCCTTTTAGGAGCTTCAGATGCTTTTGAGGACATTTAAACCTTAGCCCTGCCTGCCGGAGAGATACGTAGTGAGTGCACTTCTCTTGCGCAGACTGGCTGCGACTGGCCAAAGTTACGGGACCCAGTACCGGTGATACAGAAGGCTGAGGACGGTGGTGTGGGAGCTGGAGGAATCCATGCACATGGGGCTGAAGGAAGCCCCAGGTATGTATAAAACTTTTATTTTAGATCATCTCTGGTACACTTTATGGTCAGTTAGCAGAAAGTGAAGGCAGTTGTTCGAGGAACATGTGCTCTAAGAATGGTACAACAGCTGCCCAACAAAAGCAGGCTATTAATCACATGCAGACCATTTCTTACGGAAGGCAAAACACTTTTTTTTCCCAGCTGAAAATACACTGCCAATAAGGTTAGGCAGCCACACACCATACCATTTTTTAAAATATCTTTTCAATTCAAGAAGAATTGCAATCAATTTTTTCTGAGTGATTGTAACATTTCAACAATCTGACTATGTACCACACACATATGTTCAATTTTTCCCCAATTATGATAAAAAGGATTGAAAACTCAGAGAAAATTGCGTGGGTCTGTGCATCAAGTAATTGTCAATTTACCACAATTATTTATCGAATTGGTGTAAAATTGGATATTTTAATTGTATGGAGTGTGGCCACCTTTAGGGTAGGAACACACTAGGCAGAATCCACTATGTGCTACGGAAAAGGCATATGCGACTCTGCCCAGTGTGTTCCTACCCTCAGTTTTGGAAAGCTCAAAGGGTGATTATGTCTATTTGTTTTGCAGCTAAATGAAGCAGATTTTACATCAGACTGCCATAGTATTAAAAATTCAGCAATTAAACTGGAAATAATAATAAAAATTAGACTTATGTTACTAAAGTTCTATTTCCCATTAGTACTACACAAATAATTATCTCATACGTTTATTTTCAGGTTGGGTCTGCTTTAAGCTACTATTTTAATGCCTGTGTCATCTGTACTTCATAGTGCTACAACTGAGTGTTACATAGTAAGAGTAATAGTAATAGTTACAGTAATGGAGCTTAACAAATAGAATTCACTAAAGATGTAAACCTTCTTAGAAGGAAAAAAAGATACAAGAAAAGATAAAGAAAGAAACAAAAACAAAATATCTATGCTTAAATATTGAAACACAACTGCGTTTTTTATAAAGCACCAGTGGCGTAGCTAAGGAGCTGTGGGCCCCGATGCAAGTTTTACATGGGGCCCCCCCAAGCACTCTATACATAACAATTGATACAGTGCACCAAAATCTACCAATGGCAACTACAGTGTCACAGGTGCAAGAAGGGCATGGGTAACAGTTTGTTAAGGATTACCAATATTCAAAGTATCTATAGAAGTAATTATTATGAGCACAGGACCAATAGAGAGATAATAATGCAAGTTGAGGGAGGGCCCTTCGGGGCCCCTCTGGCTCAAGGGCCCCGATGCAGTCGCTACCTCTGCAACCCCTATTGCTACGCCCCTGTAAAGCACGCTCAAAAATGCAATCTTCAGCTTTATGAGCTTTGGCTATTACATACTCTCTTTACTCAATGCATTTCAAGGTCAGGTTTAATCCTACAGGCACTGTTTTTCTTTTCATAAATCCATGTTAATGGAATTGATCCATGCCCCCCAGCCTATAATGACTTCTGGTTGAACACCAATAAGCTGGATTGTCCATTACACAACAGTGAAATTAATTTTCTCAATGGAACATATTCAGTCGTGAGGAAGGAATTTCTTAATGGAATGTGCTGAAAGGAAACAAGTTTTGTAAGTGGAATGTGTCTTTGCCCGGCAACGCATTTTTCACTACAGTGAAACTTGTATGCTGTGAACCTTTCAGCCCATTCTCTCATGTCTCAGAGTAGTGTACAACCCAGCCAAAACAGCATAGAATCTTTCCAATTCTTCCTGTGAAAAATTCCTGTACAAAAAAAGGTCACATTGAAGTAAATTTGTCAGAGGATTTAAAATGTTATATTCTCTCAAGGGATATTTTCCAGACTCTCTTGCAAGCAGGTTGACAGTGCACCCTAAACCCCTACTGTCATCCAATCAAGTGTTACTGTGCAACCATGACCTTCCACTGTCTAATGAAGAGGAAACATAATCCACTAGTACGTTTTTCAACCAACCAAATCACCTTTCATTTATGGCATGTCTAAACTAAGGATGCTCATTGCGATTTCTCGGAATTGAAATTTCCGAATTCCGATCGGAAATATGAATTTCCAATCGGAAATGGGAAAAAGGAACTCGGAAAACGGAACTCGGAAATCGGATTTCTGCAGAAATATTGCATTACTGCAATTCGGTAATTTTATCCCAATCACAGAACTCGAAATCAATGGACCAATCAAAGAATGCAGAAACAACTCAAAAGTATTTAGCCAATCAAAGATTGCAAAAAATGTAAAAAAAAACCACTACCTGGAAATCGGAAACCGATCGGAAATCGAATTTCTGCAGAAATACTGCATTACCACAACTCAGTAATTTTAGCCCAATCACAGAACTCTGCAGCGTTGGACCAATCAGAGAATTCAGAGTCAACTCGGAAGTATTTGGCCAATCAGAGAATGCAAAAAATGACCAAAAATTCCACTACTCGGAAAACCGAAGACGGAAATCTGAAGTCGGAAATCGATCGGAAATCCGTGAAATCGGTAATCGGCATTGGCAGAAATCGGAATTTCTGCAGAATTGGAAATCGACATTTCCGACCATCCCTAGTCTAAACTACAGGATTTGTTTTCCAGTTACTGCAGGGACAAACAGTATCACTTAAAGTGAACCCAAGGTGAAAATAAACTGATGAGATAAACAATTGTATTTATCCTCCTACTCCTAAAACTGACCTTTTTTGATATCCCTTGGTTTTATTTTATATTTAAACATTTACAAAGTAAATTAAATGTTTTGTTGTCGCTGCTTTCCAGTTTTTATTGTCTAAAAGCAGTGCAATTTTTGCACAAGCTTTTAGATCCTAAAAATCATATCTTTTGATAGATCTGCAGCAGTCCTGCACATTACACACCTTCCATGGATCCAGCTTGGGGTTATCGCTCTGAGCTGCAGATTTCCATCACAAGCCTGACTCAGGGTTTCTGCTAAGAAGGTTAACCTTCCTGGCGGTAAGCCCGAGCTGAGCTCGGGCTATGCCGCGCAGGAAGATATCTCAGCCCCTGATGGAGCGATTTGCTCCATTTAAAATGCTGTACGCGCAGCTAGCACTTTGCTAGCCGCGCGTACAGCTTGATCGCCGCCGCTCTGCGGCGATCGCCCGTACGCAGCGGCGCAAGAGGGCCCCCCCCCCCCGCCAGAGCCCTGCGCTGCCCGGACCAATGAGTTCCGGGCAGCGCTATGGGCTGGATCGGAGGTGTCTGACGTCAGGACGTCGGCTGACGTCCATGACGTCATTCCGATCGTCGCCATGGCGACAGGAGAAGCCAAACAGGGGAGCGCGTTATATACGCGTTCCCCTGTTTGCTATTGATGCCGGCGACGATCGCACTAGAGGGACACATGCGCCCTCTAGTGGTGTTTCATGTAGCTACCACTCTGGTAGCTTTACATGAAACACAAAAAAAAAAATTAAAAAAAAAAGGATTTTTGCCATTTTGGCAAAAAAAATTAACCGCCAGGAGGGTTAAGAGTCCCTAAATGAAAATACATGAACTATTGGCCTTTTTCTATCTCCCTCTGCCCTCAGAAGTTGTATTCTGCCAGGAACACTTTTATGGCTGTAATTTGCTTATCAGTGATGTTTACTATATTCCCAACAGGGTACCAACAAGACAGAAGCTGTCTGTTCCATGCCTAGAAATTAACTCTTTCAGGCAGCAAAATAATAACACAGCCTGGTTATTAATATATTTTGCGCTGCATATTTGTCACATGTCGCCTCAGGTACACTTTAACATGTGAAACAATTTATTATCATATGCAAACTGTAGGGAACTTGCCTGCATATATAACGAATAGCAGTGATTTTTTTTTATAAATGGTAAATTAAAAACTGTTGGAAATTTCCAAAAAGTCTGACATTTTTGCTTCATGGAAATCTCCTTGTTGTATCCTCATATCCTTAATAATGTTGGACTTAGAGCAGTCGGAGTTTTTGACTAAACATTCTCAGAATCAGAATCACTTTATTTCGCCAAGCATGATGGGTCACGCTCGGAATTGGGTTTGGCACAATACAAAGCTCAGTAGGCAAAAGGTGGATAGATTGAGAGGCACACAACAAACAGTTTACAGAGCAGAAGGAAAGACAGTGATAGTACAGCATACGTTATATATGTTACGGCCAAAACCAGAATTGGCCGGCCGTTTCTAGAACTGGCCGATTTGACGTCGGCCAAAGTCCAAAATGCTGGGAATTTCTGACATTGGCCGGCCAGTTCTTGAAACGGCCAAAGTCAGTCGGCCAAAGTCCAAAACGCACAAATCCCAGAACATCCCGGGTCCTGTCCAGCACCATGAATGGCATTCGGAACTTCTTCTCTGCTCTGAAAGATACAGCATAATAATCTTTTTAAAGACAAGCATTTCTTAGTTACAGCTGATACAAATCCTGCAATAAATCTGCAGTGTGTCTACATCCTGCTTTCTTGGGAGCAGACATATTGTTAACATCCTGTGTTTTTAAATGAGCTGCTCTGCTGTGGCAGTCAGGTGACACAGGGGAGAGATCAAATTACAGTGGTGATTAGTCACAGATGAGGGGGGATGCATGGCTGGGGGTGCTTTGCTGGGCACTTTGCATGGCTGTGGGTGCTTTGCTGGGGGCTGTGCAATCGCTGGGGGGGCCTTTGCTGGGTGCTGTACATGGCTGTTGGTGCTTTGCTGGGGGGGCTGTGCATGGCTGTGTGTGCTTTGCTGGGGGGGCTGTGCATGGCTGTGGGTGCTTTGCTGGGGGGCTGTGCATGGCTGTGGGTGCTTTGCTGGGGGGGGGGCTGTGCATGGCTGTGGGTGCTTTGCTGGGGGGCGGTGCATGGCTGTGGGTGCTTTGCTGGGGGGCTGTGCATGGCTGTGGGTGCTTTGCTGGGGGGGGGGCTGTGCATGGCTGTGGGTGCTTTGCTGGGGGGCGGTGCATGGCTGTGGGTGCTTTGCTGGGGGGCTGTGCATGGCTGTGGGTGCTTTGCTGGGGGGGGGGGGCTGTGCATGGCTGTGGGTGCTTTGCTGGGGGGCGGTGCCTGGCTGTGGGTGCTTCGCTGGGGGGGCTGTGCATGGCTGAGGCGGGTGTCTTTGCTGGGTGATTTGCATGGCTGTGGGTGCTTTGCTGGGGGGCTATGCATGGCTGTGGGTGCTTTGCTGGGGGGCTGTGCATGGCTGTGGGTGCTTTGCTGGGGGGCTATGCATGGCTGTGGGTGCTTTGCTGGGGGGTTGTGCATGGCTGGGGGGGTCTTTGCTGGGTGATTTTCATGGCTGGAAATGTTTTGCATGGTCGGGGGGGGGGGGGGGGCTTTACATGGCTGGGGGTGGGCATTGCTGGGTGCCTTGCATATCTGGGGGTGCTTTGCTGGGCTGAAGGAGCTGTGCTGGAGGCGCAACTCAGACCTCCGATCAGGGCGACCAAAGAGGCGGAGAAAGGCAGAGCAGCGCGCACGCTATCCGCCTGGACCCATACACTTCATATGTGGAAGTGTTCAATGACGTCACGTCACTTCTGCATTGAAGTGTTCGGGTCCTGCGGGTCTCGTGTGAGCTGGCAGCTGCTATGCCTCTCTCTGCCTCCCTGGTACGGTCCCTGATCGGAGGTCTGAGTAGTGGGGGAGGAGAGGTGAGCGGGGCTTTCTGGCGGTGGGGAGAGGAGAGCAGCTGGCGGCGGTGAGCGGGACTTCGGGATTCGGCCGGCCACGTGAAGTCACAACGCGTTCTTGCCGGCCAAAGTCCGATATTCATGCCCGTTTTGTACATTGGCCGCATGAGCCGGCCACTTCGCATTCTGACTGGCCAGAACCCGAAGTGGCCAGACTTCTGGTTCTGGCCGTAACATATACATTTAGGAACACTATACATAATTCTACACTTCTAAATTGTACCAGAGGTGGCACGAAAAGTCTGAAACCATTAAGCTATGGTTGACCGATAGACTGGTTGCCTGGAAAGCATTTACGCTACTCACAGTTCACAGTCCCAGCAGGTGGTGGGCCACTGATAGAGGGTGGGAGAATGTTGCGGGAATTCAGGAGGCTGACAGCCGAGGGGAAAAAAAGAGTTCCTGTGTCTGGTGGTCCTGGTAGAGAGGGCCCAAAGCCTCCGACCCAGTGGAAGAGGGCTGAAGAGGCAGTGGCCTGGGTGGGAGGGGTCACTAGCAATCCTCAGGGCCCTGGTCCGCAGTCTTGTGTTGTTTAAGTGGACAAGTGAGGGCAGGGGTCTACCGATAATCCTCTCCGCCGACCTGATGACCCTCTGCAGTTTGTGTCTGTCGCTGTCGGTGGCGCCGGCGTACCAGACCAAGATGGAGGAGCAGAGGATCGATTCAATGGTGGCAGAGTAGAAATATGTCAGAATCTCGTAGCATTGTGGCATTCTAAGCATGGCATCCCAATAAAGTTTATAGTCGATGGTTTAAGCGCTGCGTTGTACAACAGTTCCTTCTGTTTTAGACGGCAAGAGTATACTCAACCATAAGGCACTCAGTACTTCCTTTGCAGCCACCTTTGAAAAGCTAACCACTATTTAAAATGTTGTGATGGGAATTTTTACTACTGTTGCCTCATTTCTTTTTCTAACACCCAGCAAATGTTCTGGGAACCAAAATATTTAAAAAAAATCAAACTATGTCACATAATACAAGATTTCAGCTGCTTAACAGCTTGAGGTGTCTTTTGTCATTTTTTTTTATAATGCACCATAAGTTTTCAATGAGTGACAGGTCTGAACAGCAGACAAGCCATTTTAGCCCCCGGACCCATTTACAACAGGACTATACTGTTCTAATACATTCATAAAGGGATATGGCTTTGTCTTGCAGAAATAAATAAAACCTTCTCTGAAAATGATATCATATTAATGGTAGGTTATGTCACTCCAAAAATGATGTATTGTTCAGCATTATTGGTGCAAGTTAATGGATGCTAGCTGTTTGCTGATAAAATGCTGGATCATTCTACTCTTCTTTAGCCCAGAGGACAGGACATCTATGATTTCCAAGAAGGAGTGGAGATTAGCAGGGATGGGATTTTTGCACTTGGAGTAGCACAAGTAAAAACTGGCACAGTAGTGTAGATTATTCTGAGAACTGCATTACCTGTACTTTTGTTTACATTTAAAATGGAAGAAAACACAGGCAGCCCAAGATTGTAAAGACGTATGGACAGCTCCACAGTGCGCAGAGTCAGAGACTGTGCAAAGGCCCACTGCTGCATGCTTGTGCTGTCTTAGCTGATGCTTCTTCCCTATCTCTTGCACAATCTTCAGCACACCGAAAGGCAGCCAGTACACTTTCTTACATTGTCCTCCCTATACTGTATATGAAAGGGCCCTCTCTCCTGTGAAGGTTGTGTCAGCTGAACTCCTAATGCATGTACTGCTGCAGCAGGGAAATTGCTTTGCACACACATGTGGAAGGGGCAGGGCTGCACTCTGTACACTCACAGCACTTATTATATAGCTGTACATAGTGTGTCCAACCCACCTCTCCTTAGATTGTAAGCCTCTGTCAGCAGGGCCGGGCCGAGGCATAGGCTGGAGAGGCTCCAACCTCAGGGCGCAGTGTAGGAGGGGGCGCAGAATTCATTCAGCTGTCATTCCTAATTGTGTTTGAAGCAGAAAGAAATAATAAAAGGGGATACATAGCAGTGACTGCAAGCCAGATAACTAGATATTAAGGTGTTGGGGAGGTTGGGGGCCCTGTGGCGCCTCTTAGTCTAATAGCAGTCAGTGTGTGACGGCTGGGGTGGCAGGGATGGAGGGGTGCACTTTGGTGTCTCAGCCTGGAGGACCTTGTCCCGGCTGTGTCTGTCAGTGTCCTCCCTCCCCTACATGATCTACATGATTCTACATGATCGTTTGCCCCCATCACTGTGCTCCTTTCCTATGACTGCCTCACACTTGAATTACTGGACCCACCTAACCAGAGTACATTTGAAATAGGCGCCGGTAGACTTGGGCGCAGGATCCAGCTGTTATATGGCTGGTCCTGCTTCTGCACAAGTCCAGACCGATTTAATTACTATTCCCCCTCCAGGCCGCCATGGATAGTGGGGGAATGAAATAATTCAGCTTCCAGCGATTGCTGGAGGCCGAATTATTATGTTTTTAAGCAACCTTGGCTCCGTCCTCTGAGCGCTGCAATAGGAATGATTCCTATTGTAGTCTATGGAGGCGCCGGCTGCGCCCAAATCTAACAGCGCTGAAAAGCATTGCTCCGCCTAACCAGCCCCAAAATGCATGATCATGTATTTTGTATCGTTTGCCTCGTATAGCTTTGTCCTATGTTACGTAGCTTTGTTATGTTACGTCTGCGTAATATGTTGGCACTTTATAAATACAATATAAATACAATGAACCGCGACAGGAATCATCAGATTGTTTAACAAGTTTTTCTCAGGAGGACTATCAGATCATCGATCAAATCGAGGAGGAGACACAGGGGGGCAGGAAGCGGAGGAGGCATGAGAGACCGTCTGAGATCACGGCAGAACAAACCCTACAGGAGAACATAGTTGTAAATATTTCTTCTGTTGAGCTCACCCCACCACAACTGTCAGCATTGAATCATGGCCTGTCTTTTGCCCCAGTACATTCGCCGGACCCATTGGAGATCGATATAGATCTACAATTTTTTTTTCGATCTATTAAACTCAAGTATTTCTTTTCAATACCTAGAGAATTTCCTATTAATATCTCCAGCACTAAAGATGATGACTGTCTACAATTAGCTGAGTCAGGTCTGAGAATTAAGAGCAAGTTTCAACCCTCCTCCTGTCAAGTTATTGATATCTTTATGGAGAAAGTCCAGGATGAGATTAACCAATTATTTAGGAGGAACAATATTTTTGAAAAAAGTTCAAAAACCCGTAATTGCAAAAGTATAAATCCATTTATTACTAAATAATCTATAAAAGACAATGCGGTGTGTGCCCCAAAGTGCAACCCCCCCCATAAAAAGACCCAGGATTCAAGCCCCAACACTACCCACAAGCAATACCCCTGACATGGGAGAGAAACCACCACAGGTAAACCTCCCTGCCTTCTGCCCTCAGAGCTCTTATAAGGCAGGCATGCCTAATGAAGTTCTTGGTGTTGTCAACAAAGCAACATACTATATAGCATCTAGCTGGAGAAGAGAAGTTCATATTATGGCGTGTAGCACAGTTCCTGCACGCAGACTAAAAAAGCAAAACGCTATCATTCAATTCACTGATACTGATGAAATTTCTCAGTCTCTCCAACAATGATGGCACAAATACTTATCCAGCACGATCGCTGTGCACAGCTTAAGCGGCAGGTAACAGTTCATGATTCAAATATATGGACATGGTGCGATTATAATCCAAAATGGGGTTATACTGTTGCTTACCAGCACCCTCCTGGGTGTGCTGTAGTAGTGTTGCAGCAAGGAATCCGGGCTAGGTGGCTGAGTCACCATTCAGAAAGTGAGTCCAGATAGCAACCTGGTTTCCTACCCTGTCAGGGACGTCTCCCTGTCACAGGGAAAAGTTGATGTGGAGATAGCCGGGGGACACGCCAGAGCTTTTTGATTTTGAGGAAAGCTAGCTCACAGCTGAAACGTCAATCCTTTGTGGTTGTGCAGAGCCACCGTAGGAGGAGAGTGAGTGATGTCACAAGGAAGCCCATGCTGGCTACAGCGTTCTATTGAACTGCGTGAGGAGGGGAGAGGCTCTGGCGTGTCCCCCGGCTATCTCCACATCAACTTTCCCCTGTGACAGGGAGACGTCCCTGACAGGGTAGGAAACCAGGTTGCTATCTGGACTCACTTTCTGAATGGTGACTCAGCCACCTAGCCCGGATTCTTTGCTGCAACACTACTACAGCACACCCAGGAGGGTGCTGGTAAGCAACAGTTTAACCCCATTTTGGATTATAATCGCACCATGTCCATATATTTGAATCATGAACTGTTACCTGCCGCTTAAGCTGTGCACAGCGATCGTGCTGGATGAGTATTTGTGCCATCATTGTTGGAGAGACTGAGAAATTTCATCAGTATCAGTGAATTGAATGATAGGGTTTTGCTTTTTTAGTCTGCATGCAGGAAATGTGCTACACGCCATAATATGAACTTCTCCAGCTGGATGCTATATAGTATGTTGCTTTGTTGACAACACCAAGAACTTCATTAGGCAGGCCTGCCTTATAAGAGCTCTGAGGGCAGAAGGCAGGGAGGTTTACCTGTGGTGGTTTCTCTCCCATGTCAGGGGTATTGCTTGTGGGTAGTGTTGGGGCTTGAATCCTGGGTCTTTTTATGGGGGGTTGCACTTTGGGGCACACACCGCATTGTCTTTTATAGATTATTTAGTAATAAATGGATTTATACTTTTGCAATTACGGGTTTTTGAACTTTTTTCATTAGTGTCACAGTGTGCTTAGTACACAATTGTATGTGAATTTTGAACAATATTTTTGGCCCTAAAATCCATAGGAATTTTTCAAGATTGGAACAATTGGGCATACAAGAACTGGTAGACAATCCCAATGTCACGATAAAACCGGCCGATAAAGGCGGAGCGATAGTAGTGATGGATACTGAGAAATACCGGAAAGAAGTTCTGAGGCAGCTACAGGACCAGACAACATACCAAGTGCTAAAAACTGATCCTCTTAAGGACATAAAATCCAGGATAGCTCAGGTTGTCTCTAGAGCCTCAGGATTAATTGATGACAAATTGGCTGAATACCTGATCCAGTCATATCCTATTACACCAGTGATTTACATTTGTCCCAAAATCCATAAGAGTCTTGTGGACCCCCCGATTGTGGCGGGGGTAGACTCAGTATTTGCTCCCATTGCAAAGTACCTCGATAAGATATTGAGACCATATGTTACATCTCAAAAGTCCTACCTGAGAGACATACCCATGTTTCTTAATGTGCTACGTAATATTTCTCCGATTGAGGGAGAGTGTCTTTTGGTTACCATGGATGTAGAGAGCCTCTACACCTCCATCCCACATGATGGGGGTGTAGAGGCTGTTCGATATATGCTTGAAATAGCTTCTGATTACTCTAAGGCACAGGTGGATTTTGTGTGTTCTCTCTTGGAGATAGTACTTAAGCTTAATTATTTTCGTTTTGAGGATACTTTTTATATGCAAATTAGGGGAACTGCGATGGGGTCAAACTGGGCCCCGTCCTATGCAAACATCTATATGGGCGTGTATGAGCAAATGTTTGTTTACACTAATGAGCTTTTTAAAAAATATGCTCTGCAATGGTTTCGCTACATAGATGATATTTTTTGCTTGTGGGAGGGGCCACGTTCAACCCTTGACACCTTTGTGTCAGAACTGATAGACAGATGCAGGCAGATCAGATTGACAATACATACTGTAGCTCTGTGGACGAAGTGAGTTTCCTGGATACTGTGGTGAAACAACAGGGGGAGCAGTTGGTTACCGATCTCTACGTAAAGCCCACGGATGTAAACTCCCTTCTCCATTACGGGAGTTTCCATCCGTGGGCCACGAGGAGATCGGTGCCGATAAGTCAATTTCAGAGGGTAAGGACGATAGTTGAGGGGGGTGAGACTCAGGACAGGAGACTAGATGAAATGCAACAAAAATTTATCCAGCGGGGTTATCCCATGGAGGTGGTTCAGAGAGCTAGAGAGAAGAAGCCAGGACATGGAAATAGAAAGAAAAAAGATATAGGCAATAGGATTCCATTTATTTCTAAGTATAATCTTATGAGTGATGAAATTGCAAGGATAGTAAAAAAACATTGGCACTTTTTATCAGCTAGCTTCCCTCACATTGGACAATTCACGAATCCCCCCCGGTTGGTCCATGCAGATAGAGCTAAAATGGGACCACTTATCAGCCTTTCACGTAGGGGCACATTTCCATGTCTGAACTGCGTACACTGCAGTTCAGTCATAAAAGGAAATCAAATTACCCACCCCTACAAGGGTACTAAATTTAAGATCCAGGGTTGCCACACATGTGATTCCACATATGTGGTATATGCATTGAAATGCCCATGCGGCTCATTATATATAGGTCAAACAACACAGAAAATGAAAGTGAGATTGTCATCTCACAAACATGCCATACGTGAAAGTCTGATAGACCAAGCTGTGCCCTACCATTTTAGACAGGCCAGACATAATGTAAGCCAACTTAAATTTATGATTATTGAGCAGGTATTGCAGCCCAGAAGGGGAGGGGATAGGTTGAAGCGGTTGTTGTGGAGAGAGGCACATTGGATTAAGAAACTTGACACCATGGAGCCAAGGGGACTCAATCGAGAACTAGATTTGATCCCTTTTTTATAGACATGGTTTGTATGAGATGGTCTATACCTCTTTTTGATTATATTATTGTAATGGTTCAGAGTTTCCCCTTGTCTCCATGGTGTCGGGGATCTATGGGATTCATGCTGGCTACTATATCTTGGGCTTTCTGGTCCACCTCAGTGGATGTTTATCTATGGTATGCATGCACATATGTATGGTGCACGCATACATATTTGCAATATATGAGTGTTGCCACTGAGTGGTATTATATGTATTGGGGGAAATAGGTTTTGCTCACAAGATAAGCTGTGTCCGCGACCGGGCTATACCCCTGTTGTCCCCTTTATTTATTTAACTATATGCAGGATATTCTATATTTAAGTGTAAGGCCATGTGTTTTTATGCTCTTGAGTGTGAAGGTTTGTTTACATCTCCAGTCGGCGCTGCGCTGTTCATGACGCACCGCACGCTGATAGGTCTGCGCTATGAGGGAGGGCGGTGACTGGCTACATCATGCCCGACCCACGTGACTCTGACGTTCCCCATCTGGTCCGCCGATGACGGCGGCGCAGTGGGAGGAGGCAGAGGTGGGACGCAGTCCTCTAACCGCCGCCACAGAGCAAAATCAAGCAGATTTAAAAAACGTAGAGGTGATGACACATACTGCCGACCAATCTGTAAGTACCTTAGCAGTTCCCCATCAGGTCCGCTCCATGAGGAGCTTCACCGATAGGTGGTTCAAAACTGAGAGTGTGATTGGTTGCTTACAGGTCCATGTAATATATAAGGAAGTGCTTTGTATGCATTCATTGTATTTGCCTTGTAACTTAGCTTGACAAAGAAGCGTGTATGCTTTGAAACGTTGCTATGATGGATTACAAGCATTTGATTCAATAAAAGAGCATTTAAACAGATGATGCCGGCTCCCTGTTATGCATTAAATACAATAAATAATAATAAATACTGCTACATCTATAGACTTTTCAACCATTCACTAGGCTGACCCAGGCAGGACTTTTTTAAAAGCATTTGTAGCTTTATGATTTTCTCTGCATCCTTGGTGAGCTTCAGCAATGTGGCCTGTATGTGAGCATTTGTTTTTCTCTGCTCAGCAATAGCCTTTTTCTGAGTTGCATTGAACAGAACTAGCAATTTATCCATCTTACATCAGGTGTTATACTACAGGACAGTGTGCTTATACACAGTGGCGTAGCTAAGGAGTTGTGGGCCCCGATGCAAATTTTACAATGGGGCCCCCCAAGCACTCTATACATAACAATTGATCCGGCGCACCAAAACCTGCCAATGGCAACTGCAGTGTCAGAGGTGCCAGAAGGGGATGGGGAACAGCTTGTTAATTATTACCACTATTCAAAGTATCTAAAGAAGTGGTTATTATGAGCACAGGACCAATAGAGAGCTAATACTGTAGTTGGAGGGCCCTTCGGGGGCCCCTCTGGCCCAAGGGCCACGATGCAGTTGCAACCTCTGGAACCCCTATTGTTACGCCCCTGCTTATACATCATTTTACTGCTGGCACCAAGCCTCACCACTTGTAGTAGCACAGGGAAGTGGGATAGGTACAGGTTGCTTTTACCTTCTAGGACAGGTACAGGGCAAAACAATTCCAAAATGAAGGACATGGCAAACAAAAGGCTTTTGCAGAAACAAGCTGAATTGGAGTTTAGGCGGTGACAACATGTTTCAGACGGAGCCCTTCCTCATGGGTGCCAGTTATTGACTTATTTAGCAAATTGACTCTCTTATTAAAGTTGTTTGTTAAAAAAAATTAATTATGTATTTACTTTTTATATATTTTAGAAGGGAATCAAATCCTGTTGCTTGCAGCCTCTTCTCTCCTCGCAATTCAGAATAGTGAGGAGAAAACAGGGACTGTTCCATTTCTGCATATGTCATTGCTTTATTACAGTAATCATGTGGCTTGGAGGATGTCAACTGGCTGCCTATCAACAGCTACAGAATACGCTTATAATGTAATAGGGGGTCCCATGGTGATTAACTGGTGGTGCGAGAATTCAGCCACAGTTGCTATGTGCCATTTTAATACAGTGGTTTCGCTAAGAACTAGCCCATGGTAGATCAGTGGTTAAAAAACAGCTGTATTAATGTTCCATTTTAATTATTTATTCCTGCTTTCAACATGAAAGTGAAATAAATTATAAGACTGGTTATGGACCCAGATGAAGTTAATTGCAATTTGACTGCGATAATTATATTTAATTAACTTTGCTCCAATCCACCCATGGGAAAACATACTTTATTGCTATTTTCTAAAGAGTGGGGAACACAGATTTCCTAAAGCAGCAATAAGATGTTGAACTAAGGTATACCTTTGTGGGTTTTCATTGGATGTCAGCTGGCTTTGACATGTTTAAAATAAAATCACTCCATGGGAATTATTTTTATGCTACTGTGCACAGTCAGACAACAGAAACAGTCAGAAAACTTTTTTTTTGTGGGAATAGAATATTGTGTGAATTTAAGTTTTTCTAAGTATAAGATTTTACTGTGAGGAATAATATAAGTTGAGATAGCAGGGTAATTTAAACTAAGTAGAAATTACTTGGAATTCAACATATCCTATACTGCATTAATGAAAACATTTGGTTAAAATGCTTAGAAGGGCTGTGCCCATGCAGCCATCTGTATTTTGACTCTTGTGCAGTGATTTCAGACATGATTTGCTGCCTCAGCTAAGCTTCAAAATTATACCCAGTATAATAATTCAGTTTTAACCATCAGCAACTTAGGTGTCTTGGAGAGCCCTAGGCCCAACTATCAACAATCTGCAAACTAAAACCACAAAGACATCACTTCATCGCTGTATTTTAAATGAGGTATGTAAAGGTAATCATACTGGATATAATCTGATTGTTCATCATAACAATTGCATGCTAATTTTCTCTTCATTAGCAATGAAAATCAATTTAGCAATTCTTGTTTTTAGAGAATTTATCATAACAATTGAAAAGTTCCATATAAATATGTTTTTATTTGTGATCATATGTGCTTTCTTTCAACCTCAATTTAGCTTTTAATCATGTTGATAGAATGATTTTTTTGTAAGATCACATCAGGTATTGCCACCTTAATTAAGCCTACAAGTACCACCACTCCCCTCTAGTGCACCTTTGTGAGGCCTGGCGGATTCCCTGCCTTCGTATTAGTCTTTATGCCCCAATCTCATCTGCAGTCTTCACCTTGTGTGGCTTGTCCCCAGTCAAGGATGACAAAGTATGTCGTCCCAGCACCTGGTTACTAGAGATGGCCTGAACGGTTCGCCGGCGAATGGTTCCCGGCGAACTTCCGTGGTTCGCGATCGCGGAAGTTAGGTTCGCCCCCATAGTGCATCATGAGGGTCAACTTTGACCCTCTACATCACTCTACATCAGCAGGCACATTGTAGCCAATTAGGCTACACTCCCTCCTGGAGCCACTCCCCCCCTTATAAAAGGCAGGCAGCATCAGGCAGTGGACTCACTTGTGTGCCTGCAGTAATTAGTGAAGGGATAGCTGCTGCAGACTCTCATAGGGAAAGCTTAGTTAGGCTCTTGTAGGCTTGTTAACTTGCTTCTGGCTGATTGTTATTGCTAAAAAAAACCACCCCTCAACAGCTCTTTTGAGAGCTAATCTTGTTCTTGTGATCTATTTTTTTTTTTGTGTGGCCCACTTGCATTATTTACAGCCCTGTCAGTCAGTGTCACTGTGCCTGTCTGTGTGTGACAGGTGCACATGTAATACCCATCACTGCATATACCTACTACCTGTTGTGTTCACGTCAGTGCACCCACCTACCTACGTGAGCGCACGCAGTGTCACTGTGCCTATCTGGTACCTGTCTGTGTGTGACAGGTGCACATGTAATACCCATCCTTGCATATACCTACTACCTGCTGTTCACGTCAGTGCACCCACCTAACTACGTGAGCGCACGCAGTGTCACTGTGCCTATCTGGTACCTGTCTGTGTGTGACAGGTGCACATGTAATACCCATCCCTGCATATACCTACTACCTGTAGTTCACTTCAGTGCACCCACCTACCTACGCAAGCGCACGCAATGTGATATACCACTCCGTGCATACCTGTTAACTGCACCTGTGTCACTGACTGCACACTGTATTAGTCAAGTCAGTGCATACCTTTCACTTCATCCCCCCCCCCAATATGGACAAAACAAAAGGCAGAGGCAGGCCACCTGGCAGGTCTGTTCGAGGTTGCGCTGTCGTGATTTGGTGTGGCCCGCGACCAAAGTACAGTGTTCAGAAGAAGGCACGTGCCATCAACCCCCAATATTGTCAGGACGTAGTTGACTATTTAACACAGAACACCTCATCTTTCTCAGCTTCCGCACGAAAGCGTGACATATCTTCCACCTCCTGCTCTGATTCTGGCACCCCACTTAACACTCCGTCGGCAGCCACCACCAAAGTGCCATCACCCCAGGGCTCAGCGGTGTGGACATTTTTGTGTATGTCTGCCTCAGATGTGAGCAATGCCATCTGTACTCTCTGCCACCGAAAATTGAGCTGTGGAAAGACCAAGACCCGCGTAGGGACAACACCCAAGATAATAAGGTCGTTGCTTCATTGTGGACAGACCCAATTTGATCAGCTGGACAGTCACTGTTCTGTCATTCAGCTACCTCAGCTGGGCAACCATATGGGCTTGAAAATGGCCACGTCCTGCACTCTCGCCATGGTGCGCACCAGTCCAGCACGGCCGTCACTACACAAACAGCTGTTTGCGGTGCATTACAGAGTGAGTTTGGTGTGTCAGTGTGAAGCAGTACTCTAATTACACTCCCTGATTGATGTATACACATGCAAGATGTTTTAAAGCACTTTGGGCCTGCAATTTAGCATTTAATGTGATTTCGGCCCTTAAAACGCTGCTTTGCGTCAAATCCAGATTTTTCCCCGGGACTTTTGGCATCTATCCCACTCCGCCATGCCCCCCTCCAGGTGTTAGGCCCCTTGAAACATCTTTTCCATCACTTTTGTGGCCAGCATAAATTTTTCTAGTTTTCCAAGTTCACCTTCCCATTGAAGTCTATTGCAGTTCGCAAAAGTTCACACGAACCGAACTTTCGCGGGAGGTTCGTGAACCGAAAATCGGAGGTTCGGGCCATCTCTACTGGATATGCGCAAGGTATAAAGACTGATAAGGTGAAGGCAGAAATACCATCAGAACCCACTAGGATGTGATACAGGCAACAGTAATAAATGCAAAGTTACCTAGGAGCAGACGAGGGGGTAGTCGGACACAGGCAGGGTCAGTCCAAGCGGCAATCCAAAGAGTGTTCAGGCAGGAGGTCGGTCCAGGCGGCAATTCAATGAGTAGTTGCATTGAGGCAAGAGGTCGGTCCAAGTGGCAATACAAAGAGTGGTCAGGTTCAGGTAGGATGTCAGTCCGGGCAGTAATCCAATGAGTATTCGAGTTCAGACAAGAGGTCGGTCCAGGTGGCTTTGGGCTGCCACTGTAAGTAAAAAAAATGCAAACCATTCCTTGGTTTCCAGTGCAGTAATCATAAAACATATAGCACCTATCGAGGTGGATTTGACAATACCCATAAAAAAAAAAAAAAGAAAAGCGTCATTCTCTTGTTTGGAACAACATTTAACAATTGTAACAATGATTAACCCATCAAAAATAAAATATGTATATGTATATATATATATATATATATATATATATATATATATATATTGCATGTGAATAATATATATATTAGAGTGTATAATATATATATTAGAGTGTATATATGTTTTGTGTGTGTAAAGCCCCATCTACACGGAGGGACATTGTAGCGATCCGGCGGCTCGATTAGCCGCCGGATCGCCTCTTCCGCGTGCCCGCCGCGTCCCCGCTCGCCGCGCGTGCGCCGCATTCGATTCCCCGCTCGTGCCCGCTCGTCCCCGCCGGCGCCGCTTATCTCCCGCACGATTCCCTGCCATTGTCCCCTCGCGGGGATCGAGAAGGGAATCGGCGGTACGGAGATCCTTCCTGTCGGATCTTATCAATCGAGCCGCATCAGCGGCTCGATTGATAAGCAGCATCGCGGCCGCATCTACTCGTGTAGATGCGGCTTAACATACAATGGGGCAAAGAAGCTGATGATTTTGCTCGCTTCTTCTCTGACCAAGAAACTACTAGTCTATAATTGTGATGGTGAGTTTATTGTAGCTGTCTGAGACAGAATAACAAAAAAGGAACCCTCAAAAACCCACTGCCCCAAAGTCAGAGCTTGATGTGCATTGTAATGGAGTGAAATAAGTATTTGAACAACTATCAGAAGATGACTTAGTACTTGGTGCCAAAACCCTTGTTGGCAATCACAGAGGTCATACATTTCTTGTAGTTGGCCACATCTCAGGAGGGATTTTGACCCGCTCCTCTCTGCAGGTCCTCTCCAAATCAGTAAGGTTTAGAGGATGATATTTGGGACTCAAACCCTCAGCTCCCTCCACAGATTTTATATTGGGTTAAGGTCTGGAGACTGGCTAAGCCACTTCAGGACCTTAATGTGCTTTTCTTGAGGCTCTCCTTTGTTGCCTTGGCTGTGAGTTTTGGGTCATTATCATGCTGGAATACCCATTTATGACCCATTTTCAATGCCCTGGCTGAGGAAAGGAGGTGTTCACGCAAGATTTGCTGGTACATAGACCTGTCCATTGTCCCTTCGATGCAGTGAAGGTGTCCTGTCCCCTTAGCAGCTTAACCCCCCCCCCCCCCCTAAATCATAATGTGTCCACCTCCATGTTTGATGTTGGGGATGGTGGTTTTGGGGTCCTGGGCAGTATTCCTCCTCCAAACACGGTGACTTGAGTTGATGCCAAAGAGCTCAATTTTGGTCTCATTGGACCACAACACTTTTACCCAGTTCTGCTCTGGGTTATTCAGATGTGCATTGTCAAACTACAGACAGGCCTGTACATGTGCTGTCTTGCGCAGAGGGACCTTGCAGGTTCGACAAGATTTGAGTCCTTTACTGTGTAGTGTGTTACCAATTGTTTTCTTGATGAGGTGACTATGGTCCCAGCTGCCCTGAGATCATTGACAAGGTCCCCCCAATCTGGGTTTTTGAGGGTTCTTTTGTTGTTATTTTGCATCTCGCAGCTACAATACACTTACCATTACTATTACATAGTGGTCATTTCTTGGTCAAAGGACAATCAAACAAAATCAGCAGTATCAAATACTTATTTTCCTCACTGTATATATTAGAGTATTTGATTGTCTCAGGTTACTTCCAATATCAATTAAACAGCAAGCAGGAGTCTTTAGTGCTTAAAATGCTAATTCATAGTAAGGAGCAACAACACACCACTGATTATAGAATCTAGTTTGCATTTATGAGGCCAGGTTCGACAAGATTTGAGTCCTTTACTGTGTAGTGTGTTACCAATTGTTTTCTTGATGAGGTGACTATGGTCCCAGCTGCCCTGAGATCATTGACAAGGTCCCCCCAATCTGGGTTTTTGAGGGTTCTTTTGTTGTTATTTTGCATCTCGCAGCTACAATACACTTACCATTACTATTACATAGTGGTCATTTCTTGGTCAAAGGACAATCAAACAAAATCAGCAGTATCAAATACTTATTTTCCTCACTGTATATATTAGAGTATTTGATTGTCTCAGGTTAGTTCCAATATCAATTAAACAGCAAGCAGGAGTCTTTAGTGCTTAAAATGCTAATTCATAGTAAGGAGCAACAACACACCACTGATTATAGAATCTAGTTTGCATTTATGAGGCCAGCTTATTACAGGCACTTTCATGTTCTACTCTCAGTGAGAAATGTGAGCTCCTGCACAGCTTCCGCAGATGCTGTTTCCTAGTAAATGAATTAGAAGTGCTGCACATGTTGCACAAGTGACTGTGACTCAGATATGACTCATCTAGTCCATTCTCTTGAAAGGCAAATGTCTCTGCTGAGGAACTGATAAACAAATGAGAAAAGCACAAAACCATGGGGATCAAAGGTTATCACAGGAAGTTGAAAAGTGGGTTTACTATCCATGTTTTGTGAAGTGGGTTCTCAAAACATAGATAGGGTTTTATCCATCTTTTGTGAATACAATTAGGAAAAGCTAAGAAAAAAATGGAATTCAGCTCATGGCGTGGTTATGTTACGTTGGCCGCTAACAATACAATTTGGTGAACTATTGTTTATGAATGGTAATGATTGTTGGGAACACTGACGAACTAAAATCTCCTAACCAATCTGATCAGATTGGAGGGATCAATCTGAAAATCATATCGATTTCATTAAGCTGATCAGATTGGTTAGGAGATTTTCATCCGTTAGTAGTCCCAAACGATCATTTCCGATTGTGCATATGAATAATCATTTGTAAATTGTATCATTAGTGGCCACCTTAACACATAATAATATCCATAGTTTACATTTTAATCTTTTGTTTAGAAAGAAAACAATTAAAAAACAGTGATAATACATTGCAATATATTTTTGTTTAATTTAGCATTTGATGCATGTACAATTATAGTATAATTATACAGTAATACAGAAAGTGGGTGATGGTGGTGCAGATAGTGGGTGCAGGGGTAAGTAATTTGCTAGTCCTGCTGGCAAATTTTTTCTTCCCTTCTGTTCATCCAGTCTCCATGGCTTCCCACAGCTATGTCTTAGTTCCTGTGACATTCATTAATACCAGCAAGAAACAGTGATGCAGTGCTGGAAGGGAAAAATCCGGAAGCTTGGTTACACTGCTGGAAGAGGGTACACAGCAGCAGGACAGGTGAGTGCCCTCTCCAGGTTCACAATAGAGATATGGGCAGTGGCGCAATGTGAATGCAGAGCAGCACAGGTGTACTCAGGGCCAGTCCCCAAGCCCCAAAGGGAGGATACAATAAAAACTAGAGCACCTGGCGCTCAGACAACAGACACTCTAATAATTAAATCCAATTGTGACAAGTCCTGTCAGTGCAGCAAGGTCTGATGTAACAGTTCCAACACAACTCGTGTGGGGAAGCGGCTATACTTGCTTAGACTTGATAATGTGTCCGGTCATGAGTGAAGATGTATCACAGTACCTTTCTCAGGTGACCAATACTTTCATGCAGAAACCTCTGGTCCTACCGTCCGTGTCAGCGTATATGGATAGTTCCTATTCCGCGCGGCTCGGATCCGAGCTCACGCGAGAAGGCTCACAGCCTCCGTCAACTTCCACCGGCAGTGACGTCACCCTCTGCGTTCCAGTACTATCCTAGGTGGTGTTGGCTCACTTCCTGGGTAGGGATACGCAAGAGGGAAAAAATAGTGCAGACTGCGCCTTGAGTTGGTAACGCTGCGCTATGAAATACACTTACGGACGATTTCTTGGGTTTATTGATGTAATAAAATATATCCCGATCCGGATTTCGGCCTCACGCCTTCATCCCCTGATGAAGGCGTGAGGCCGAAATCCGGATCGGGATATATTTTATTACATCAATAAACCCAAGAAATCGTCCGTAAGTGTATTTCATAGTGCAGCGTTACCAACTCAAGGCGCAGTCTGCACTATTTTTTCCCTCTTGCGTATCCCTACCCAGGAAGTGAGCCAACACCACCTAGGATAGTACTGGAACGCAGAGGGTGACGTCACTGCCGGTGGAAGTTGACGGAGGCTGTGAGCCTTCTCGCGTGAGCTCGGATCCGAGCCGCGCGGAATAGGAACTATCCATATACGCTGACACGGACGGTAGGACCAGAGGTTTCTGCATGAAAGTATTGGTCACCTGAGAAAGGTACTGTGATACATCTTCACTCATGACCGGACACATTATCAAGTCTAAGCAAGTATAGCCGCTTCCCCACACGAGTTGTGTTGGAACTGTTACATCAGACCTTGCTGCACTGACAGGACTTGTCACAATTGGATTTAATTATTAGAGTGTCTGTTGTGTTGTCTGAGCGCCAGGTGCTCTAGTTTTTATTGTGCCCTCTCCAGGTTCCACTGCTGCTTACCCTGCATTGGGTAAGGCACACAGGCTGCCTAATACTGAATCCTGGGGGAGCACCAAGGCTGCTAATTACCGAGAACTTGAAGGAAGGAGATGGGAAAGAAAGAATGACTAATACTGACATCTTGGAAGGGGTGAACAAGGGGGCTGCTTCATAGAGATTTCTGGGGAAAGGGGGCACAAAGGCTGTCTAATACTGATATCTGAGGGGTGGAGCACAAAGACTGCTAAATACTGTGAGTGTGTGTGTGTGGGGGGAGGGGGGATATCTCGGAGTCGGACATGGCTACCTAGTTCTGTTGTCTGGGACCACATATGGCTAATTGTTTTATTTTGGAGCACAAGGCTACGTAATTGTCTTTTTTGTCGGGGTACTATATTCATATCATTTTGGGGAAAAGGTAACTTAACCACTTAAGCCTGCGGGTTGCTTTCACCTTGTGGACTAGAGGAATTTTCACATTTCAGATTTCCTCTAATTCATTCCCCAATTACTTTATCATTACTTATTTCACCTAAATTATCTAGATCTAGAAATTATCTTTGTCAGGACAAATTAGCTTTTTGGGGGGGAGGGGGTAATTATTTTACTCTCTATGCATTTTAAAGGGAAAAAAATAAAGAAAAAAAAATAAAATATTTCTCCATTTCCATCCACATTAGTTTTAAAATGAACAATGTTACCATAGATAAAACCCATACATTTTATTTGCCCATTTATCCTGGTTATCCCAACATTTAAATTATGTCCCTAGTGCAATATATGGGGACATGGGCGTCACTACGATCTGGAGGGGTCGCAGCATGAGGGGAGAGCTTGGTAGCATGTCGGTGGGGAGGGGGGTTGGTCCCCCCCTCCCTCACCTCGGGCTCTCCCCTCTGCGCTCCCCTCCAGCATTGAATAGTGGGTATGCAGGCGGCGGGGCAGCGGCAGATACATACCTTCCTTGCGTTCCAGTGCGGATGTTTCTCCCTCTAGTGTCTGACGCTACTTCCTGTTTATACAGGAAGTCTCGTCAGAAGCTAGAGAGAGGAACATCCGTGGAACGCAAGGAAGGTATGTATCTGCCACTGCCCCGCCGCCTGCATACCCACTATTCAATGTTGGAGGGGAGCGCAGAGGGGAGGGCCCAGGTGAGGGAGGGAGGGACCGTCCCCCCTCTCCACCGACGTGCTACCAAGCTCTCCCCTCATGCTGTGACCCCTCCAGCCCCCCCAAACGGCCCTGAGCGGGCCCGGTTGGAGGGGGGGCCCGCTCCTGAATTTCTGCAGGGGGGGGGGCAGCGATTCCTAGTTACGCCCCTGGCCAGGTCTGACACTGGTTGTCAAGGTAAGGGGGGCGCCTGTCTCTACCTAACTGAGGGTCCCTATCACTACCTAACCTGGGGGGCACCTGTCACTCACTACCTAACCTGGGGATCCTTGTCACTCACTACCTAACCTGTGGGGTGCCTGTCAATCACTACCTAATCTGGGGGTCCCTGTCACTCACTACCTAACCTGGGGATCCCTGTCACTCACTACCTAACCTGGGGGTCCCTGTCACTCACTACCTAACCTGGGGGTCCCTGTCACTCACTACCTAACTTGGGGGGCACCTGTAACTCACTACCTAACCTGGGGTATCCCTGTCACTACCTAATCTGGGTGGCGCCTGTCACTCACTACCTATCCTAGGGGTCCCTGTCACTCACTACCTAAACTGGGGACTCCTAGCGCTACCTTAACCAGGGGGCACCTTTCACTACCTAACCTGGGCGGTGCCTTTCACTCACTACCTAACCTGGGGGTCCCTGTCACTCACTACCTAACCTGGGGGGTCCCTGTCACTCACTACCTAACCTGGGGGTCCCTTTCACTCACTACCTAACCTGGGGGTCCCTGTCACTCACTACCTAAACTGGGGGACTCCTGTCTCTACCTAAACTGTCACTACATACACTGGAGGGTCCCTGTCATTAACTGAACGACACACAGCCCCCCAGTGTATGTAGTGACACCTGTCACTACATACACTGGGGGGCTCCTGTCACTAAATGAGCTGGGGGGCTCCTGTCACTGCCTGAACTGGGGGACTCCTGTCACTGCCTGAACTGGGGGACTCCTGTCACTACCTGAACTGGGGTGCTCCTGTCACTACCTAAACTGGGGGACTCCTGGCGCTACCTTAACTAGGGGGCACCTGTCACTACCTAAACTATCCAGGCCAGCCAGCCCAGCATCACCACCAACCAACCAGCCCAGAATCACTGTCAAAAAGGCCACAGCATCACCACCAGTCAGGCCAGCATTTACTTCAACCAGCCAAGCAGAGCCCAGCATTACCGCCAGCCAGGTCACAGCATCACCACCAGCCAACCCAGCCACAGCATCACAGCCAGCCAGGCAACAGCATCACTTCCAGGCCTTTCATCCCTAATCCAGCCAAAAACAGTATTGTCAGGCACAGCAGCCAGTAGAGGAGAATTCAGAAGCCAGGTGAGAGGTGTCTACCATATTAAGTGGGCATTCTGCCTATTTATGTGAAATGCTGTCTATTTATGTGCCTCATGAATGCTAAATTTGTCTTGTTGGGGGCCTCATGATTGCTGAATTTGTCTTGTTGGGGGCCTCAAGATTGCTGAATCTGTCTTGTTGGATGCCTCATGTCTTGTTGGATGCCTCATGATTGCTGAATTTGTCTTATTAACACCACATATCTCTCTGTTGCTGGCTAGTTGGGCCTCTAACAGGGCATTTGGCTTTGTATAAGCCATTTTTTTCCACAAAGTATTTTAGCACCATATTTGTTTTGCAAGCTACCGACTCGTGTAGTTTGGCTGAAACTTTCCGAAGTTTGATCATAATTTTACAAATTACATTTCTTGATGGTTTGATATGTACGAACAGAGGCGCCAAGCAGAGTAAAACAATGTTCTAAAAATGATAAAAAGAGGGAAGTCGAGGTGGACTTACCTCCCTCTGGTAGTGGACATATACTCATATGCAGAGTAAAAAATATACAATTTATTCACAGCTCCATAAAATCGCAACGCGTTTCACGGTCAACAGTCCCGCTTCATCAGGCAGTACAGTCAACTCCAGCGCCCCTTTTTCAGCCGAGTGACTCAGCGAGTTGACGGCCACTGCAAATGCGCGGCCGGGGCTGTGTGTCCTCGATCACGCTCCCGCTGGCGGTAGTGTTCTGTGTATGCGGAGTAGAGATTTCCCTGTACTTTGCATGCACCATGGAAGCACGATCAGGAGGCACGAGGACCGGGGCCGTGCATCCAGAAGAAAGAGGGGCACTGCAGGGGACTGTAGGAACGCTCAGTGACGGCACGGGCACAGGGCAGATGCAGGGGGCTGGTAGAAGCCCTAGGTAAATTAAACTCATTTTTTCCCGATTTAGGTTCACTTTAATCCTGTCACTGCTCATTCATAGCATCAAGTGGAAACACAGCCATCTAGTGGCAGAAACAAAGAATCTCTCCAAACTTCATAATTACATATGGAATCTCACTGAACCATTAGCCCTCTAAACATTAGAAAATGTGTTAATAAAAGCACCTTGTGCATTGTACATTAATAATTGCACATTTTATAAGAAATTTTATTGGAGATCAGAAAAAAAAACATATCTAGGTAAAATTAAGAGGAAAAAATATCTCTGATATCCATATCCATTGATGGTCAACCATAAACCTCTTGCTAACACAACTAGATTCTGAAACAACTAAATACAAGAATTAAAATAAATACTGTAGGACCTGTCTGTATTGCTGGACGTTATTATACCATGTAGTATATCCAGTCGTAAAGGATCGCAAACCTATTAAGAGTGAACACGTACGTTATTGCATCTAACCGTTATGGAACAATAAGTGCACAATTCCAGATAAAACCGGTGTGCAGACCCTTACTTCGGATTATACTATGTAGTACATATGTATTTTTGATGGATGTTCCAATTATACTGTTAATGAACTATGGTTGTAGTTATGGTCCACACTATTATCTGTATTGTACTTTGTACAAGCCCTGTGGAAAATGATTGAACTATATACATTTTAACCACTGCCCTACTAAAGGGGCCCATACACCTAACGATTTTTCCAACGACATACAGCAGATTCGATCACTGTGATCGAATCTGCTGTAAAATCGTTGCGCAAGCGCTGACAGAATGATCGATTTCCATCCGAAATCAATCGTTCCCGTCGATTCCTGTCAATCCGTCCGTGCGGAAGATTTCGCTCGATCACCGGCGGGTCGAGAGTGCGTCAATAGCGGCGTTCGAATGCCCGACGACCAATGCTAGCTGCAATACGTTACCTGCTCCACCGGCGTGTGTCCCCGCTCTCTCCGCGGTCACTTCTCCGTGCTCGGCTCCTCCAGCTTCACTGAACTTCCTGTCCCGGCAGGAAGTTTAAACAGTAGAGTGCCCTCTACTGTTTAAACTTCCCTGGCAGGAAGTTCAGTGAAGCTGGAGGAGCCGAGCACGGAGGAGAAGACAGCGGAGACCGGGGGACAGGTAATGTATGCGGGGGGGGGGGGGCGTTTGCGGCAACTTCACAGATTGTGATCGGTTTCATGCTGAAATCGATTCACAATCTGTCTGCAGTAAAGGCAGCCATACGATCCCTCTCTGATCAGATTCGATCAGAGAGGGATCTATCTGTTGGTCGGATCTGATGGCAAATCGACCAGTGTATGGCTACCTTTAGGGGTTTTTCTCTTCTGCACCAGAGCAATTTTCACCTTTCAGCGCGCCTTCCATTCATTCAGCAATAATTTTATCACTACTTATCACAACAAAACGATCTATATCTTGGGTTTTTTTTTGCCACCAATTAGGCTTTCTTTGGGTGGTACATTTTGCTAAGAATTATTTTATTCTAAATGCAATTTACAAGGAAAATTAAGAAAAAAAATGGAAAAACAATATTTTTTTCTCCGTTTTTGGCCACAGATGTCTGATTATGTGGTGATCTGCAGAATCACCAATAATACAGATGCTATACCTGATTATGTGGTGATCTGCAGAATCACCAATAATGCAAGTATAGCTAACAGGAACACAGATTGAGATGTGCTTGGTGCAACAGTAACTGATTAGTTTAATGAGACCTCACCAGAGGAGCTGGTGGGTACTATCAGAAACAGTAACTGAGTAGATTTAACTAAACCTCACCAGAGGAGCTGGTGGGTACTATCAGAAAAGCACCTCACCAGTGGCAAGGGCCCACTGGTGAGTAGAGAGATCAGACAGGCTAGGTTCGGCAACTGAGAGGCAGATACAGTACAGAATCAGTAGGCAAAAGAGTAGTAGGTATTCAGGCAGAGGTTCAGCAACTAGATCAGATGGGCAGAGGTACAGAAACGTTAAGCAATAGCGGAGTCAGAGATAAGCCAGAGTCATACACAGAATATCAATAATAATACAATAAACTAGAGTCCTAGTCAGGGGGGGACAGCAAGGACTCCAGTGAGGGGCCCCAAGCCCCCAGCTGCTCTCAGGGGGCCCTGCCCCCGTTCCTAACACGCATGGCCGTATTTCTGCACACAGTGCAGTGAGGGCACCTTTGAGGGCAGGAGAGCTGAGGCAGCTGGGCGGGTGTCACACTCGCAGCAAATCAGTTGTCTGCTCCGGCTGCCACTGTCCTCCTCAGTCTCTCCTGCATACACGCATAGTCAGTCATTGCACGGAGAGGAGAGCGCCCCTCCCTTCCCCTCTGACACTGAGGGGCGGGGCTGAGCCAGCAGCGAGGGAGATTCGAGCCTGGGAGGAAGAAGATGGCTGAAGACAGGTAGCTAATAGCTATGTGGTGGTGGAGTCGCTGTGAGAAGGGGAGAGATGTGAGCAGACACAGGCATTTGATTTTGACTCACTTGCAGCAGCTGCCTGATCCTGACAGTCCTTGGAGTGAGTGACCAGCTGGCTGCTATCAGTCTCTTATCTCCATGCAGCCCTGTCACTCCTTTCATCTTGTATCAGGGAGCTCTCCCCCTTCTCCTGCAGTCATTTCCTTTTATTCCCTCAGCCAGCTATTTACACATGGGTTAATTTCTTGCAGGTGGCTTTTATTTAAGGTTTGGTCTTCTGGGCACAGTAGTTCACCGTATTGTTTACAGGACTGTTCCTATACTTGAGCACCAGCACTTCCTCTCACACTTGATTTAATCTAGCTGATCCTTCTTGATTGCTTTGCTCTGCACTAAGCATTTTATGGGTTACTAGTATTTATTTATTTAAGTATTTATATAACGCCGACATATTACGCAGCGCGGTACAGAGTATATTGTCTTGTCACTAACTGTCCCTCGGAGGAGCTCACAATCTAGTCCCTGCCATGGTCATTTGTCTACTGTATGTATCGTGTAGTGTATGTATTGTAGTCTAGGGCCAATTTGGGGGGAATCCAATTAACTTATCTGTATGTTTTTGGGATGTGGGAGGAAACCGGAGTGCCCGGACAAAACCCACACAGACACAAGCATTCAAACTCCTTGCAGATGTTGACCTGGCAGGGATTCGAACCAGAGACCCAGCACTGCAAGGCAAGAGCGCTAACCAATATGCCACTGTGCTGCCCACTAGTAGACCTAAGCCCGTTTACAAACGAGCTCTAGGTCTCTTGTTGTGACACTGCTGCCACGGGCGTGTGCACACGCCCGCCCGACTCCCTGGCCCCGTGCTCCTGTCCCAACGGCTGTCTGTACTGCACACATGCGCAGTAGCAAAAACGCACGTACACAGGGACAGGATGTCGCAGTTAGGTTTTATTGTATGGGTTATTCCATCTGCCTCAATACATTTAGGCTTGGACCCTCAAACGGTTCTGCGACGGTAACAGACTGCTGCGTTGCTTAAACGCTGTCAATCCAGATGAATGGACAGCCGTTGGTATGATTCCTTACCGCCATCTATTGTACTGATTGTGCAAATGTCACATTTTGATCCCGATTTTCGCCATTGTCTGCCCAACGCTTAGCCGATCCTGGAAGCGGATTGTTTCCAGGATCGTTTACAGTCACTCTTCCATTTCTCTCTGCAGGGGAAGCGCCACCGGATGTTGACAAATGCTTTTCTACACACTTGCAGAAAAGCATTTGCAACAAGTTGCCGAGCTGCTGCTGGCGGCTGGTTCAGACGTCGGTCTGACCCATTTAAACATTCCAGCTTGCCTTTAGGGTTCATTGTTTGTGCAGCCTTTTTGTAGCAGACCATCCACTGTCACTCTCCATTCCTCCTATCTCTTGCTGCATCTCCCTTTTACCTCCTCCTTCCTTCCCTATGCCCCCCCCCCCCCCAGTCGCTAAACTTTCTACCCCTCTCTGCCTCTCTCACCCCATCATTATTTCCCTCTTAATTAAATAAATAACTCCCTCTCCAAAACCATACCATCAATGTGTCACCTTAATAATTATAAGTATTTATCCTATGCTGATGTCCCCATAGCATGTTACAAAGGAGCTCACAATCTAATCCTACCTACCATAGTCTCTCATACCACATTATTGTGTATTTATATTGCACTGACATTTTCTGCAGCACATTACAGAGTACATAGTCATGTCACTGACTGTCCTCAGGGGATCTCACACTCTAATCCTACTATAGTGTAATGTCCTACCATATTTTTATTATGTATTTATATAGCACTGACATCTCCTGCAGCACATTACAGAGTACATAGTCATGTCACTGGCTGTCCTCAGAGGAGCTCACACTCTAATCCTACCATAGTCATAGGCTAATGTCCTACCATATTATTATTATGTATTTATATAGCACTGACATCTCCTGCAGCACATTACAGAGTACATAGTCATATCACTGACTGTCCTCAGAGGAGCTCACACTCTAATCCTACCATAGTCATAGTCTAATGTCCTACCATATTATTATTATGTATTTATATAGCACTGACATCTCCTGCAACACATTACAGATCACATAGTCATGTCACTGACTGTCCTCAGAGGAGCTCACACTCTAATCCTACCATAGTCATAGTCTAATGTCCTACCATATTATTATTATGTATTTATATAGCACTGACCTCTTCTGCAGCACATTACAGAGTACATAGTCATGCCACTGACTGTCCTCAGAGGAGCTCACACTCTAATCCTACCATAGCCATAGTGTAATGTCCTACCATATTATTATTATGTATTTATATAGCACTGACATCTCCTGCAGCACATTACAGAGTGCATAGTCATGTCAGTGACTGTCCTCAGAGGAGTTCACACTCTAATCCTACCATAGTCATAGTCTAATGTCCTACCATATTATTATTATATATTTATATAGCACTGACATCTCCTGCAGCACATTACAGAGTACATAGTCCTGTCACTGACTGTCCTCAGTCAATTTAATCACCCTTATCTTGTAATCCGTAACCTTAACTTGATAATGTTATCCCTTTTCCCATAATCTTATTATCAAATTCCAAGCCTTACCTTAAATTGCCTAAAGGCCTAGCCTTTAATCTCTCCTAACCTCCATTTTCAATACTGTACCCTGATCCATCAGTATCTCTATTGTCCCTCCTTTTCCTATGTACCATAACCCAATCATAGTCCAGCTGTTTTCATGGGGCGGCTGGAGGTACTGGGCTTTGTGCAGTAAAAAGTACAAATCTGGCCTTGCCAACGCACTGGCATTAAAGGATACCTTAGTGGAAAATATATTGAAAAATGGGGGCAGGCATGTTTAGTGGGCTCTCCTCATACTCACTGCTCCCCCCGTTCTCCTTCATTCCCCTCTGTTAGTCAGTATCGACCCCCTCAATTCACTTCCAGGTTGGGGTGGTCGCAGCTTACTGCGCAGGCGCTGCCCGACGAAGTGTATCCTATCCGTTCACGCAGCCGAGAGGGAGCGCTCTGCGCAGGCACACTACCTAGTTGTGACCTCACAACTACATAGTGTGCCTGCGTACAGCGCTTCTGGCCATGTGAACCTGTACAAGGATATGCTTCACTGGGAAGCGCCTGCACTGTAAGTTACGACCACACCAACCTGGAAGTAAGTTCGGGGGGTCGCTTTTTTCATTTTATTTTCCACTAAGGTATCCTTAATCCTATCACGTGAAAGCACTTACTGGCTGGTGTGGGGTGGCTAGTGGGTGGGCATAATAGCCAGTGGGTGGGCCGGGGGGGGGGCCCAGGCTTGATGATGTGTGAGGGGCCCAAAAATTTCTGATGGCGGCCCTGGTCCTAGTCTTGTGTGAAATCCCTGGTTTCCTCCCAGATCAAAGCACACCGGATACTAGTCTAAGGTCTGAGTGCTAACACGTATGTATTCACAACAGCAGACAGGTTGCGAGTGAATTGTGCAGGCTTAAGAAGCAGAGGAGACCTCACAGCCGCGCCCACTACAATTAGCCAATCCTGAATGGCGTGAGTCCCCTCTGACGTCAGCCGACCAGCGGGTCAGCTGACGCGCCTCCTCCCAGCATAAAGGTCCTGTCTACGCACGAGGCCGCGCGATACAGCAACCCTATGTGCTAATGACAATTCCGTCCCCGGCGTGCTAAACGCCGGCGGAACGGAAAAATCCTCCGAGCAGGGAACTGAGGCGGCTGCGGAGACACCCTGCGTGCCCGCAGCCGCAGATGTTACAGTACCCCCCCTCCCCCTTGAGGCGTGGACTCCGGACACGGGCCACCAGGTCTGTCAGGATGCAACCTGTGAAACTATTTTTTAAGTTCTTCCGCATGCATACGATGAGTGGGAACCCAAGATCTCTCCTCAGGCCCATACCCTCTCCAATGAACCAGGTATTGTATAGAGTTGCGCACAAACCGAGAATCCAAAATTTGTTCTATCTCATACTCAGGTTCCCCATCAATCACCACAGGGGGGGGGGGGGGGAGAATCCACATGTACTGCAGGTTTTAACAAGGACACATGAAATGTCTTAACACCTCTCTAACTGGACGGAAGTGAAACAGCATATGTGACCTTATTGATTCTCTTGGAGACAGGGTATGGGCCTATATATCTAGGGCCCAATTTGGCAGAGGGCTGCTTCAGAGCCAAATGACGAGTAGACACCCACACCAGATCCCCCGGTGCAAAGTCCCACTCTCCCGAACGTCTCCTGTCTGCCTGTTTTTTCCTGGGTTACAAAAGCCTCCTTGAGATTTTTCTGAACTAAGGCCCAGATCTCCTTTAAGGTTCCCTGCCACTCCTCCAGTGCTGGAAAAGGAGATGCCACCACAGGCAAAGAAGAGAACTTAGGAGATCTCCCTGTCACAACCTGAAACGGAGAGAACAAATTATTATGGGCAAACTCTGCAAACGGCAAGAACTTGGCCCAATCAGTCTGGGCGTCTGCCACATAACACCTCAGGAACTGTTCCAGGGACTGGTTAACCCTTTCCGTTTGCTCATTTGTCTGTGGGTGGTAGCCGGAGGAAAATTATAGGTTCATGCCCAGATAATTACAAAAGGCCCTCCAAAATTTGGAGACGAACTGGACACCCCTATCTGACACCACATTCTCCGGGATACCATGTAAACGAAAAATGTGGTGAATGAAGAGCTCTGCCAGTTCTTGAGCAGAGGGGAGACCATCCAAAGGAATGAAATGGGACATTTTACTGAACCTATCGACTACCACCCATATGACAGTTTTTCCCTGAGACCTGGGCAGTTCCCCTATAAAGTCCATGGACAAGTGTGTCCATGGCTGCTCTGGCACGGGTAGTGACTGTAAAGTGCCAACGGGAGCTTATCTGGAGGGTTTGCTCCTGGCACAAACAAAACAGCCCCCCACAACGTCCTTACAGTCAGATACAATGGAGGGCCACCAAACACATCTGTCCAATAATTCCTGCGTACGGGCAACACCAGGGTGACCTGCATTCTTATGGGAGTGAAACATATGAAGAATCTTAAATCTGAACTGAAGAGGTACAACTAGAACTCCATCTGGTTTCCCTTCTGGGGCTTCCTGCTGAAATGGACTCAGCATAGTTGCCCAGTCCTTCCAGGCCTCAATATCAGTGGAACCAGAGGAGTGAGATGGTAACCCTTCCGCTTGGATCTCGGTAGCTCCTACTGTGACTTTCTCCAAACAATGATGATGACAGTAGGAGGACCAGGCTAACAATTGTCTGGAACTCCAGTCAATCTGAGGGGAGTGTTTTCTAAGCCACGGCATACCGAGAATCACTGTGGAGGTAGACATCTCTAGAACCAAAAACTGTATCTGTTCTTTATGCAACACCCTCAACTGACACAACAATAATGGAGTCTGAGTGAGTGGTAATTTCCCTTGCAACGGTGAATCATCCATTGCAGTCACTATAATCTGATGTCCCACAGGAAGGAGAGGAAAACCAAACTTAATGGCGAAGTCATATGCCATTACATTAACTGCAGAACCCGAGTCTACAAAGGCCTGGGTGGAATGGACTTGATCCTCCCAGGTAATAGAACATGGGAGCATACACGCTTATTCTTTAGAGGTAAGACTGAATCACCTAGGGTAGTACCTCCAGCTACACCTAGGCGATGGAGTTTTCCGCCTTCTTGGGACTATTTGCTACGATATGCCCCTTCTCTGCACAATAAAGACAGTGTCTCTCGGTACGCCTCCTGTTCTTCTCAACCTCAGTGAGCTTGGACTGTCCAATTTGCATCGGCTCATCTGGCGGAGGAGAGGGAGGAACAGGAGGAGAGAACATGCCAGAAGCAAGTCTCCCTGGCGTTCTGCCTCGAGTCTGCTTCTGGTATCGCACTCTGCGATCAATTTTAATTGCCAGGGAAATGGCCTCATCAACTGATTTAGGCTCAGGTTGACCTAACATACAATCAGCCACTGCATCAGATAATCCTGACAAAAAACAAACTAATAATGCATACTGCCCCCATCTGGCTGACACCGTCCACCTTCTGAACTCAGAGGCATAATTTTCAACTGAGTTATGCCCCTGCCTGAGAGTCTTAAGCTTCCTCTCTGCCGTCATTGCTAAATCCGGATCATCATATATAACTGCCATCGCTTTAAAGAAGTCCTGAACAGAGGCCAAGGCCTCATGCCCATCAGGGAGACTGTAGGCCCAGGACTGCGAATCACCTGATAATAAGGTCTTAATCAGTGTGACTCTCTGTCTCTCTGTGCCTGAAGATACTGGGCGTAACTCAAAATAAGAAAGGCATTGGTGCTTAAAGTTTCTGAAGTCAGAGCGATGCCCTGAAAATTTTTCAGGAGGGGGCATCCTGGGCTCATTAACAGGAGGGGATGACACTTGTGCATTCGGACTTTTCAGACAATTAACTGACTCAAGCAATTGATCTATCTGGGCCTGCTGTACGTTAACCGTCTTGACGAGATCTGTAACGGTCGTGGTCAAAAGTTCAATCCGATTGCACAGTGTATCCATATTTTATCTGGTCTGCTGTTCTGTAACGATTGTAATAATGTTTTGGTGTAGCAACACAGACGTCTGATTATGTGGTGATCTGCAGAATCACCAATAATGCAAGTATAGCTGACAGGAACACATAGTGAGATGTGCTTGGTGCAACAGTTACTGATTGGTTTAATGAGACCTCACCAGAGGAGATGGTGGGTACTATAAGAAACAGTAACTGAGTAGATTTAACTAAACCTCACCAGAGGAGCCGGTGGGTACTATCAGAAAAGCATCTCACCAGTGGCAAGGGCCCACTGGTTAGTAGAGAGGTCAGACAGGCTAGGTTCGGCAACTGAGAGGCAGATACAGTACAGAATCAGTAGGCAAAAGAGTAGTAGGTATTCAGGCAGAGGTTCAGCAACTAGATCAGATGGGCAGAGGTACAGAAACGTTAAGCAATAGTGGAGTCAGATAAGCCAGAGTCATACACAGAATATCAATAATAATACAATAAACAATAGTCCTAGTCTTGTGTGAAATCCCTGGTTTCCTCCCAGATCAAAGCACACCGGATACTAGTCTAAGGTCTGAGCGCTAACACGTATGTATTCGCAACAGCAGACAGGTTGCGAGTGAATCGTGCAGGCTTAAGAAGCAGAGGAGACCTCACAGCTGCGCCCACTACAATTAGCCAATCCTGAGCGGCATGAGTCCCCTCTGATGTCAGCCGACCAGCGGGTCAGCTGATGCGCCTCCTCCCAGCATAAAGGTCCATGTCTACGCACGCGCCCGTGCAATACAGAAACCCTATGTGCTAATGACAATTCCGTCCCCGGCGTGCTAGACGCCGGCGGAACGGAAAAATCCTCCGAGCAGGGAACTGAGGCGGCTGCGGAGACACCCTGCGTGCCCGCAGCCGCAGATGTTACAACATGCTACCATAATTAAAACCCATAAATTTTATTTGCCCATTTGTGCCGGTTATTGCAACATTTAAAATATTTCCCTAGTACAATGTATGGTGCCAATATTTTATTTGTAAATAAAGGTGCTTTTTTTCAGTTTTGCGTCCATCACTAATCACAAGCTCTTATTTTTAAAATTATCAGTAATGTACCCTCTTGACATACATATTAAAAAAGTTCAGTCTCTAAGGCAACTATTTATGTATTTTTTAATTTTCATTTTTTTATAATTATGCAAAAGTTTTATGTGAGAGTATGGGAGGTAAGGCGTTAATTTTAATGTAATGTATGTGTATTTTATTAAAAAAAAATGTATGTAGGTGTAATTTTACTATTTGGCCACAGGATGTTTTTGAACATTATTTCCTAATTAATGTACAATAGGTACGTGAACAGGAAGTAATGGTTGGACGTGTTACTTCGGTAGTTACAATGATGCAGGCATCTCATTGATGCCGGCAATCATTGACACGGGGACTTAGATTAATAAATGGGAAGGGCATTTCCATTCATTGATCTTCCCTCTAACAGGCAGCGACGAGTACCCACACGGCCATTCGCAGCAATAGACGTATATGCATTATGTACTACAGCATCTAGACACCCCAGGAACCTATACCAGGATTTTATTTATAGATTACAGTTTTGTATCTAATACCATAATGCCATCTCTGCTACACAGCAAGCTCTCCTAGCTACACATACCTGAATCCATCTGCAAATGGATAACCGATTTCCTAACCAATAGGAGACAGCATGTTACACTTGGTAAACACACATCAAGCTCTCTGACCGTCAGTACTGGTGCACCCCAGGGCTGTTTGCTTTCCCCACTGCTCTACTCACTGTACACCAATGACTGTATCTCCACAGATCCATCTGTTAAGGTTCTGAAGTTTGCAGATGACACAACAGTAATTGGTCTCATACAAAACGGGGACGAGTCTGCATACAGGCATGTGGTGGGACAGCTTTCCTCCTGGTGCAGCAGCAACAACTTGGAACTAAATGCTCTCAAAACCATGGAGATGATAATAGACTTTAGGGGATCTCCCCCCCAGCACCTCCCCTTGACCATAAATGGATCAACAATAACCCAGGTAGAGTCATTCAAGTTTCTTGGGTCCACAATCTCACACAACCTAAAATGGGACAACAACACTGCCACTATTGTCAAGAAAGCGCAAGAGAGGATGTACCATCTACGGCAGCTGAAAAAGTTTGGCCTACCTCAAAATTTAATGGTGCAGTTCTACACTACAATTATCGAATCCACCATAACATCATCTATGACTGTATGGTTTAGCTCCTGCTCAGCATTAGAAAAGGGGAGGCTGCAGCGCATCATCCGAACAGTGGAAAGGATAATTGGCTGTAGCTTACCTTCCCTGCAGGATCTTTACGTTAGCAGGTGCAGAGAGAGAGCAACCAAAATTGCCTCTGACCCCTCTCACTCAGCTCACTCCATCTTCCAGCGCATGCCTTCAGGAGTAAGATTCCGGTCAATCGCTACCAAAACCTCCAGACACAGGAACATCTTTTTTCCTCAAGCAGTAGCCATAATTAATGCTGAACCACGTTAGAGCTGCTAGGACTTGATAGTAATCAGCACAGAACTGTAAATGAACAATTCTCACATTGCTTACTGCCACTATACTTGCATAAATATCCTTGACTTGTAATATACACACTGTCTGTCCTTGTATTGTTTTTGTTTGCGTTTATTAAGCAACTGCCAAGACAAATTCCTTGTAGGTGCAAACTTACTTGGCAAAATAAAATTGATTCTGATTCTGATAACTACGCCCCTGGGCAGGAAATGAAGTCCTGAAGGGCATAGATATACTGCCGCGAACAGCATAAGTGGTTAAAAAATATATTTAAAAATAATAATCTTAAAAAGGATTCTACCAAAAACTGGTCACACAAGCGGCAGCCAAAATGCTTCTATTTGGTTGAGAGTATACTGCTGATAAGAAGGAAGGGCTGTACAGTTCAGAGAGCTATAAGAGAGCTATAATTTCTCTGCAGCTGAAATTTACATCAAACGTACCTGGCTGCTGTTTAGAATTCATTCTTAAAAATTCAGCCCTTAGAATTTTCCTGGTGTCTCATATTTTCAGTTTATTTTACATTATTATTAATCATACTTATTTCCAGTGCTGGGCGTAATGGAAAAAACTACGCTTACGGATCATTACGCGTAATTTTACGCTATTACGCATTACGGGATTACGCTTACGGCGTAGACATTTATCTACGGTTCATGTCTGTAATTACGCATGGCCCTTACGCAATTACGCGTAAGAATACCGTAATGCAGGTTGTTACGTTATTGCCTTACGCGTAGTTTCCTACTAGCAATTAATGCGTAAGGCAATGCTCCTGTAATGATCGCTGCTGCAGCAGCTATTGCTGGAAGTAGTAGTGCTGCAGCTCAGGCAGTTCTGATCTATTTCCATGCAAGCTGCATAGCTTTGTCTGTCTTTCAATGCTGTCAGCTTGTGACTGATTATCATTCACCTGTGTGGGAATCTGCATGTCTGCTCCCATTGGATGACCTCAGTATAAAGATCTGCTTCCTGCACGGTTTCCTTGGGTTTTCATAGCTTCAGCTTAAGCCTGTCTTGCTGTCGCTTCAGCCCTCGATCGTGTTTCTTGTTCTAAAGATACTTTGCTGGTCTTTGCATCATATATTGGTTCATTGCCAATATATATGCATACCAGCACGTTTATTATTTTCCTTGTATTTGTGTTACGTTGATACATCAGTGTCGCTGATGTATACGTACACGAACTGTTTATATCCTGTGTGCAGTTAGTCAGCTTTCCAGCACGTTTTGGTAGGTTGCGCGTACCGTGACCACCCGTGCTGAGGTAGTTACCCTGCTCCTGGTTCTGTTTGTGGATTGCGTTCATCTTTGCGAAGAGATAACGAATCCTTCTGAATCCTGTTCTGTTACCGTTTGTGGATTGCGTTCATCTCTGCGAGGAGATAACGAATCCTTCTGAATCCTGTCCTGTTACCGTTTGTGGATTGCGTTCATCTCTGCGAAGAGATAACGAATCCTTCTGAATCCTGTTCTGTTACTGTTTGTGGATTGCGTTCATCTCTGCGAAGAGATAACGAATCCTTCTGAATCCTGTTCTGTTACCGTTTGTGGATTGCGTTCATCTCTGCGAAGAGATAGCGAATCCTTCTGAGTCCTGTTCCCTGTGTTACTTCATTCCTAGTCAGCGTTCCTGCTTATGTCATATATCGGTTCATTGCCGATATATACATATGTTAGTCAGACGTTACAAATAGTTTCATTGATAGCTGTAATTGTAATACGCTAGGAAAACATACTTATTGTATATTTATCTGTGTTACGTTCATCTATCTTAATCCTGCTATTTTCTGACTGTCCTGTCCTGTCTTTGTGAGGCACGCCATCGCCGCATCGCATTGGCTGCCTCATTCCAGTCTGTCTGGTTTTGGACGCTTGCTGTCGCTAAGTAGCCGCTAGCTAGCAAGCGTTCATTCTGTCTACCTGTCCTGATCTCCTCAGTTCTGGTTTATGCGCTCAGCGCTACTTTGCGCTGAGACGTTATAACGAAAGCATTGTTTGTGGCTGTCAGATCTGCACCGGCTCTGTGCGTCACAATCTCCTATTGGAGTCAGTCCTCCCCTCCACTATACTAGGGATAGCCTGTTTCCTTGTGCTAGTGTGTGTACCTCCTCCACGCCAGCTCATGCGTTGCATGCTGACTGTGGAGAATACACCACCAAGCCTCACAGCTCCCAAGCGGAAAAGTTGACGCATGGATCAATGTTAGGTAGCCGCCGATTTTAAGGGTTAATAGCAAAGCCCCCTTAATTGCTGAGAGCCTCAAATTTGGAGAATATATTAAGGAGATCAGAAGGAATAAGAGGAAACATTTTTTTTTTCAAAAAGACCTTATAGTTTTTGAGAAAATCGATTTTAACGTTTTAAATGCGGAAAATGTCAGTTTTTTTTGCACAGGTAACCATAGTGTATTATTTTCATAGATTCAGCCGCTCAGCCGCCGCATACACTTACGCGTCCTTGCAGGACGCTAAGACCCTGCCGGCTCCCGCTGTCCACCCCACCCACATCTGTCACCCACATGTCACCCACATGTGGGTGACATGTGGGAGAGGCGGGGAGGGCAGCGGGAGCCGGCGGAACTTAGCGTCCTGCACGGACCCGACAGAGCTCTGAGCTATATAGCTCAGAGCTCTCTAAGCATCTTTGTATTTGGGCTCCAAGGAGCCCCATTGGTCCTAAGCAGACCAATGGGGTTCCTTCAAATCAGAAGGAACCCCATTGGTCTGCTAAGGACCAATGGGGCTCCTTGGAGCCCAAATACAAAGATGCTTAGAGAGCTCTGAGCTATATAGCTCAGAGCTCTGTCGGGTCCGTGCAGGACGCTAAGTCCCCGCCGGCTCCCGCTGCCTTCCCCGCCTCTCCCACATGTCACCCACATGTGGGTGACATGTGGGTGACAGATGTGGGCGGGGTGGACAGCGGGAGCCGGCGGGGACTTAGCGTCCTGCAAGGACGCGTAAGTGTATGCGGCGGCTGAGCGGCGAGTGACGTCGGGTGCGGCGTAGTTACAATGTAACAAAGTGTTACATTGTAATAACTTTGTTACATTGTAACTGATAGAACATTTCCGAGGCTATTGTGAGGGATCATTTATTTAAAGGGACAGGTAAGTATTAATGGTTAATTAAGAATATTAAAGGACTTTTTTCGTGGTTATGTTTTTTGTTCAATTAAAATACTTTTTCTAAGTGTTTGTGTGTTTATTTACTTTTAACTCTGAAAGGAAATGGGTAAGAGGTACAAGTACCCCTATACTCATTTCTCCTGGGAGGGGGGTGGGCATCTGAGGGACCACTTTTTAAAGGGGGCTCCCAGATGCCACCATAACCCCCCCCCCCCCCCCAGGAAATCGCGGCCTCCACCTCCATTGCCCATCGGAGGTGGAGAAGAGCCCCTTGTCCTTGGATTGGACAAGGGCTCGGAGGGGGAGGGGAAAGCTTGGCTGCCCCTCCCCTTCCGAGACCCCCCAATCCATGGACCATGCGGGCTAGTATAGTCAGGGTGCGGAGCCCCACGCGGCCGATGCTCCGCATTCTGGCTATCCCAGCCTGCATGGGGGACAAGGGGTTAAAGAGGTCTGGGAGGGGGGACCCCACATCGTTTTTTTTTATATTTCCCACACTCAGAACGAAGTAAGTAAAACTCTTCCCACTTGGGGGAATCTATGAAAATAATACACTATTGTTACCTGTGCAAAAAAAACTGACATTTTCCGCATTTAAAAGACATTTTTGCCCTTGAAACTTAAAAATCGATTTTCTCAAAAACTATAAGGTCTCTTTGAAAAAAATGTTTTTCCTCTTATTCCCACTGATCCCCTTAAAGTGAACCTCCGGACTAAAAATCGACTCAGCAGCACTGAAAAGGCCTGGTGTTTCTTTAACAGTTTCACAGCATCAGAACTTTGTTTCTCTTATCCAAGGCTCATTTTTAGCTGCACAGAAGAAAACTGCCCGGGCTTTTTTCCCCTGATACTGTGCAAAGCATGATGGGATTTCTGATGTTGTTGCTCTCGTTCTGCTGTTTTGGTGCAAATTTTTTGTTGTTGACATTTTGAATTTGACATTTGAAGCCTAGCGTGTGCAGCTGGGAGGGGTTATCAGGACACAGGACAGTTGGAACTGTGTCTCCTGCTCCTTGTCACCTCCTTTCAACCAAAAAGATGGCTGCCCCCATGACAAAGATGGCAGCCCCCATGAATCACAAACATTTGCCTGTTCTTTTAAAACAGGGTGGGTAAAAAATTATATTACCTATCTATTCTAATTAACATAACTAATGTAACTTAATGACAGTATGTTTGTTTAGGCCGAAGTTCCCCTTTAATATACCCTGGGAATTTGGTGTTCCTAAATTTTAAGCAGGCTTTGCTATTAACCGTTAAAGTCGGCGGGTTTTTAAATGTATATATTTTTCCTTTGAAACTTTAAAATCGATTTTCTCAAAAACTAGAAGGTCTTTTTGAGAAAAATTTTTCCTCTTATTCCTTCTGATCTCCTTAATATATTCTCCAATTTGAGGCTCTTAGCACTTAAGGGGGCTTTGCTATTAACCCTTAAAGTCGGCGGCTTTTTTATATTATACGGGAGCGTAATATTACGCGATTACGGCAGACTGTGTAATTTCAATAGGAGTTTACGGTCTTACACGTAATTTGTTACGCGTAATAACGTAACCTACGGTCTACGCGTAATTAATTACGTGTAATACCGTAACCTTACACGTAACGCTTACGGTGCATTTGTAGTGAATTACGATGCGTAATTACGCTAATGCGTACTTTCGGCTCAGCACTGCTTATTTCATAACATTATTTTTAGTTCAGGTTTGCTTTAAATGCCAGGCACAAATCTGAATCTGAAAGGATCTGAAAATCCATATAGAGGATTACCATAAACTTTAATTTTCAAATGTTTCAATACATATAAATATAAATCACTGTTAAAATCCCAGGACTCGTCAGCACTGGTGCAGCCATCAACCAAGACCCAAAACTCGCAAGGACATGTCGCTATAGAAGTAAATATGACCTAAATTGAACAGCTGCTCTGTGCTCACAGGAGATTCCATTGTTGTACTAAGTTGTACTAAGTATTAATAATAGAAAATGAGGAAAAGAAGTACACCAGAAGCTTATGCAAATGGGAATTTATTATAAAGTATGATAGCAACCCATATTTTTATACCTCTTCTGATATTAAAACCACAGGAATATTTTTTATTGAAATATTCAGGAAGGTCCCAATGAGAGAGTAACTTCTTTAATATAAAACCATTGACTTGCAAACTTTTGTAGTTAAGTATATCATTTTATCTTTTCTGAAGGTCACTCAGTCCCTTAACATTATTATTATCATTATTATTATTACTACTGAATTCAACATAGCACATAGGAGTCAATTTCAAAGGCATTTACTATGTTTACCTGAATCCTAAAGGATGGCAGCACCCCTGTGTGGCCGATATATGCTATCATCATCACAACACTGTACAACTAAGTCATCACAACAATAAGGAAAGGGATATTAAACTGAACACAATCAGCTAACAGTGCTGATACACAATGAATATTAACCTAAATAATAACATACCTGCAAATTAACATAAAGCAAAAGCCTTGTTCCTGAAAAATAAAGAGCAGAACACGGAATCCATTCAGTGCCAGACAGCTATGCAGAATTTAATATACACATATCACTGCAAATGACTGTAAATTACCAAATATACTGATCAGCACCATCATTTAAAATAATACTACATATTACATTACGTAAGCTCTAAAATCCCACACTTTTATCCTGCAAGCCTAAAAAGAAATAAACAGAAAGGAAAAAAATCCCAGTGCAAAAAACTCAACATTTAACAGAAGTTTATTTTCCTCTGCCAGATAAATATTCTGGCACAGCGCCTTAATCTACAAATTATTCCAGCAAATCTCATAATCTTACAATTGCATCGGAAAAATACACTTTCACTATAATCATTCTAAAATGTCCTTTTAGTCATCATAATTACCCTTCCTCCCCCCAAATCAGGTAATTTGGACACAGACGACTGCCTGGTAAAATGGGCACCACATAGACTGCAGTGTTAATTGCATCTATGCCAGCACCACAGGGTAATTTGGGCCAGAGTTACCAAACTCTGTCAGTAGTGGTAATGTTTGGCACCTGGCTATGGCTGGTGCCTACCAAGTAATTCAGCTATTATAGCCAAACTGTGGTGTGAAAGTAGCAGTGTAAGTGGCTATAGTTTGTGCCCAAATTGTGGTGGGATAGTGGCAGTAATTGAGGCTATGATAGGCACCTGGTTATGGCTGGTACCTACAAAGTAATTTGGGTGCCAGTGTTCGGCTATTATAGCAGGATTGTGGTGGTGATAGTGGCTATGGTTATTTATGGATGGGGTTACAGCAATGGGCGCTGGTGGTTTGACTACATTAGCTGCGAGGTTTAGTGTAAGGCATAGGTAGGCAGCAGGTTAGTGTTAGGAGTAAGTGAGGGAGGTTAGTGTTAGGTAAACAGTAGAAAGGGTAGGTTTATTTTGAAAATAGGGGTACAGTGATGGACAGAAGAATATGGTTATATTTACTGATATTCTAATATTGATGTTTGGAGATAGTAAAATAATGGGGAAATTACCGATTGTCAGGATTTCCACCTGTCCATTTTACTGGCTACCCCTTCTAAATGTACGCTCCATTCCCAGGTAAATCTGTCTTCCCTCCAAGTTGCTTAGTTTGTGCAGCCAAGGCCTGTGTGACTTAACAGTTTTCTATATGCAAAGCGTCAGAAATATCCATATGTATTTTGTACATGATTACAATTTGGTCCTGCTTGGCTACAGCTTCAGGAGTTGGAAACCCAGCCCTGTTACCCCACAGCAAAAGGGGATACAAGAGATGAAGGCCTGGAACAAGCTGTCATGCTGCATCTTGGTACCGTTGCTCTTGTGAGTGGGATTGGCTTTGTGTGTGGCTGTGCTCATCATGGTGTTTAGGCAAGCTGGTTCATTCCAGGGAAGAGCTGTCTTGGGTGATAGTCCTGAGCTTATGGGCCAGGAAAAGCTGCTTATTACATGTCAGCAAACTCCTTATCAGCACATCCAGCTCACTTGATGCCAGAGCTGGGACAAGGTCCTCCAGCACCCGAGGCTGAGACACCAAAGTGCGCCCCTCCATCCCTGCCACCTCAGCCATCACACACTGATTGCTATTAGACTAAGAGGGCCACAGGGCCCCCAACCTCCCCAACACCTTAATATCTAGTTATCTGGCTTGCAGTCACTGCTATGTATGTCCTTTTCTTATTTCTTTCTGCTTCAAACACAATTAGGAATGACAGCTGAATGAATTGTGCGCCCCCTCCTACACTGCGCCCTGAGGCGCAGGTGATGCATATTATCAGTTTAGTGGTAGCAGAGGATAAACCTTTTTCTGTACTGGTATTTTAAGAGAAATGGGAGTTCGCAAAGCGTGATCAGGTAAGAATTTTCAGTTCACTAATTAATGTTGCTCACATTACTTTCACTTTCTTCTTGAATTTATAATTAACATGGTAAAACACAAGGTACCCAGCTTTGTGATGGAGAAATACCAGAATTTGAGTAGCTGGCTGTCAAGAAGGAGACTACTAAAAGATACACCATATCCAGTTTTCCTTTCTTAGAACATAGACTAATTGCAGGGCATCGCTTCCAGCACATGACCACAAAGCTAGACCATAGTAAGGACTGTGGGCAAATCATTCCTTTGTGTAATCGTAGGCTAAGCATGCAACCACAAGTGCTGGTTTATAGCACACGTATAGACTTCATTGTACAGAGTAATTTATTCCAAATTGCATAATATTTCAGAATATTTGATGTTCACTAGTTAGACTGTGTGTTTGTAGGAGTAGCAACACAGGTATACATCAGGATTTTGTGTAGAGGGCTACTTGCCCTGATAAAAGGCAATAGCCAAAAACATCTCATTCGACCAATGGATGGGGACCGATTGTTCAGTGTGTATGGACATGAAGGCTTAGCGCGATGTGGACCACACTTGTTAGGGCCAACTTGTTTCCCCCGTCTTTACAGACATTGTCAGGGCCATGTATTGAATGGCGGCGTTTCACTCCAGCCTTTTTTGGCACAACCATCTAGCAGCATAATAGACCCCCTCTCCCTTCCATTCGAGGATATGTAACTAGAAATTACTGGGCCCTCCAGCAAAACACCAGATTAGCCCCCACCTCAGGCTAAGTTACTAGTATTGGACCCTAGATATCAATATTAGGTAGTGTGCCAATCCCCAAGATATCAGTATTAGTTTGGCCTTGTCCTTAGCCCCCCCCTCGCTTTCCACAGTTGTATTACTTGGTCTTTGAGTAGCAAAACATTAGAATAAAGTGGCCTTTGTAGAAATACCCTCCTACTACTTTAGCTGTAGACAATATTCAGCATATCTTGGTCTTAACCAAGAGTCTTTTTAACACACTGCACGAAGTTAGCTGGCATGCGGTGATGGGTTCGTACATTCCAGCTGTATTCAGCTCCATTCTACAGCACACAGAGACTAACTGTCTACAAAATAACCCTTCTGTCTGGTCCTCTTGCCCCTTTGGTGTGTGTGTGATACATATGTGACATGCCTGTCTTGGATGTATGCTTAGTGAAAAGATTACTGTTCATGTTCATATGTCTCTCTTCTACTTGAGTTCATGCTGCCAGATGTGCTGGATGTTACCTGAGTTCACCAAAACATTTTGTGGAAAATAACTCTGTAGCCCGTTGTCACATGTTGTTTGTGCATTGGTACCATAACATTCCACGGGATGTTTGTGAATAGGCACCATAACATCTTGTCTTGTTCCCACAAGAACTTTGTGCATGAGATACGCAGACGTAGTTACCTAAGTATTGTTTTTATGTGCCTCAATCACCCAGTCGTGTTGTTGCTGCACAAGTGTACTAATCTGAACATGTTTTGGATGTGAGTGGCTTACGTAGTCAGGGCCGTTTCTTGGACAGTGCAGTGGGTGCAGACCGGCAAGTAGAAGAAGGGGGGCGCAGGCAGAAGGGCATAACTGCTAGGGAGCTGGTGACGAGTGTTGCAGCCAAATGGTAGAAGAAAGAAGATTACCAGCGCAATAACCTTCCTTGACTCCTCCTGGGCTGCCTGCATCAGACATCACGTCATCATCACGTCACCACCGCGTGATGACACCTGATGTCCTGTAGCGGTACTGCAGGCTGTCAGTGTGCAGCACCCATGGAGGAGTCGGCTTTCCGGGCTCTCTTCGCCTGTGTGTTTTCCTGATCCCTGCTTCCTCCTGGATGAGCAGCTGGTCACTAGTAAGTAGGCAGATCTACTTGTGACCTATGGCTGTGTGATTGTCCCTAAAGAGTGAGGGCCGGTTTCCACTAGCGCTGAAACCGGGCCGAATCCGCTCGGGAAAACTCTGCCATAGGAAATAATGGCGCCACCGGCAGAACCACTTGCCCTAGTGATTCGGCCGGCATTGCCTTCAGTTTTTGCGCGGGAGGCAATGAATCCCATAGCCGTGCATGGCACGGCTTCTGGGATTCGTCTGCGTACCCGCAGACCCGGAAGTGCCGCCGTGATGGCTAGTGGAACCGGGCCCTAAGGGTTCGCGAGTCCACGGGGGTGGGGGGCAAGGTGCGCAATTTTTACACCCTTGTCCTGGGAGCAATTTACCCTAGAAACTGCCCTTTTATGTAGTTTGTTGTGTGGTCTCTTCAGTAAGCTTGCACAGTAGCCAAGATTTTTCGATTCTTAACCAGGGGAAAATACCAGAGACTTGGGAATTTTCACAAAAGCGATCAGTACTGTTGTTCCAGGTATTTTCCCTATCAAAGTCGCAGAAGTTCCCCGACTCATGGGTGATGGTAACGCTGCAATACCTGGTAATGTATTTGTACTTTATTCATAACAAATCTCAACTATTATTCTGCATGTGTATATATATATATATATATATATATATATATATATATATATATATCAGAGAATAAGGGTACATAATATCTCGGCGCCGCTCAGTTCGGCGTGGGAAGAGCCGAATGATACAAAAATACAGAATACAAAATACAGAATTGGTGATGACAGTGATAAAAGTAACATGATAAATAAAATGTAAAATAATTTTCAAGACACAAAAGGGGGAGAGAGCCCTGCCCTTGTGAGCTTACAATCTAAAGGAAATGGGGGGGAGACAAGAGGAGGGGTTGTATACAACAAATACATAGAGGCAGTGTGTTTTAGGATACCTAGTAGGAGTGCACTTTGGTCTTAGGACAAAGGGAAGTGGCCTAAGGTAGCGCATATGCTTGTCGGAACAAATACGTTTTTATAGAGCGTTTAAGGTAACAAAGGTTGGCGAGTGACGGATGTATTGGGGGAGGGCATTCCAGAGGCGGAGTGAAGTGCGTGCAAAATCTTGTAAACGTGAATGTGAGGAGGTAATCCGAGAGGAGGACAACAGAAGATCATGTGCAGATCAGAGATTGCGATTGGGTTGGTATCTGTAAATTAGTGAGGATATTGTGGAGAGCTTTGTAGGTTAGGGTTAGGAGTTTGAACTAGATCCTCTGGTTAATTGGCAGCCAGTGTAGAGCTTGACTGGTATGCGAAATTAGAGGGTTTAGAAACCCTATTTGCTGAGGCAAAACAGTGTGTTAGCCCAGATTAACCCTGTGCTGTATGGCCTGACGTTTTCATCTTCTTGTTGGATCCCTAATTCCTTCCATGTCTTCTTTAGAAATCTGTTGTCTACAATGCCTTCATTCTGCTGCCCTCTCTCTGCAAAGTCTGAAAAGGAATATGAAGTGGACACATTGTCAGTTTCAGGATTTCTTTTGGAAAATTACAGAACCTTTACCTATGGAAGGTCTATGATCTTGAGGAACATTTGTGTCCCTTTTTGAGATCTGCATGCTCCTCACCTGGGCAAAGACTTCCTCCAATGTTTCTGATATAATCCAGGGGAGGTGGAAGGTGCCATGTGAGAGATCATGTCACAGATCTATCTTGCTGCCCCATGCTCTACTTCCTGCTTCCACAGACCCCTCTACAGTTGCTGCAGCGGCCTCTACTCCAATAGCCTTGCCTACAACAGCCAAATACTCATCTCACTACTGAATTTGCTGTTGGATTACCTATGTCATGCAGTGGTTGTCTCCATGTACCTTCTTATATATCATCAAGGAGATGTGTATGACAGCCGGCACTACGAAGCTATTATGACACAATTATCCACTTGGGGAGTGTAACAGGGGTTGAGAGGTGGATTTTGATAGCAATACGTCTCACCTTGACCAGCTCTGCATGCTCAGGATGCCAAACAAATTGTCCAACAAAATGCAAGAAGAAGCAAAATCTGGCACTGCAGTGTAATTCATCAAAGGTCAGTGCAGGTTTATAAAGTCGAGTTACCCTCGTTTTTGTTTTCCTATGTAAATTCCTGAAACTTTACCTCCATACGGATATCCACTGGATCTTCACGACGTCTGATGTTCCCTGGACGTTATCTGTGATCTGAAGCCATTTTGCAACCTTATAATGTGGGTTGTTGGGAGCTGGTAAGACTTTTCTTGTTTTGATGTTTGGCAGATACCTACCTCTGAGCATTTGGGGAAGAATTTATCATTCCCTACATACAATGACTTTCTAATCCTGCGCTGACCTTTGATGTATGCCTGACTTCTGAACTTTTGGACATTGTTCTTCTCTGCGGCGGTTCCATTGTTCCTTGGCGCCGATATATTTGCTATAATATACTGCAGTGTAATTATGCATTGATTCAGTGTAAAAACACCACATTGATAATGCAGACTTCAAGTACAAAAACTGCAAGCTTAATGTAGGAAACAATGGTGGCAAAACATGCCTAAACTGCAGGACAGCAAGTAGCAGAAAGGGTCCTACCGTAGGTGAGGTAGATGGTAGTGGGTGCAGGGTGCAAACGGGCAGCCTAAAGGCCATTTCGCAGCCTTCTTCCGAGGCTAATGTATTTGGATTAGCCTCAGAAGAACCACCGCCGTGCAAAATGTCTGTTAGGCTGTTTGTTTGCACTCACTACCATCTACCTCACCTACAGTAGGACCCTTTTTGCTACTTGCAATCATGCGGTTTAGGCATGTTTTGTCACCATTGTGAGAAGAAGAGAACACCCAGAGCCCAATATATTGTAGTATGTACTGGTAATGGAAGATTCAAAATGTAATACTCACAAACCAGGGTTACCATTAGGCAACCACTGTCAAGGCAGGTGGGGAGATTGTCCTGACCCCACTCAGGATCAAGAAGTCGCTCTCTGTAGTATGATACTTGTTATAATAATAAGTATTCCTCTACGCCTCCTGTTCAGACCAATGATTCGCCCTCCTCCAGCTTATGTGTTTGCCGTTGTTTAGCAACAGCTCAGCACAGGACAGACTAGGAGCGAGAGCGGTTGTCTCTGCTCCTCACAGCAGGGGCGGACTGGCCCGGGGGGACGGGAGGCAATTGCCCCCCGGGCCGCCTCTTCCCCCTGTGTTATGGGCCGGGGGGTTTCTGGCCATGTGTTTAGCATAATTAATGGAGGGGGGCCGACATCGTTCGTACCTCTCCCTGAGCCCCCGTCCTGTGTCGTCTGTTGGCAGATAGGACTAGAGGCAGCCGCGGTAAATCAGTGACACCGCTCCAGGCTGCAATGATTGATCTGTCCTTCCATCCTCCGCGGCGGCCGCTCATTCTTCCTCCACTTCCTGGTTCTGCGCATCACGTGATTACACGCAAGGTGCAGAACTGAGGCAGCTGTAACCTCTAGAATGAGCGGGCGCTGTGGATGGAAAGACAGATCATTGGAGCCGGGTAGGTGATTACGTCAGAACACCGGTGAGATTGAAACACCCTGCGGCTGCCTCATATGCTGCCAACAGGGATGATTCTATGCCCAGCACACAGCGGCCTCCGGGGGGGGGGGGGGGAGCACTCTTTTCTATGTAGGGGATTTAAAATGTTTGAAAGTGCCTATATGTGTGTGAGGGGAGGATCGGGAGGCTGGCATCTCAGCACTCACAGTTCCGGGGGGAGGGGGGAGGAGAGCTTTGAAGCAGCTCTGTGCCCAACACCCATGAGGGTAGGGGTTTAAGCACCTCTGTGTCCCGCACCCACAGTCTGGGGGGTGGAAAGGGGAAGCATCTCTGTGCCCGGAGTGGGGGAGCACATCTGTATCCAACAGCCACTGTCTGGGGGGTTGGGGGTTTGAAAGCACCTCTGTGCCCTGTCTAGGGGGAGCACCACTGGGCCCAGCAACTACTGTCTGTGGGGGGAGAACTTCTGTGCCCAGCATTACAGTGCCTGAGTGTCCCACCTCTGATTAGCCTCCAGGTGCCTGCATGCCCACCTCTGATTAGCCTCCAAGTGCCTGCATGCCCACCTCTGATTAGCCTCCAGGTGCTTGCATGCCCACCTCTGATCAACCTCCAGGTGCCTGCATGCACCACCTCTGATCAGCCTCCAGGTGTCTGCGTGCCCAGCCTCCCGCCCACCTCCTGATCAGCCTCCAGGTGCCTGCGTGCCCAGCCTCCCGCCCACCTCTTCATCAGCCTCCAGGTGCCTGCTTGCCCTGCCTCCCACCCACCTCCAATCCTCCTCTAATAGGCTCCTGCTTACATAATCCTAGACCGCACAGATTGGCTGCGTCCCCAGATCCACCCCCAGCATGCTGCTTGTATGTGTATTTAACACAGACACAGCATCAGGGGTGAGCTCCGGATGAATTCCGAATGGGTTTCATTTGGAATTTATCCTGATAATTAGGCCGGTTACACACTGAAAGCGTGCAGGAGAACGGCTCCTGCACGCGTTGCGGCGTGTCGTCGGGAAACTCCGGTGCGACGCTGAGAAGCGGCGGTAGTAGTTAATTAACCCGAAGGGGAAACGGCGATTCCCGATGATAAAATGCGCCGGGATGCGGCGTACCGCAACGTATCGAAACGCAGCGTCGGGTGTGAAAAGTAAAAGGAAAGTCTATGGACTTTCCTTTTATCTTGGTTAACGCAAAGCATAGACTTTGCGTTAAAACGCCAAAAGAGGGCTCTGGTGTCAAAGAGCCCTTAATGCACCTGAGTGGGCGGGTGAGCAGGCGTTAACTTACCCAGCGGCTCTCTTTAAGGTGTCCCAATTCGTGGTCATGTGACTACCAGGCTTCCTCCTTCAACTCAGAAGGAGGAAGCAGTGGTAGTCACGTGGCAGCAAATTCAAACGCAGCTTGGGACTGCCGCGGGACGCATTAGAGAAGACAGTCGCTGGGTAAATTAACCCCTGCTCACCCGCCTGCCGCTCAGGTGCATTAATTATCAGGATGATTCCAAATGAAACTCATTCAGAATTCATCTGGAGCTCACCCCTGGCAGCCAGGCCACGAGGGGACAGAGAAAACAAGAAGGTGGGGTGCTCTCTCACTGTCACCCACCCCACTCCCATTGTCATCCACCCAGTGTCACCCTCTCCACCTGGTATTACCCTACCCACCCAGTGTCACCCTCCCCTCCCCAGCTTCACCCTTCCCCCCCCACTGGCACTCTCCTCACCCAGTGTCACCCTTCCCCGCACCCAGTGGCACCCTCCCAGAAGTACCTAGTGTCACCCTCTCACCCCACTCGGCAGCTCCACCCCACCAGCACCCAGTGTTTGAAGTAACATTTGCTGCATTTCATATATGTGGAGTAATGTATGTGTATTTCACATGTGCCAGAGGTACAGTTTGCTGCATTCCATGTGTGGGAGGTAACGTTTACTGCATTTTAACGTGTGGGCGTTAAAGGGGTTCTGTGGTAGTCTGTGAAAACAAAAAGTGTCGCTTGCCTGGGGCTTCTAACGCCCCCCTGCAGTTATCAGGTCCCACGCCGTCACTGAAGAATCCTCCGTTCCCCGCCGCGGCGTGGAACGGAGGATTCTTCAGTGACGGCGTGGGACCTGATAACTGCAGGGGGCCATTAGAAGTAGGCCTGAACGATTTTAGGAAAAAATTGAATTGAGCGATTTATGTTGGAAATTGCTATTTCGATTCGATTCACGATATCCTTCAAATCAAGCTTTGTTAGCCCTCTTTGCCTGTTTGTTCCCCCTCTGTCCCCCTGTCTATCTTTGTGCCCCCTTTATCTCTTTATGTTTCCTCTGGGTCTTTCTCTTGCCCCCTTTGTGTCTCAGTGCCGGCTCTGTTTCTCTGTGTCTCTCTGAGCTCGCTCTGTCTCTGTGTCTCTCTGTGCCTCCTGTCCCCCAAGCTGCATCAGTTCTGGACATAGCTTCCAGCACGAGTCCAGAGATGTGCGTCTATCCACTTCGCCTCCAGCAGGGTCTAATGCAGGGAATACTTCCTGAATGCAATATGACATACAGAAACCCAGAGTTATGGCAAGCACAAGAGCCGGCAGACGGCGAGGACAGACAGCGTTTCGACTCGTGCGTAAGGTATGTCCAATGCTGCGGGCCGCACACGCCGGGACTTTCGGGAAGTTTGAAGCCAGTTCTTCAAACTTCCCCCACGTGGAAATGACGTGATCGCGATAATTGCCGTTTTGACGATTCTGAAATTGTGATCTTGGTGATCACGATTTCGGTTTAAATTCGATTTATCTTTCAGGCCTAATTAGAAGCCCCAGGTAAGTGACACTTTTTTGTTTTTACAGACCACCACAGAACCCTTTTAACTCCCAAAGGTTTGCCACCTTTTCCATTTGCTACATTTCATGTATCGGAAGTAAAATTTGCCTCATTGTATATGTTGGCAGTAGCGGTTGTTGCATTTCATGTGTCGGAGGTAATGGTTGTTGCATTTCATGTGTCGTAGATAATGGTTGTTGCACTTCATGTGTCGGAGGTGATGGTTGCTGTATTTATTATTTGTTATTTTGGGGCTATAGTTGCAGCATTTGACATTTTGGGGGCTCATGATTACTAAATGGTATGCTTATAAATAACATGACACAGTTTTGTGGCCCTAGGAGCGAAAAATGTCTATTTCCTTACGTCATGTCTGTTTTTATAGTATTTAGGGTTTTATTTTTCCTTCAAGGAGCAGAGCAACCGCTGCTAGGTTCATGCAGATTTGGCTCCTCTCAGGCAGGGATCACACTTGCCACCGCATTTTCCTTGCAAAAATATATTGCTGCTTTACACTGCTTTTGATACACTTGCACACGAGGAAGCCGTGCATTTGGGCTGGGACTGCCATGAACGGGCCTCTGGATTGTATTTTCCCCCCAGGCCAAAAGGTCCCAGTCCTCCCCTGCCTCACAATAACTTATTGAGCCAACTCGCATGCTGCATATCTCGCTCTGCTACGGGGGGGGGGGGGGGGGGGGCATTCAGAATAGAATAATCCATGGCTGTTCTCAGCGAGAGGACTCACCTCTCGCATAATGAACAGCGCCAATTACCCGACGCCGTCAGTTTGCACAGGGGACACGTCAGTAAGGTAGATAGAAACAAACACACACTGCACAGCAAAAGCATATGCTGTGTTCATTCTTACCGTTGTTGGCATGTTGATTTATACTGCTGCCAGAAATAGTACAACTTTGATAGAATTCCTTTAAGTATGCTCTAGCACCTAGGTTCTCAACGTGTGGTACGCGTACCCCAGGGGGTACTTCTGATGGTTCCAGGGGGTACTTGGGCTTGATATACTTAACCAAGAATAACACATTTAGAGTTTTACAAAATGATAAATCTTATTTAAAGAACACCAAATTAGTATTTAGCTAATTAAAAGATAATAAATAATAAAAAATAATAAATGCTTGGAAATTGTTTAGAACCAATTATCATGTACTACGATTAAATATATATTTGTCAAGGGGTACTTGTGATAATGTTTACTATGCTAGGGGGTACTTGGTGAGTACAGGGTTTTAAAAGGGTTACATACCAATAAAATGTTGAGAAACACTGCGGGTGAATACTTATTGACACTGCTGTCCAGGCCCTACATTTTTTGCACAACTTTTTGTACTTTGTGCTGTGTTTTAAAGATGAATTTATTATTTCATGTGGGATTTTACGGATTCATGCAATATACAGTTTAGTATTTCAGTGGAAGAAAAGTAAAAGGCAACTGTGATATAATTAGCATTTGTAGTGAAATGTGAACATGTGCATAAAATGTGTGAAAATTAGAGTTTTTCTTAAAAGCCTGAAAGTAAAAATCTTTGTTGGTTAAAATCCTCCAACTGCCTATCAGTATCTATTTGTGCGCAATAATCAAGTGAAATTATGGTATATTTTTATTAACTTTCTTTTCTTGCATGCTTTATCTTCTTTTTTATTCTACCTCCCTCTTTGCTAACCCTTCTTAATAACCTCACCAATGGCTCTTTGTTATCTTACTGACAGCTAATTTGCAATACTGCAAGTTTTATGTTTTCTTATTAACATTTATGAGGTATTTGCCTCACAACTTAGACATGTTCCTTACAAATTGGTGGTAACGTCCCCTGCATATCATTAATTTTCAATATGTATGCATCATAACAGACTTTGGAAATTGACATTTGAATCAATGAAATTAGTTCATTTTTAAAATATTTTCCTTTAATACATCCTATATTGCTTTGGGTATTAAGGCCAATATGAGATAAAGCAATTATTAAAGGCATTCAAAAAACGTTAGAGCATCCGACCTTTTAAGTGTTCTTAGAAAAAAGAAAGAAGTTTTAAATCAGGATGATACCATTTATTGGCTAACTAAAAATGAATAAAATAAGCAAGCTTTCAGCCTTGCAGCCTTCGTCTGGCTTATATCCTGTTAGTTTGCAAACTGGTGGTACAGACAGCTTATATACATGCAACATCAAAAGGGAAAACAGATATTTTTTTCCAAGCATAAATACATGTCATTAAGATGCCTTAATTCACACAGACCATCTACCTGGGGTTAGAGGTTGTAAGCCAAGATAAGAATCCTTGTTTACTCCCTGCTCACATACCTGGGAGTTGGACTGACACAGAGGTATCGTAAATTCTTAGTTCACAAGTTCAGCTATAATGGCTGAGAAAAGTTCAAATGTCATCAGTCTCATACCAATATAGAAAGTTGTTGTCCTTATTCAAACCGTTCTGCACAGCCTTGAACCAATTTATAAATTTTGTTTCTGCTATTAATCGATCATTTGACGTTTTGAAGCCACCCTTCAGGGCAGTGACACGAAGATCATACATGCTGTGTCCGTTGGACCGAAAGTGTGTAGCAACTGGGAGCCCAGATTTGGTATCTTTAATAGTGTGCCTGTGTCCATTCATACGTTTGCGCAGAGTTTGTCCAGTTTCTCCCACGTGGTGTATCTGATCATGTGTGCTAAATGCCCCAATGTTATGTACGTGGGAGAAACTGGACAAACTCTGCGCAAACGTATGAATGGACACAGGCACACTATTAAAGATACCGAATCTGGGCTCCCAGTTGCTACACACTTTCGGTCCAACGGACACAGCATGGATGATCTTCGTGTCACTGCCCTGAAGGGTGGCTTCAAAACGTCAAATGATCGATTAATAGCAGAAACAAAATTTATAAATTGGTTCAAGGCTGTGCAGAACGGTTTGAATAAGGACAACAACTTTCTATATTGGTATGAGACTGATGACATTTGAACTTTTCTCAGCCATTATAGCTGAACTTGTGAACTAAGAATTTACGATACCTCTGTGTCAGTCCAACTCCCAGGTATGTGAGCAGGGAGTAAACAAGGATTCTTATCTTGGCTTACAACCTCTAACCCCAGGTCGATGGTCTGTGTGAATTAAGGCATCTTAATGACATGTATTTATGCTTGGAAAAAAATATCTGTTTTCCCTTTTGATGTTGCATGTATATAAGCTGTCTGTACCACCAGTTTGCAAACTAACAGGATATAAGCCAGACGAAGGCTGCAAGGCCGAAAGCTTGCTTATTTTATTCATTTTTAGTTAGCCAATAAATGGTATCATCCTGATTTAAAACTTCTTGCTTTTACTGATGGCTAACACGGTACAATACCCTACTGCTAGAAAAAAGAAGTCTATCTTCCACTAAGGCAAACCTGAACCAGAAATAAACTGATGGGATAACCAAAATGTATCTATCCTGCTACTCCTAAATATGACTTTTTTAGAATCATAGTTTATTTATTTTGTGTTTAACCTCTTGCCGACCGCGTCACGCCGGCAGGCGTGGCCGCGGCGGCAGCCTCAGGACCGCCTAACGCCAATTGGCGTAAAGTCCTGGGGCTCTGTTTTGCAGGAGATCGCGCGCAGGCTGCGCGCGCATCTCCTGTTTGGGGGGCGGAGCTCCGCCCCGCCTTCAGTCTCCGAGCGGCTATTGCCGCTCGGGAGACTGTTAGACGGCGTGATCGCCGTCTATTTACTCTGTGCAGCGCTGCGATCAGCAGCAGCGCTGCACTGGGGACAGCCGTGTGACACGGCTGTCCCCATGGGGGACAAGAGAGCGATCGGCTCTCATAGGCAGAAGCCTATGACAGCCGATCGCCGTAATTGGCCGGCTGTGGGGAGGGAGGGAGCGAGGGAGGGAAGGGATTTAAAGGAAGAGGGTTTTTTTTTTTTTAAACGGCAACACAAATATTTATTTAAAAAAAAATAAACATGAGGGGAGCGATCAGACCCCACCAACAGAGGAATCACTCGTGTGCTATGTTGTGCGGCCCTGCAGCTTGGCCTTAAAGCTGCAGTGGACTTTTAAACTAAAAATTGCCTGGTCACTAGGGGGGTTTAGCCCTGCAGTCCTCAAGAGGTTAAAGGTTACAAAAGTAGATTTCATGGTTTTATTGTCTCAGCTGAATTAAACAAACTTTTAGCATTCCAGAGCCTCAATGTAAGAAATATTGACCTTTTTTATATATTCCATGCACTCAAAAGTTATCTGCGCTAGAAGTGATTTTCTACCAGCCAAGAGTTTTATGGTTTGCATTTGGTTATCAGTGAGAGCTACGCTAACTACATCCAAGAGATACAGTAATTTGCATACCTGAATTCTTAACTCCTAAAGTAAGAAAAAGATAAAATGAACATAACTTAGTTCTGTGCAGGAATGGTACTGTACATACACATGTTTATCTCATCATGTCACCTGTCAGTTCAGGTACTCTAAGAAAAGAGAGTGGCCGATCCATTTTTCTATGGCATTATTGTATCATATTACTGATTTAATAGGCATCACAACAGTTTTTATGAGATAGAAGTGGTATTAGATTTACCTGCTGTGAATCCAAATATAAATATCTGCTTATTTCTTATCTCTATTTCTATGGTGTGTTTCACCACCCCTCTTTACATTATGTGGAACGCAATAGGAAAAAGAACAAAAGTAGATTAATCTTTGGATAGTCTTCTGCAGATCCAGCATTGAATAAGCAGCAAGAAAGACAAATATGTTTCTGAAAGAATTTTGACAGTTAATATTTGAACTCAGCTAGTTTGTTTAAAAATAGAAACATGCAACGTAAAAAGCAAAACCTGCCTTTGAAAGGCACACATTTGGTATTTTTCCAGGGATAATTTACTGCATGTAATTTAATGATGGTAATAAAATCACTGACTTGCCAGTGCATTTAGGAGATAGACAGCCTTCAGAGCAAGAATAGGAACTGGTAAGATCCTAAGGGACAATTTTATTACAGCAGTAAATGTACATACACAGAGCAGTGTTATTATTGTCTATTATACCAGTATTTAAAGTAATGGCTGTGACGTATAATGTATCTGCTCAGGAAGTATTACCTCAGACTATAAACCAACCCCTAATGATCAAAGCAGTTGTGGCAAAATAGATTACATGTGATTATATATACATTATGATATTATAGTGAAATTAATGGAGACCATTTTTTTCTTGCTAGAGGTAAACTACCCTTCCATGCTACATTTGAAAAGTCTTGGGTATTAGAAGAAGGCATATTTAAACTGTATGTTCTAGATTATGCACTAACAATGTTATACAGTATTATAAATATACAGGATTTGTAGCTAGTAGCAGTATGCTCTGCTAGTTTTTAATAAGCATATAAAATATTTAGCTAATAATAAAGTATAAGTTAAAGAAATACTAAAATAGAGAGAATGGCAACCAGAATACATCTTGTACAAAGGTTAGCATTTCAGGAGCGTTACAGTGGAAATACCTCTGCTTCAGGACTGTATGTAGTTAAAATTCTGCCATGATTATGAATGTTTAATCCTGAATGTGGCGTAGGTTCATTTGCACCGGCTTCATGCCCTCCCACTATGATCACTCCTAAGGATTGCCGCTAACTCTGTCTAATGACAGCTGAGTGGTGTGTACTGAATAGGAGGATCGTGCGATTACTTGAGCCAGGCGGTGATATCCAATTAGCAGTAAGGTTACACAGGGGAAGCATTGTCCAGTAGTGTTAAGTATTCTGGAATCAAGTCTTTCTGAAATGAGTTGAATCTGCCCTACAATGACATAGTCAGCTTCTCTATCTCCCTTAATGAAATCTATTACCGCTGCTAAATCTATCTAGATCCATTTATGTAGAAAGGGTCTGTAAGTATGACCAGATCTCATTTAGTGATTGGGATAAGTCTTTCTGTTTTCTGGCACCCAGATGAGGCACTCCATGCTAAGGGGCCACTAAAGGAGAGTTGGTTGTCTTAAGGGGCCCCTACACGGGTTGATTTCAGCCACTCATCGATTCTATAAAAACGATCGATCAAAAATCGATTCTTTCAAATCAGCCAATTGATCGATTTGCTATCGATTTAGATCGATTTGATTTATCTGACAGGATAGAAAATCTAGGTCGATCTGCTGCTGGCAGCAGATTGATGGCCTATAGAGTTACATTGTATTCAATTGTGCAATAATGCATTTAGATCGATTTTCAATAGATTTCCAATAGATTTCAGTCTGAAATGGTCTGATGGTCGAATCTGCTGCAAATCTATAAGTGTATAGCCACCTTTAGGAGTTTCAAGAGAGTCTTTGCTTGTAGTTTCCTCCCTGCCTTCTTTGACCATAACCCTGTGAAGCTTCTGCAGCTGCATAATTCTTATGTAGTTGGTTCTGTACAGCTGTTTATGAGGAGTTCCAGGAATTAGTCGCACACATACACATGCTGCACACACTCCACACTGTGCTGCCACAGCAAGGAGTTAGTCAACTTTAGCAGCAACTTAGACTGCAGCAAGCTGATAAGTTTAGTAAGTGCAGTACTTGCAATAGCTAAGAAACACCCTGCTCTGGGAGTTTATCACCTTTAGTTGCAGCAAGGCTTGCTTCAAAAGTTGATAAGCTCTCAACTCTGGGATTTTGTTAGCATAGTGCAGTGAATGCTGCACAGAACAAGCAAAAGTCAGCCCTGGATCCAGTAACATCTAATGTTGAGATCTCTATAAATGTCATGCCCTGCAAGCAGGGGTGCCTCTGGCCTTTCTGTCACCCCAGGCGGGAAAATCTGTGGCGCCCCCCCCCCCCCCGCCTTTTTTGTTTTTCTTCCAATGAGTGTACCTGGGTATAAATACTTAAGGGTACCCCTGTTTGGATGGGCTCCCCTCCCTGGCTATGCTGTGCCCTCTGTTTGTGGCTGACTGGTGGCTCCTGAACTGAATCCAGGAGAATGTAGCATGTTCCGTACACTCTACTCTCCCTGTATGTCAGTGCTTCCACCCGGCTGTGCACAGCAGTCAGTGCTTCCACCCGGCTGTGCACAGCAGCCACTGCCAGGAGCATTCTGCCATAAATACTTCAGAAGTGTCACTGAACGCTCCAGACAGTGGCTGTTGCGCACAGACAGAGAGGAGGGCTACCTACAGAGAGCATGGAGTGGACGGAGTAACTGCTAACAGTCAGAGCCACAAACATAAATTAGTAGCACCACGGAGGGCAGCCTATCATAACAGGGAACTGTTGTATTAGGGCCCAAGAGTGCATACCTTGACAAATAAAGTGTAATTGTCTTTGTATTTTTATTGTGCAAATTGGCCTAGTCCCATGGTGTTACTCCCTCCGGATGGATAGAAACCGGTAGAAGATAGATAGAGGTAGAGAGATGGTGAGAGAGAGGGGCAGAGATGGGGAGAAAGAGAGAGAAATAGTGAGATAAGGAGATAGATAAAGAGGGAGGCAGAGATAGATAGATAAAGGGGGGGGGGAGTGAGAGGCAGTGATAGATACCGTATTTTTCGTCGTATAAGACGCACTTTTTCTCCCCAAAAAATAGGGGGAAAAAGTCCCTGCGTCTTATACGGCAAAGGCAGGGAATTCCCGACTTAGAAACGCCCGCCGATACGGACCGCGACCCGCCGCCACGTCGGGAATTCCCTGCCTGTGTGGCTGCACCCGACCGTTGCCTCTGCCCGCTCCCCATGCCTGTAATGTGCCGGCGTGTGTAATCAGTTCCCTCCCGCTGTGTGGCTGATCTCTGCGTGCCCCCGCGAGTGTCTAATATGCCCGCTCCCCCGCCTGCCTTATCTCCCTCCCCCATGTGAATGCTGGCCCCCCCGGGTGTTAATCTGCAGCGGCTTACCTTTCCGCCATGCCCGCGAGGATTGGAGACCTCCTTCACAGCCGCGCATCTCGCTCTAGTGATCGGCATGTGATGATGACGCAATCATCACATGCCGATCACTAGAGCGAGATGCGCGGCTGTGAAGGAGGTCTCCAATCCTCGCGGGCATGGCGGAAAGGTAAGCCGCTGCAGATTAACACCCGGGGGGGCCAGCATTCACATGGGGGAGGGAGATAAGGCAGGCGGGGGAGCGGGCATATTAGACACTCGCGGGGGCACGCAGAGATCAGCCACACAGCGGGAGGGAACTGATTACACACGCCGGCACATTACAGGCATGGGGAGCGGGCAGAGGCAACGGTCGGGTGCAGCCACAATTTACAAACACACACGGGGGACACAGGCACATGGGGCAGGCATAAGCGACACAGAGGACACGGCAGGCATGGAGGACACAGGCACATGAGGGACACATGAGGCATGCATAGGTGACACATGGGGACACAGGCACATGGGGCAGGCATGAGGGACACACAGAGGACACGGCAGGCATGGGGGACACAGGCACATGAGGGACACATGAGGCATGCATAGGTGACACATGGGGGACACAAGCACATGGGGCAGGCATGGGTGACACATGGGGCATGTATGAGGGACACAGAGGACACATGGGGCAGGTATTGGGGACACATGGGGAGACAATGGGACACAGGAGGACAACATTTGAGGGTAACATGTACAAGACTCTCCTGGAATATGGACGCACCAGGTTTAGTATAAATCTTTTTTTTTTCTGTTTTTTGCCCTCTAAACCTGGGTGCGTCTTATATGCCGGAGCGTCTTATACGGCGCGAAATACGGTAGATAGATAGATAGATAGATAGATAGATAGATAGATAGATAGATAGATAGATAGCTATAGGGAGAGAGAGAGAGAGAGAGAGGAGGAGGAGGGAGAGAGAGGCAGAGATAGAGGGAGAGGGGGAAGGAGGGAGAAAGGGGGATGGATGTGGATGGATGTAGAGATAGATAGATAGATAGATAGATAGATAGATAGATAGATAGATAGATAGATAGATAGACAGTGATGGATGGATAGATGATAGATGCACTACCAGTCCACACCTGACTTGTCAGAACACTGCAGTGCACAGTAAGGCACACTGACACCAGATGCCCATGCTGTGCTGGTTTACAGCAGCGTCTGCTCTGCCTCTCATATCCTCCTCCCCCGGCCAATAGAAAAAGAATTGCTGCTCCAACTTCCCTCACCACAGCCACGGATCCCCTCACCCTCCATCCAGAGAACTGAGTGCGGCAAAGAGCTGACCTCTCATTATCCCCGGGAGACGCGTGACCGAGAGAGCCAGCTGACAGTGAATGTGCAGGCAGAAAGAGCAACTGACTTCCTGAGTCCCCGCTGCCTCACAGAGTGCTGTGATATCACTCACAATTCACAGCAGCCCAGTTCAGCGTTGTCTCATCTCTCTATGGCTAGTCCCAGGCAGTCCCTCTTCTCCATGCCCTTACTATCAGCGGGCATGACGGGCAGCTAACAACACAGAACAAATGCCCTGCCCGGCACATGTTAACCTAACTTCCGTGTGGTGGGGGCGGAGCTAAAAGTGGAGGCGAGGCAGAGCACATTTGCTCTCTCTCTATTGGTCCAGGGGGTGCATGGGGTCGCGGCTACAGCGACCATAGGAAGAGAGGACAAAAGGAATGAGTGTAGCATGAATGAGTGTGTTCGAGGTGCACTACAAGGTCCAGCAGTTGCGCCCAGAAGGCAAATGGCGCTCCAAGTGGCTGCCTAGTGTGCCTGTGCCTTTAGGCGCCCCTGCCTGCAAGTAAGATGGTTATAAAAATAACTAACTCATAATCAAGATTTTTTAAATGGTGAATCCAAAGCACTTTTCTTTATATGTTAAATAGGACCTCCAGATTAAAAACGAAAATCCAGCAGCCTGCAAGTAAAAGAAAGTTATATTTACCCAAGAAAGCTTGTTCCACAATGCCATCCCTAAGTCCCCTCATCACCCGACTTCTGTACTGTAGTTAATAGCTTGGTGTTTTTCTCTGCAGAGAGAGAGGAGGCAGGGCCAAGCGCCAGAAGTCAGGTGATGCAGGGAGTTTGGTACAAGGCTTCTCAGGTAAATATTACTTTCTTTTACTTGCAGGCTGCCGGATTTACGTTTTTACTCTGGAGGTCCTCTTTAAGGTCCAAGACTCGGTTACCACCCTATTTCACTTTGAGAAAATGGCTTGCTGCCCTGTAACTCAAAGTGGTGTCCAAGCTTCCTGCACCTAGACATTGTCAGGTGACTCATATTGTTTGGTTCAGAGTACCTGTGCTGTGCAAAGGGGATCTCTATCTTCTGCATTGTCTTACCAACAGATAACAGGGTACAAGGGCAATGCAAAATATACTCAACCATGGTACTCTGGCATGTATTTTGATACTTGAGTTGAAAGGCTATCTTTCCAGGGCCGTCACTAAATGAGGATTCTGTAATGATGCAACTGCTCTCAGAGCAAAGCAAACAAGAAACGCAAAACAATCAAAAAGATTATTCAGAACGGCCGGGGTAGACCAACCAGGCATGCTTCCTGAACTGACTAAACATGACGGAAACAATCAGCCCCAGAACCCCAAAAGCCATGCCCACCAGTACAACAAGTTCCAAAGTGACACCCATGAGCCCTGCGACTACCAGAACAATGCCCACCGAGAGCCTTGGCATGATACACCAAGTCCCCCAGTCCCCCAGGTCAAGTCCAAAGAACCTGAGACCTTCAGAGTTGTGCCCACTACAACGGTCTTCTCCAGCATAATACTCATTATTGGACCAGTCCAAAGTACCAAGGCAAGAACCCCCAGGAATTTCCCAGAATGACTCACAATTTCAAAGAGACCCCAAGAGATTAGAAGATCCCAGAGAGTCACATGGTGATCCAACAGGACCCCACACATGACTCAGGGAAACCCCCAAGCCAAAGTCACAAGGACAACTGTCACAAACAGAGAAACAGAGTTTTTAGGAATTAGAACCGTATTAAGGCATGTGGCGCCACCGACGCCTTCTGGACAAGACACCACCAGGGGGACATGAGAGCACATAAACACAGAGGGCCCCTCCGGGCACAGTGGATCACGGGAAACATCTGGGCACACTGGAACAGGAGCAACCACTGGGCAAGCTGAGGAACTGTAGACCTCAGAAACTGACACAGCCAGACCAGATTCAGAGCAAGACAAAAAATCATCATGACCAGTGGTCACAGGTACTGGACTTTCAAAAGGAGACTCAGAATCAGACTTAGGAGTCTCTGTGACTACAACTGTAGCCAACAAAAACTCATCATTGACTACACATGACTGAAGCTCCAAAAGAGCTGCAAAAGTAGTCAGTACAATAGCGATGCCTACTGAAGTGGGCATTACTTCAGAGTGACTTAGGGGACAGGAAGCATATCCTAAAAGCTCTGCACCCTTAGGCAGGAACTCAGAGGCCTCCAAAACATCAAATGAAACTTCAGGAGCACAAATTCCTAAGATTTCTGGTAAATTCATCAATGATTCTGAACTATCAATGTTACAGGGCAAAACATCAAATACATTCAGAGGACAGAGCTGATGTTTTAGAAATGGTTCTACCACACACTGAATTGTATTCACATGATGAGACTGCACACAGGTTAACTGCACAGGAATATCTGCTGGAACAGACCCTGACTCTCTGACTTTAGTTTCACTGAACACAGAATCCTGCATAGCAGTCAAACTTGACTGCAGTTCCAGAATGGCAGAAAAACAGGTGAGTATAGCTGCAACACCAAAAAGAGCTTCTGAGCTCTCTGCTGGAGATTTTATACCAGGCACTATTGACTCATACAGAGTACAGGCTGGAAAGTCAGTACTTTCTTTAGAGCAAGAAAGGGATTCATAAATGTCAGTTTGATTGTTTAATTCATGGTACAGGGCAAGCTCACAGAAATATTTTCCGGACAAAACAAAGATTCCTCAGTATCAGGTTCGCACAATCAAAGCTCTTTCACCCTTAAACTCAGCCAACAATGTCGAATCAGGGGAGTCAGAACGCAAAATGTGCGGATTCCACATCGCCTTCGGTTGTGGAGCTGAAACTTCCAAAGAACAAGATTCCGAAATCTGTGGACCAAATTGTGGAAAGTCAAGGACAGGAAAATTGGAACAATTTTCATCTGGCAGTGTGTTTTCACAGGTGTCAACAGAGTGAGGCATAGGTTTCTTTGCAGAAGAAGTTGAGACAGAAACACGAGGAATTTTATTTGGCACATTAACATTGTTCTTAAAGTTGCATCGTTTAGGAATTTTCCCCATAGCAAGTTCATAAATGGAAGATCTTAACAAATTACTGGGGGGAAAAGAACCGTTTTTAACCACTTGAGGACCCACCCTTTACCCCCCCCCCCCCCTTAAGGATCAGCGTTAATTTTTGTGATCTGTGCTGGGTGGGCTCTGCAGCCCCCAGCACAGATCAGGTTTCATGCAGAGCGATCAGATCGCCCCCCTTTTTTCCCCCCTATGGGGACGGTGTGCAGGGGGGGTCTGATCGCTCTGGTGGGCAGGCTTGTTGCGGGGGGCACCTCAAAGCCCCCCTCCGTGGCGAAATTCCCCCCTCCCTCTCCTACCTGCTCATCCCCGGTGATCGGGGCTGCACAGGACGCTACCTGTCCTGTGCAGCCAGTGACAGGACATCCCCTGTCACATGGCGGCGATCCCCTGCCGCTGATTGGCCGGGGATCGCCGATCTGCCTTACGGCGCTGCTGCGCGGCAGCGCCGTACAATGTAAACAAAGCGGATTATTTACGCTTGTGTTTACATTTAGCCTGCGAGCCGCCATCGGCGGCCCGCAGGCTATTCACGGAGCCCCCCGCCGTGAATTGACAGGAAGCAGCTGCTCGCGCGAGCCGCTGCTTCCTGATTAATCAGCCTGCAGCTGGCGACGCAGTACTGCGTCGCTCGTTCTGCAGCTGCCACTTTGCCGACGCACGGTATAAGCGTGCGGTCGGCAAGTGGTTAATTGACGAGGGAACCCATATATCTTTAGCAAAAATAACATTCACTTTGATCATAATTTGCAGGAACACAAATAGAGATAAAGGCATCAGATCGCACAGATTCAAACTCCACACAAGCAGTTGCTCTGGGAAACAAAACTTCAGAATTCACACATTCTGTTGCTTTGGGGAATGAAACACACTCTACATTTACTTGTTTCACCTCAGGAAAATTGGAACAATCGCCCGCTGATAATGTGTTTTTACAGGAGTTAACTGATTGGTGTATATGTAGTTCAGACAACATGGTTTGCCACACACAAATCACCGGATTCACCAAATGCTCCTCACACTCACCAGATTCAATCAAGGTGTGCATAGAGTCAATACAGGCATTTAAACACACCTCATCCTTTCCGAAATAGAAATCACAAAGCGACTTCCAATCAGTGTCAAACTCTTCAATCAGAGCCCCGATTTCCCAGGAAGCAAATGGAGGCTCCCACAAACCTATATCCACATAACACTGATACGGATTGGGGTCAGGAACATAAAGAGAACCTTTTACACCTTTAATATAGCAAATGACACTGCCTATATCACATTCAGATGTGTTGGTAAATTCAGGCTGAAAAATTCCACCAGATTTTACTGGAGCAAACTTTTCACTTGTAACAGCTACAGGAAGCGTCTCTTTCAGGTGAGTACGTTTCTTAGACTTTTTCTTTTTAATCTTTACAGCTTCAGATTGCTGCTGACCAGATGAAAAAGAACCTTTGGAACATTTCTCTTGCGAACTGAATAGTTTGGCAGGAAATTGCTGGATCAACAGATTGAGCTTCAGCCAGCAACTCATTGGAATATGGTAATGACTGAGTGGTGCTGCATGAACCAATTTGATCAGCAGTTTGCACTGCAGGAAAAAAATCATTGAAATAGCGTGGCATAGGAATTTCAAGCTTACAAGAAAATAAATGAGCAAGAAATCTGCGAGGGTCAAACTAAGGCCCGCGGGCCGAATGTGGCCCACCGAGGCTTTTCCACTGGCCCCCCAAACACAAAATGTACCTTTAAATATTGTCTGCCCGCATATAGATTAACAGTGCTGCCATCACCTATCCACATACTGTAGAAGCCTGCGAGCAGTTATTCGCTGGCTTCCAATCCAATACTTCATACTTCATCAGGTGACTCTGCTGTCCAACTGGTTGTCACCTGGGTATGCTTCACTGTCTGATACACAAAGACGTTCTTCAAGTGCCGCATGACTGAATGGCTGCTGCTGAGAGTCCCCCCCCCCCCCCCAGGTATGATTGGGGGGAATCAATACCTAGTTTCAATGTAATGTTTTTCAACATCATTTTATGTATGTTCTGGCCCCCAGCAGTCTGAAGTATGTTGACCCGGCCCTTGACCGGTTTGGGGACCTCTGGTTTAGACCATTTATCAGCCCACACAAACAGATCCCCTTGGAGAAAATTGTAAGCAATCTGAGCACCCCAAGTGGGAATTTCAGTGGCCTGAAATTCAGGATTCGCCAGAAATCTCAAACACTGATATAAAATCATCCCTGGTTTCAGAGTTCAGCGTCTTAAATCTTTTAAAGACACAAGAGCCATAATGAACAAAATCGTACAATTCAGAGATTCCCTCTACACTGGGAATTTCGGTTGGGCTCGTCATAATGTAATGATCTGGGGTCGATCTCCACCGTCAGCGCACACCAAGTGCGCTGAAGCAGATGGGAATCCCCACAATCACAAAAGCAGAGTACCCAGTATATAAAGATATATTTGTAGAGGGGAATTCCAACCAGCAGATGGAGCTGTGGAGTAAAGAGAAACAAGCCCTCTGTACAACCACAGATGCCAGATTGGAATTGCACGACGTGAAGCAGCACTGGGCAAAATAAACAGGGTAACAACTCAAAAGAGAGCAAGAACAGAGACAGACTATATGAATGTCTACCAATCTAATCACCACCCAGCGACGGCAGACATATCACAACAGAACAGACCAGAGTGAGAAAGCCAATCGCAAGAGAGGCGATTGCTATCAGCAACACAAGACAGAGCATGAATTGAGTGAAGGAAAACACGCAAATCACAACAATCCGAACACCAAGGAAAACAACAAATGAACTAACTAAACGCGGTCACCGTACATTATGTGCAACAGTGACAAGCGCATTAATAGCATGGTTGCCGCACGTTAAGCGCAACAGTGACAAAACGTACCAACTCTGACTAACCAATTAACACGGAAAACAAAGACAAACAGATAGTGGGAACGCTTGCTAATCGGTTGCCTAACACCAGACAACAGCAAGCGTTCGTTCCAGACAAAACAGACTGAAGGAGCAACCAGTAGCAACCGCTACCAAGGTTATACTCCAAGACACAGACAAGGGGGGAACGCTTGCTAATCGGTTGCCTAACACCAGACAACAGCAAGCGGTCGTTCCAGACAAAACAGACTGAAGGAGTAACAAGTAGCAACCGCTGCCAAGGTTATACTCCAAGATACAGACAAGGGGGGGAACGCTTGCTAATCGGTTGCCTAACACCAGACAACAGCAAGCGGTCGTTCCAGACAAAACAGACTGAAGGAGTAACAAGTAGCAACCGCTGCCAAGGTTATACTCCAAGATACAGACAAGGGGGGGAACGCTTGCTAATCGGTTGCCTAACACCAGACAACAGCAAGCGGTCGTTCCAGACAAAACAGACTGAAGGAGTAACCAGTAGCAACCGCTGCCAAGGTTATACTCCAAGATACAGACAAGGGGGGAACGCTTGCTAATCGGTTGCCTAACACTAGACAACAGCAAGCGGTCATTCCAGACAAAACAGACTGAAGGAGTAACCAGTAGCAACTGCTGTCAAGGTTATACTCCAAGATACAGACAAGGGAGATCCACCACCTCTAGAGCTAGGGCGAATGCGATCAAGGAACAGGACAGAACGATTCACTATCAGCCACCGCTGGAGATAGTGAAATCGCAAGGACAGGACAAGACAAGACTAGGCAGTACAAATAATACACAAACCTGACTGCACTAGTAGGAGTGCAAAATGCACTTCCCAAGAATGAACTACACTAGGATATTTTAGCAACAAGATACAAAGGGGCTGAGGCTCTAAGGTTAGTCTCACTAAACAGAAACTTTGACGAGCAAGGAATTCTGGGAGGAAGTGACATTTATTCTGAAAACCTTCAAGGGAAGCAGAAATACAAATTGCAAGATAAGTGGATGCAAATCAGTCACCACAGCAGCAAGCCTCCCGAATCTTGCCAGCTGACAAAAAGGTCTCTTTTCCCTGGACTGAACTATGCAACCTGCATAGGAAGCCAACAAACTGTCCAGGGAATCAAGGCCAGCAGAGCGGATTCTGACAAATATTAATTTGGTAGGACATTAGACTTTGACTATGGCATGATTCGATTGTGAGTTTCTCTGAGGACCGTCAGCAACAAGTGCTGCAGAAGATAAATACTAAATAATGATTATAAAAAGCTTGCCTTGGTGTGTTGTGAAGTCTGGCGCTGTACACAAAGCCTCTGTTTTATTGTGAGATGTCTGTTATATTATTTATTGAGAAACAAACATACCATATACAGTATACTCACGTACAAGAAATGTGCTGATGCGTTACCCCCGGCTTATATGCAAGTCATGTACTGCGCCCCCACCTTCTAGCTGTTTCCATGCCCGTTGACATTGTGTGGTGTGTGGCAATAGGACAACTAACCTGCTGTGTCCCCAATGTGGCTACAGTGGAACGGAGTGGAGAGATCCCCGCTGGGGGTCCCCACTGTGTTGTGTTTCTGTGTCCCCATTGCAGCAGCTACGATGGAGCGGAGAGCAACAGCAACACGTGCATCGCCAGGGATACCTATGCCTCTCTGATGCACTGACTGTGTCTCATATCTATGACGCCATCTAGTGGTGTCTTGAGACACAGCAACAGAGACACACAGAGAAGCTAAAGAGGGATCCCCGACTTTTGCTTCCTCCACCACAGCCATCACAATAGGACACAGGTCAGATGTCCTATTTCTGCATGCCCCACACTATGTTACGAGGGGGGGCGGGGGTGCAGTCACTGATACAGAACCTCAGTTTTGCTGTAGTAGACCATAATTACAACAGTTTTTCTCTTCCAAATTCCATCATACTCAAAACAAATGCTCTCAAATGCCTTCATATTACAGCATCTCAAAAACAAAAAAACAAGCATGCTTTTACTGTATTTTTCTCTCCCTTTACAAATAACTGTTAGTTAAAGCCCATCTCCTCACTCTGAGCCACATGTTTCTGTAGGGAGTAGGTGTGCACCCCCTTGCACTCCTAGGTAGTCATGTACTGTGCTCCAAGCTATGAATTGATGATGCCTAGTTATGGTGGTATAAGTGCCTATAGACTAACTAGGCAGCAGCAACACGATCCGAGCCAGATTTTTTGTGAACTGTGCCCAGGGATAGCTTTTCAATGATCCCTGAATCCAGAAATAATACTGCTACTTGGAGCCAAGCAATGGCAGCATCTGAGAACTCCAGCTGTGGCTCATGAAAAAAATAAATAAAGTTTTGACAGGTTCTCTTTGTCTGCTGACATAATGCAAAGAGAACTGCTGTAAAATAACTTATTAAAAGCTGCTGCCCTTTCTGTGTCAGGATCCTTACTGTCTGAGCCTGCCACATAACCTTGCCTTATGGCATCTGTGCCCCTGCTATTTATACCATCTGGCTATTTATACTGTGCCATCTGGCTATACATTATATACAGAGGATGTGGGCTCTACTGGGGAAAAGGCGTATACACGAGTCAGTCACTTTTTCCTAGTTTATAATGGAAAAGTGGGTACTTTGGCTTATATGCAGGTCGGCTTCTACATGAGTATATAAGGTAAGGCCTCGTTCACATCACAAACGCGGACGGCCACGCATGCGGAATGCAACGCATGTGAACGCACGCCATCTGCGTTTGTGTGCGTTGCGTGGCTGATCCCATCACTGAAAAGTGAATGGGACAGCCACGCGTTTTTACAAAAAATGCATGCAGCATGCGTTCCCGGACCGCACAGGTCCGGAACGCATGCAGTGTGAACATCAGACATTGCACTCTATGCAATGTCTGATGTCGTGCGTGTCGGCCACCTGCACGCGTTTCCAAAACGCGTCTGGAAACGCGTGCGGTGTGAACGGGGCCTGAGGTAATTTATTTATCTCCTTTATGGAACTTTCTGTTTGCACTTATCCTAAGTGCAGAGTTCCATAAAGGAGATGCAAAAATTAGTGATGCTTGTTTCTCAGTAAACAATATAAAAAATACCTCACAGTAAAACAGAAGTTGTGTGTACAATATCAATGAAAACTACACTAATTTGTGCAGCATTACTTTTGATGAATATTTTTGCAGCCACAGCCAGCAGTGTGTGTGTGACATGCAGCCTTGTCTGGCTGCCAGGAGGTTCTACATTATGTCACACACACCATAAGTTTTTACAGGACATAATCCCAAGCCCAGCTGCAGTGCAAAGGAGCAGTCACACGCTCACTGGATTCACATTCCTTTATACCTGGCTCTGGCTGCACTGACTGGGGAGAACTTGACGAGCATGCAGCTCTCTCTCTCATAGCTACTGCTTCCTGGGCGGGAGTTGTGGGAGGCAAGCTCTCTCGGCTGACTTTCTCTCTCTCTCATTGGCTGGAGAGAAGCACCAGCACAAAAAAAGGGTTATTGATTGGAAGGCGGGAGGGAAGGGGGAAAGAGAAGCCTGATGCTTCTTACACCTGGGGGCCAGCCTGCCTGTAGCAGCAGTGCGCACATGTGCATACAAGATCGCAGCAGTGAATACTTTTTTTATGGACGCCTGTTTGAAAAGGACAGGCACTACAGAAATTTAATGTCAATGAGATGAACTGCCCATCCATAGATGAACAGGTGGCAACCCTGTTTGCTGCCTATATTTTGGGAGTTCTCTCCTAAGATTGGCATTGTTAAAGTCTACTAGAATGTTGACAAAAAGGTTAGGGTACTCCCTTTTCACTTCAGTGATCTGATCTGTGAGTTCCTGAAATGCAAACTGCATGCACATTTGTGGTGGGATATGCACAGCAACCAGAGTAAATAAGGAAAACTGGTGGAATAGAAGGGTCTGCAGCCCAGCCAAGCATGAACCTGAATCAGCTAAGACAACCAGGTTTCTGTGAGGCAAACAGTGGTGGCTATAGCTTTACATTTTTGGGAGGGCACGCAGAGGGCCCAATGGCTGGCGAGGCCCATTTGGATGATCAAAATCAATGTTTGTATGATGAGCTTTACATATGTTTTGCCTAACCCAGGTGATTAAATGAAGGATAACTAGTTAAGCAATGATACTAACCAAATGTAAACATCACAAACAGAACTCAAAGGCTTTTAAGCAGAGCAGATTGTCAAAATGATGGTGCTATAACGGAATAAAAGTTACCTGCAGACTAGTACTTGGCTAGTTGACTGCTATGCTTTAATCCTTACTTGCTAGCAAGCTGCTCCTGTGTGGACAGATCACAGATCAATCATTCCAGCCCCTAGTCTGGGTCTGACCACTCTATAAGCAAGGGGAAGGGGAAGTGGCAGGAGGGAGATAAACCCTATGGCCTTGATTCACTAACCGGCACTAAGCTGGTTGTGTGCCTTATCACTTAGTGGGCACAAACTACAGCGCTAACCTTATCTGAGGTTAGTGTGCCTTATCTGAGGTTAGTGTGCCTTATCTGAGTTAGTGTGCCTTATCTGAGTTAGTGTGCCTTATCTGAGGTTAGTGTGCCTTATCTGAGTTAGTGTGCCTTATCTGAGGTTAGTGTGCCTTATCTGAACTTAGTGCCCCTTAAATAGCTTTGTGCACACTAAAAGATGCACAAAGCTACATCGCGCACTGCACCATGCACAGCGCGCACAGCGTAATGCATCGATCTTTGCGCGCGGTGCGAGGATAACGTCGCACCCGCTATACTGTATATGGTGTGTCTATAAGGTGGGATAGGATAACGATAACGGTGCACTGATGCGCCATTTAGGTCGCATCCTATGCGACCTTAAGGTCGCATCATGTACAGTATAGCAGGTGCGATGTTATCGTGCAGTGCACGATGTAGCTTTGTGCATCTTTTAGTGTGCACAAAGCTACTTAAGGGGCACTAAGTTCAGATAAGGCACACTAACCTCAGATAAGGCACACTAACTCAGATAAGGCACACTAACCTCAGATAAGGTACACTAACTCAGATAAGGCACACTAACCTCAGATAAGGCACACTAACTCAGATAAGGCACACTAACTCAGATAAGGCACACTAACCTCAGATAAGGCACACTAACCTCAGATAAGGCACACTAACCGACTTAGTAAATCAAGCCCTTTGTGTGTAATTCCTTATCTTATTAGCTAAGCATAGCTGCAGACTAGAGCTTGTATTTTACAGACAAGGGGCTTGATTCACTAACTGGTGCTAAGCCGGCTAGTGTGCCCTAAGTGTTAGTGTGTGCAAACCACAGCGTTAGGTGGTTTGCGCCCACATAGTTGAAATAATCCTGCTCACTGTGCGCGCTGTGTGGATAATAGTGCGCATTGCTGGCCCTTAAAGGTCGCACCCGATGCAACGAAAATGACGCATCGGTTGCCCGTTAAGCAGCGCTATAATGTGCCACTTCGGGGGCACCCGATGCGTCATTTTCATCGCATCGGGGGCAACTTTTAAGTGCCAGCGGGTGCAACGTTATTGTTGCACCGCGTACTGATATCGGCGCACCCGCACTGCGCGCCCAGTGCACGGGGCCGCGCGCAAAGTAGGTTTGCGCACACTAGCGGGCAAAAAGGGCTTTTCACACCGGCGCTAACACTTAGCGCTGGTTAGTGGATCAAGCCCAAGAAGTTTTAAATCAGGGTAATACCATTTATTGGCTAATTTAAAAGGAAAACAGTAAGTTTTCAGCTAGTAAGCCTTCTGCAGACTCTATTCATGTTAACTAACAATTTTAGAACATACAAACAGAATGCGGTAGAGATTTTTTTTTTTGTAAATATAGGTGTCATCCAGATAAATCAATTACAAGGGATCTTGCAAGGATTGTGAGGTATTTACGGCAAACAGATACAAATCCTTGGTTTACTTAACGCATACATAAACTCATTCTGACATGGAGAGTTTTTATACAGACCCATATCCTGTTCAGTGTAAGTTTCCTGGAGCCTGCAAACAGTTAACTGTATGTTACTGAGCAGGGGGGCATAGTGATTCCCAGTGGGGCAAGCGCCCCAGTGTAGCGCCACCACTGGAGGCAAAGAATAGCTGAGAGTCCTAATTAGTTCTGATTAGTAGCTGTAGCTTTTCCAGTTTGTTGCATACCAACCTGACATTAGAGAGAATTATTCAAGGTAGTGGTGAGCACAATATGCCAAAAGTGCACTTGAATCACAAAACACTTATCTCTTCTTCTAATGCTGGGAATACACGGTTCGTTTTTGCCTTCGTTTAAACCTTCGTTTCGATTGTGCCTTTTGTCCTTTTCGATCCCGAAATAATCGGTCATACGGTTAATATCACCACCCACGGTTTCGTTTTTTTTTTCGATTCTGATGGTTTCGTTTTTCCAATGATCGAAGGCTGCAAAGAAACGAAACGAAAATCCCTTTTTACAGGGACGGACTAGCATAAACGAATATATAATCGATCTGAACAGCCATCAAGCCTACCAATGGCTCGATTAGATGGATAAAGAGAGATAATATCAAACATGTTCGATCACTAGTCGTTCGTTTTTGGGGTCTATTAATCGAAACTATAATGAGATTATGACTATTTTCACATACGTTTTCAACACTCGATTCGTTTACCGAACGAATCGAAGGTTTAAACGAAGGCAAAAACGAACCGTGTATTCCCAGCATAAGCCATACTGAGTGATTCAGCATTGTTGCACAACTACTAGAGTTCCCCGAAAGATAAGAATAGAATAAATATCTAGGGCAGGGGCGTAGGAATAGACCCTGCAGCCCCTGCAGTTGCAGGGGGGCCCCTAGCAAGTCAGGGGCCCGGAGGAGGAAAGGCTGTCACCACCGGCGTACCTACCAGGGATGCGACTCTCTCAGCCGCAGGGGGGCCCGGCCGCCCGGGGCTGCTCTGGGGCCCGCTCACTGTGCGTGGGGGGAGCGCTGCTCTGGACCCCCCAGCAAGGTGCTCAACTGGCCGCAGCGTCTAATAGACGCTGCGCCAGCTCATTCCCCGCAGCCCCGCTCCACCAGCAGCCTGCATAGTCTCCGGCAGGCAGAGCAGGGCTACGGCAAGATGGCCACCGAAGAAGCCCTACACTGGAGACTATTTGTGTCTCTAGTACAGGGCTTCGGCAGCCATCTTGCCGTAGCCCTGCACTCTGCCTGTCAGCGCGGGAGATGTGCTGCAGCAGGACTCATGGAGCTGCGAGCCAGATGCCGGGAGAGGAGAAGACTTCTGTCAGGTAAGTGAATTGGTTTTTTTTCACAGGTGCATTTTTTTTTCTAGTGTCTGCTGCCTACATTGTGATTTTCTGGTCACTGCTGCCCACATTACGATTTTCTGGTCACTGCTGCCCACATTGTGATTTTCTGGTGTCTGCTGCCCACATTACGATTTTCAGGTGTCTGCTGCCCACATTACGATTTTCAGGTGTCTGCTGCCCACATTACAATTTTCAGGTGTCTGCTGCCCACATTACGATTTTCAGGTGTCTGCTGCCCACATTGTGATTTTCAGGTGTCTGATGCCCACATTACGATTTTCTGGTCACTGCTGCCCACATTGCGATTTTCTGGTCACTGCTGCCCACATTGCGATTTTCAGGTGTCTGCTGCCCTCATTACGATTTTCAGGTGTCTGCTGCCCACATTACGATTTTCAGGTGTCTGCTGCCCACATTACGATTTTCAGGTGTCTGCTGCCCACATTGCGATTTTCAGGTGTCTGCTGCCCACATTGCGATTTTCTGGTGTCTGCTGCCCACATTACGATTTTCTGGTGTATGCTGCCCACATTAGGATTTTCTGGTGACTGCTGCCCACATTGCGATTTTCTGGTGACTGCTGCCCACATTGCGATTTTTCTGGTGACTGCTGCCCACATAAGGATTTTCTGGTGACTGCTGCCCACATTAGGATTTTCTGGTGTCTGCTGCCCACATTACGACATTCTGGTGACTGACTGCTGCCCACATTAGGATTTTCTGGTGACTGCTGCCCACATTACGATATTCTGGTGACTGCTGCCCACATTAGGATTTTCTGGTGACTGATGCCCACATTGCAATTTTCTGGTGACTGCTGCCCACATGGCGATTTTCTGGTGACTGCTGCCCACATTGCGATTTTCTGGTGAACTCTGCCCACATTACGATTTTCTGGCCCACATTACGATTTTCTGGTGAACACTGCCCACGTTACGATTGTCTGGTGAATGCTGTCCACGTTACGATTTTCTGGTGAACGCTGCCCACATTACGATTTTCTGGCCCACATTACGATTTTCTGGTGAACACTGCCCAAGTTACGATTGTCTGGTGAATGCTGTCCATGTTACAATTTTCTGGTGAACTCTGCCCACATTACGATTTTCTGTCCCACATTACGATATTCTGGTGAACGCTGCCCACATTACGATTTTCTGGTGAACACTGCCCAAGTTACGATTGTCTGGTGAATGCTGCCCACGTTACAATTTTCTGGTGACTGCTGCTCACGTTACTATTTTCTGGTGACTGGTGCCCACATTACGATTTTCTGGTGAACTCTGCCCACATTATGATTTTCTAAAGGCCCACATTACGATTTTCTGGTGAACTCTGCCCACATTACGATTTTCTGGCCCACATTATGATTGTCTGGTAAAATGCTGCCCACTTTACAATTAATTTACAGTGAAACGCTGCCCCATTACGATTATTTGGCACCTATGGGGGGGGCCCCATCCAAATATTCGCAGGGGGGCCCAGTGATTTCTAGTTACGCCCCTGATCTAGGGATAAACCACTCACAGCTGAGTTCTGAGTTCTCAGCATTTGTTCACTGGTGAAGGTTATCCCGCATGGGTTGAGCAAAGTAATTATTAAAAATAAAAAAAAAACACTGAAAGCAAGCAAAAAAAAAAAAATCAGAGCAACTTGCTTAGTCTGCCACTCCAGGCACCATCTGTCATATGCAAAGTTGACACTGACATATGTAAAGGAAAATTCCAAATGCAATGGGAAAAACATAGAACTATATCAGTCTGGAAATGGTGAGAAAGACAGTTGTAAAGCATAGGAACTTCATTAGTAAGAGTCATTATCCACAAATAGAAAAGTCTTTGAACAGCAGTGAATAGTCCCAAGAATGGTTGCCTTGCCAAAATTAAAGGATACCAGAGCTGAACATGTTTGGAGAATGGGGGGAGCAGGCATATACTACCAACTGCCCTGATGCCCACTGCTCCGTTCTCCTTTCTGCCCCCTGTAGCTCACCTAAAAGCCCCCAGTGATCCTCTTCTGGTCACCAGAGGTCCCAAGCGTATCTTGGACTCCATGCTGTGTATCACTCCTGTTGTTTATTGCCTGAGGAAGCGGGATTTTGCCTGCGAAACGCGTTGCAACTTGTGCTAGGAGTATATGAATAAATTGCTTACAACTTTAATCAACAGTACTTGTGTCTGTTTTGGGTTGGCTGGTCCTCCACCGCATCCCGAACGCTTTAACATTTTTAGTGACTTTTTATCCTACTGGCACCTCTGTACAGCTCTACGCATTCTGGTCACCAGGGCCAGGCTGCACGTGTACTACAGCGTGCACCTGTGGCCGAGAGCACACTGCATATGACATCACTGCGCATGACGTATATACGCCTATGGCAGACATGACTGGTCAGATATCAGACTATTATCTATTCATATCATATTACTTATGCTACAAAAGGATAATGGCCTCAATTCACTAAGATGTATCAAACACTTTATCAAACGTTTGATAATTTACCTCATGTGTAAAATCTAATTTTGAATTCACTAAGGTGTTTTAGATTTATAGGCCATTTTATTGATAAAACATTCGATAACATCTATAACACCTTAGTGAATTCAAAATTAGATTTTACTCATGAGGTAAATTATCAAACGTGCGATAAAGTGTTTGATAAAGCTTAGCGAATTGAGGCCAATGTCTCTGAAGTTTTACTTCAAATTTGCATTAACAGCTCATTGAGGAAGTCACATAAAATCTTAGAAGAACATACGAAACCATTGACCTCTCCACTTTCAGCTACAAGGCAATTTTTATAACTGCATATAGGGAAAACATTTTGAAAGCTGCTGAAGAGCTGATCATCAAAATTATAACAAATAAAGGCTTGAAGTATCTGTCTTTGCATGTAATGAGCCTATTTCATATATTAGTTTCACCTTTCAAGTTGAATTAATAAAATAAATGAACTTTTGCACAATATTCTAATTTTTCGAACTTCACCTGTATATACTAACTATATACTAATATACTATGTATATGATATACTACATACTACCTTAGTAGTAATAATTCCAGTATTTGTTTAGCGTTTTTCTCCTGGTGCACTCAGTAGGCAGTAGCAGTGTTAGGGAGTCTATATACTATATAATCATGCTACACTATATACCTATATACTATATCTATACACTATACACTATATGCACTTATACATCACAATATACAATACTACACTATAATACACTCTACTATAATACACCAACATTGTAATATTAATTTTAAACTCTATTTTTATTTTAAAAAACACTGTTTAGTTTTTTTATACAAGCAAGATACAATCTGTTCTCTCTGAGAGAGAACAGATCACTACTAGCAAACAACAGAGGGCAGACATCGATGAGCAGGCTGCTTTGTTTATGATCTTAGTAATCACATGATAACTGTGATCACGTGACCCACAGAGTGCCGACTGGCTGCTCTGCTACTAAGTATGGGACCCGGCTACAGTACAGAGCCAGGTCCTGTAGTACATTACCGACAGGAGAGGAACACGGACACACTGTCCGAGCAGTTCCCCTCCATTATTATTATCACAGTGATCATCAGGCATGCTCTCACGAGTAATCACAAGCGATTACTCGTGATTCAAATGAAGCTTAATTGCCACAGCTGAGCGGCTGGTTGATAAGGGGTTAATTACCCGTAATGTTGCCGTCCGCCCTGCGTTTCAAAGAGATCGCACACGTCCTATTGCCGGAAGGAGGAAGTGCGCCATGATGAGGCTTGCAACGCGACCAATAGGACGTGTGCAAGCTCTTCGAAATGCAGGGCGGACGGCGGCATTATGGCAAATTAACCCCTTATCAACCAGCCGTTCAGCTGTGGCAATTGAGCGTCATTTGAATCACGAGTAATCACTTGTAATTACTTGTGAGAGGATGCCTGGTGATCATATGATCATTGTGACCATGTGACCTGCAGAGTGGCGACTGGCCGCTCTGACACTATCCACGAGACCCTGCTACTGTACACTTGCAAGCAGCCGGTACAAGCAGACACGGGAACCAGCCGCCGTATATACATGCCATTGTGGCTGAAAACTGACAGCAGCACGTTTATATATATATGTTACGGCCAAAACCAGAAATCGGCCAAAGTGGGAATAGGCCGGCCATTTCTAGAACTGGCCGATTTGACGTCGGCCAAAGTCCAAAATGCTGGAAATTTCTGACATTGGCCGGCCAGTTTGCAAAATGGCCAAAGTCAGTCGGCCAAAGTCCAAAATGCACAAATCCCAGAACATCCCAGGTTCTGTCCAGCACTATGAATGGCATTCAGAACTTCTTCTCTGCTCTGAAAGATACACAAGAGCATAATACCCTTTACAGAAAAAACATTTCTTTGTTACAGCTGATACAAATCCTACAATCTGCAGTTTGTCTACTTCCTGCTTTCTTGGAATTAGACATTCTGTTAACATCTTGTGTTTATTAATTAGCTGCTCTGCCGTGACAGCCAGCTGACATGCCTGAGAGACCAAATTACACTTGTGCTTAGTCACAGATGAGGGTGAATTAGACATGCTAAACTCTCTAAATACATACAGGGTGCATTTCTCTATTTCTTCCTTATGTCCTGTGCAAGAGTTCAGATCCACTTTAATGAGCTGTTGGCTGTGAATTGCTGAGGTAGTCGTCTGAAATATGAGGACAGGAGAACATGCTTGGTGGCTGAAATATACTGAAAGCTCACTTGGAACAGTAAATATGAAGTGTGTGCTGTTTTTCACTTGGCTTTCTCTACCCTACCTATCACAGCCACAGTAGCAATACTTGTGCATAGGCAAACGCAGGGGGGGGGGGATTACAGCTGCCCAGAATCCTCCCTCAGACCAGGGCCAGTGCAGTGTCTGGGGACTGACACAAGCTAAGACACCAGGATATCTGCAGGTATCCTGCAGCTTCCAGCACTGTCCCCTTTCTATCCCAGCTACAGTTGACTTTGGATGGAGCAGTAGCGTGTGTACAGAGCATAGAGCAGCTCTGGGGAACTAAACAGAGCACGGAGCCAGGTATGAGCACAGCCCTGTGCCCGGCTGTGTGAATGCTTCACTTTTCCCCCTTCATCAGCAATGTCGGCTGTCCTCATTATTATCTGTATCCAAACTTCTCCTGAATGATCCCGTTGTCGATCGGGAGCAGATCGGACATCTAGGAAATAATTGTCAGATCGGGTCAGTCGGACGGAAAATTGCATTATGTGTACCCAGCATGATGTCCTACCATATTATACTGTTTTGTATGTGGCTGAGGGAGACCTTTAAGGAATCTCCCCCTTGAAAATCCTGGGTTTGCCCCTGTTGTGGATCATTTATAACACGGTGATGCTCTCAGATCCTGTGTTACCTCTTGAGTCCTCTTGTCACCTTGTTGAGTGTGACCTCTGTGTGACTTCTCTGTGTGACAGCCCGGAAAAAAGGGAGGATAAAGCAGCCTAGGTTATTTCCTCGGAGAATCCGCAGCAATTAGCAGCCCAGGGTCCTTTGGATGAAAGGCAGCCTCGGGTCATTTCCCTCATGGGACCTGGCTGCTGGCACAACAGGGACACCGCAGATTTTTGAGGAGAGCTGAGCAGGGACAGTGTTTCAACATTTGAACGTCACACACACCAATTCCCCCTGCTTTACTAACACTTCGTTGTAGGAGAAAAGCAGCTGGCAGCATATAGGCAGCTCGGGGTCCTTGCACGCAGACAGTGCAGACCTGAAGTGCAGAAATGAGTGAGCAGGGACAGCGGGACACTTGTAGAGAGGTGAGCTTCGGGACTTGGCCGGCCACATTTAGTTGCAACGCGGTCTGGCCCGCCAAAGTCCGAAATTGAGGAGCATTTTGCATATTGGCCGCATCAGGCGGCCACTTCGCATTCTGATCGGCCAGAACCCGAAGTGGCCAGACTTTGGGTTCTCGCCGTAACATATATATGGTGGTTAGTAGTAAAGTGGTTTTAATTGGTTCCCCCTTTCAAAAAAAATTGTCTTAGACTACAATAGTAACATAAACTTATTGACTATGATAGGCAATAAATTATCAGCTCCTCCGAGAAACAGTGATGTGACTGTGTAAATACACAATAATGAGCATAATGATATAGTACACACAGCACAGTGTGCTCATTCAACTGACGCAATCTGAATGCATTGGAGACATTTATGACAGTTATTCTAAACTGATTTGGGAGATTCTCTCTGACCAATTGGAAGTTCAATGAAAATCTTTCAAATCTTCCAGCGGCAAAGTTCATCCCTGATAGTCAGTTGCACTGAAAATTAAGATAGATTGTGCCCGATCCAATTCACTTTTTCTCCAAAATTTTCTCCCAGGTGATATTTTCAAGTCTTATAATAAAATGCCCTTTAAGCCACCAGGAAGCAAGAAAATACTTAAAATAATTTTGAAAGTATTTTTTCACCTTCTTTTTGGTACCTTTCAGTTGCAGAGTGCTGAAAAGCTATATACCGTATATACTCGCATATAAGCCGACCCGCATATAAGCCGACCCCCCAACTTTTCCCTGAAAAAACTGGGAAAAATGATTGACCCCCATATAAGCCGGGGGTAGGAAATGCTGGATTGGTGCAGCCCCCCAGTGTGTCCCAGTATAGCTAGTATAGTGCCCAGTATAGGTAGGTAGTGTCCAGTATAGCTAGTATAGTGCCCAGTATAGCTAGTAAAGTGCCCAGTATAGCCAGTATAGTGCCCAGTATGGGTAGGTAGTGCCTCAGTTTAGCTAGTATAGTGCCCAGTTTAGCTAGTATAGTGCCCCAGTATGGCTAGTAAAGTGCCCAGTTTAGCCAGTATAGTGCCCAGTTTAGTTAGTATAGTGCCCAGTTTAGCCAGTATAGTGCCCAGTTTAGTGCCCAGTTTAGCTAGTATAGTGCCCAGTTTAGCCAGTATAGTGCCCAGTTTAGCCAGTATAGTGCCCAGTTTAGCTAGTATAGTGCCCAGTTTAGCCAGTATAGTGCCCAGTTTAGCTAGTATAGTGCCCAGTTTAGCTAGTATAGTGCCCAGTTTAGCCAGTATAGTGCCCCAGTTTAGCCAATATAGTGCCCAGTTTAGCCAATATAGTGCCCAGTTTAGCTAGTATAGTGCCCAGTTTAGCCAGTATAGTGCCCAGTTTAGCCAGTATAGTGCCCAGTTTAGCTAGTTTAGTGCCCAGTTTAGCTAGTTTAGTGCCCAGTTTAGTGCCCAGTTTAGCCAGTATAGTGCCCAGTTTAGCCAGTATAGTGCCCAGCATAGGTAGGTAGTACTCCCGGCTCCCCCCCCCCTCCCCTCCCCGCCGCTGCTATTACCTGCAGGCAGCGGCCGCTTCCTAATCCGCGTTCGTGCCAACTAAAGAAAAGAGAAAGCCATCTAGGGCATCACATCCAAGGATTTAGACTACACAATGTCTCCAATTCAAGTATTAATCTTTATTTAAACAAGCTAGTTCACAGTAAAAACAATTAAAATTCATTATTGGATAAACAAGAAGATGTGAACCATCTATCAGATCTCTACGATTCTGGATGCAATGCTGCATTTATCCACAAGATGGCGATATTGCCTTATTCTTCGTATAAAGTGGTGTTAATGAAATATGATTTAAGTTCCGCTTTTTTATTAATGATTGATGTATAAACTATTTGGATATTGTTTATTTTGATAAATTAGATGTCTATATTAAGCTATTATATGATTATTGATTTATCTCTAGCTGTGCCCAGGATGCGTGCGCGCGCCGTAGGAAGTTAGGGATTAACTAACTCAGGGACACGTCATCTGAGTCAGGAGGAGCGTGCGGCAATCAGAGCGCACGTCCTCCGTGACCAGGAAGTGCGGCCGCACTTCAATGCATGGCGCAGATAGGAGGATAAATAGGACTCAAGCGGGGTTTGCTGGCAGCCTCTTTAGAAGCAGCACAGAGCTGCGACCGCGTAAGGCGTCTCCCCGGGCTCCCCACGATTACCCTTCGGTAAGCGGATGCTTTCACTGGGCACGGAGTTGTCTACTTGATTCACAATTTTAGTGTACTGGACATGCGCTTCACTAGTAACTGCGGTGTTTGTTTGTATAATTTTTGATTACACTGTATTGCATTGGTTTTGTGGTGGTCTGTGTGTATGCGCACGCCCATTATTTTTCGATGGGTGTGGGCATGCACACACCTACCCACCTTCAAGCACTGGCACTTTTTCTTATTTATGTTTGTTTATATGAATTGATTATTGATGTTCACATATGTACTTAAATTTTGAGGTTATGGCATTTGCACTTTTGTATTGCACTCCAAGCACTTTACAGTAATATTTTGCACATAATCGGCATCTGCTTGAATTTGAATTGTACTTATTGATATATATAGATCTATTTATTCTATTGTTGGTGGGGATACATATCCATTATATTGGTAGCCCCTGGGAGCTTTTTTAATGAATTTTAATTGTTTTTACTGTGAACTAGCTTGTTTAAATAAAGATTAATACTTGAATTGGAGACATTGTGTAGTCTAAATCCTTGGATGTGATGCCCTAGATGGCTTTCTCTTTTCTTTAGTTGGCATGTTTCTATGTTTGATTGCCACAGGGCTAAATTTAAAATGCACAGAAGTGCACGATATTTGACAGTGCTCAATTGTGTTTGTATGTCCTAATCCGCGTTCCTCTTCTTAAACTTTTCAGCGTGTATCACAGCAGCGCGCCCGGCGCTGCTGCTGTGACGATGCAGAGTGCAGGAAAGAGCGCAGCTCCCTATAACGGCGATCTGTATCGCCGTTACCAAGGGAACCGCTCTTTCCTGCCCCTGCATCGTCACAGCAGCAGCGCCGGGCGCGCTGCTGTGATACACGCTGAAAAGTTTAAGAAGAGGAACGCGGATTAGGAAGCGGCCGCTGCCTGCAGGTAATAGCAGCGGCGGCCGCGGGGGGAGCGGGGAGGGGGGGGGATCGGGGCGCGGAACCCCCACCACCCACCACTATACCACCAGGGAAGACTCGCATACAAGCCGACCCCCCAACTTTTGACCCCCTTTTTGGGGGTCAAAAATTCGGCTTGTATGCGAGTATATACGGTAACCACTTTGTCCTCCTTGACGTAGTTCTACGTCAAGGAGGACATGTGCGCTCCCGCGCACTCCCGCTGCTGATCGCGCGCGTGCAGATTTGTTAGCCCAGGAATCAATGAATTGGGCCATGGTGCCCGATCACTGATTCCTTTCCCCCGCAGAAAAAGCGACAGCTTCTCTCGGAAGCTTCGCTTTTTCTGACTCCTATGTCCCTCTAAGCGTACATTGTACGCTTAGAGTGACGTCATGTAAACAAACTCAAGGTTGTGGCCAAAAAGTAAAACTACATCTAAATGTAAAAAAAATAAAAATGCACATATATTTACCCCAAACAAATACTCTGGTTTATTTAAACAGTTCATTTGTTTTAATATGTATTCGTAACACATTGTTTATAGCCTACTCTCTTGTTACATCTGTCTGCTAATGGCTATCATGACCTTCACACCTATAACAAGTGTAGCCACAACAAGACCTGATCTGAAGGATGGAGCCTTTTATTGGAGTAAGTAGTTGGACCCTCTCAGCTCGGGGCCCCCTGCAGGTGCAGGGGCTGCTCCCCTGTAGCTGTGCCCCTGCCGGAAGATGTAAGCAGACAGCGCAGGGGAGCAGCATTTATAACTAACCCAGGATCTGGACACTCGCAGCCCATATTTTTCGGGTCCTCCAAGGCTCTCGATCCCTCGGATGAAATCACAGTTTGTCACATGATGACAGATGGTGATCCCTGTAGGTGGAGCGCCACTCGGAGGACAGTAAGAAGAATTTTAGCACTGGTTCCTTTGGAGCTGAGTAATGTGCAGGGGCCATTACAGCATTTCTTGGGGGTATGATTTTTTTCTGAATTTTAAGGTCTAAAAGCACATTAAAAAATGTACCGCCTCTATACCCTAAAATTGGGAAAGAATTATGCCACCAAGGAGGATATAGCTACACTGAAGTAAAGAACTTATAAAGGTAAGATACTTACCTCAGTAGTGGGAAGCCTCTAGACAGTCCAGAGACTTCCTTGATCCTCTTGCAGCCCACTGCTTCTTATATTAAATCACCCTCTATATCTAGCATACTATATGATGTATAATGTGCTGTCTGAAGAGCACACTATTGCACTACAGTCCTTCCATATAACAAAAAGCAGACTTTAGTCAAATATATTTATACCTTCAACACAACTCACTTTTTCTTAAACTCTGCGCCTGAAAGGGGTAATAACCACAACACCACAAAACAGTAAAAATGTGATGTTTTAAGATTTATTGACCATGCTATTAATGTAAAATGGCTGCGCTATTAATGCAGAATAAATATGATTTTTTTATTCACTACATTGAAATACAATTAGATGTTTGCTTTGGAAAACCTTAGTTCACCCAAAGACAGAGAATAAAATGGCAAAGGAATCAACCCATATGACTATTAATCTTGCATTTAGATTGTTCCATCAGAGGAAAACAGGAAATGTGAGTCAGAGTGTAGAAGAGCTGTGTGTGCATATGACTCAGCTATCAATGTCACATCTTGTTTCTAATTCCAGCTGATATAAGGACCTTTTTACTGCTATTTGAGAAATCATAGATCTGCATGGTATAGTGATGTGTGTGTTTCAGTTTTTACATATCAGCTGTTCTTGTACTTCTTAGATACCTCTCTGGGGTTTACATATGAAGCTCAGGCCTTTCTGTCATGAGTATTAGAACTTCTGTCATATAGCCTGTATGACTAATTATAACTACACACTTACATTTTCTCCTCAGTAGAATAACAGTCAAGAGATACCCATTTAGGATTTATTTTAACAAGAACAAGCTAACCAAACTGAATTTTTTTTGTTATGCTGGATTAACAAATTACACAAAACACTTACACTTGTGCTTAGTAGTACAAACAGAAAAACTCAGCAAAGTCATCAGGCTCTACAGTCTGGATTCAAATAATAGACTATTTAAAAATTGAATTACTGAACAGCTTCTTCGGTTATCAAAAATTCATTGTCAAGGAGGATTGTCATTATTATGATGGGTTATATATTAGTTATAGGCAATATTTTTTCCTCAAAAAGTTTCAATTAGAACATATACAAAAAGTTTGCAAGACAGCCAAAATAAATGTAATAAATTGATTAAGATTGTGTAACCTAAAAAAAATACACTCTCAGGCATGGGCGTCTGCAGAAAATTTTCCAGGGGGGGCAAAAAGGTGAGGAAGAAAGATTCCGGGGAGGTAGTGCGCGCCGAAAAATATAGGGGTTACATTGTGCGGCGCCGGAAAATGGGTGTGGCCATGGACCAAAAATGGGTGTGGCTATGGACCAGAATGTGGGTGTGGCCACAGGTGAAGACAAATTTACATGAATTTAGCAATGTGGGACATTAGATTAGGAGTGGTGGCGAACCTTTTGGAGGCTGAGTGCCCAAACTGCAACCCAAAAGTCACTTATCTATCGCAAAGTGGCAACAGCAATTTAAACTAAATAGAAACGTTTTAACTCATACATGAACATTATGGAAAATCCAAGTTGAAAATAAACTGTGAAAATAAACAATAATTTCATCCATCCTACTCCTGAAATTTAATTATTTTTTTTTAGTACCTCCCAGTTTTATTTTCGGTTTTAAAAAACTAAAAAAAAGTAGGTTTAATGCTAGTGTCTCATGATGATGATTCAGCTTTTCCCATAGTCTCGCAGTTAGCAATCATGTGACCCCCAACAAGACAAATTCAGCAATCATGAGGCCCCGAACAAATCATGAGGCCCCGAACAAGACACATTCAGCAATCATGATGCCCCCAACAAGACAAATTCAGCAATCTTGACGCCCCCAACAAATCATGAGGCCCCCAACAAGACAAATTCAGCAATCATGATGCCCCCAACTAGACAAATTCAGCAATCATGAGGCCCCCAACAAATCAGGAGGCCCCCACCAACACAAATTCAGCAGTCATGAGGCACATAAATAGATAACATTTCACATAAATAGGCAGAATGCCCCCTTAATATGGTAGACACCTCTCACCTGGCTTCTCAATTCTCCTCTACTGGCTGCTGTGCCTGGCATTACTGTTTTTGGCTGGATTAAGGATGATGTGTGGGCTGAAAGGCCTTGCGGCCGGGCTGGCTGACGGTGATGCTGTGGCTGGGTTGGCTGGTGGTGATGCTGTGACCTGGCTGACAGTGATGCTGGGCTGTGCTTGGCTAGTTGAAGTAAACGCTGTAACAACAAGGTCCTGAATATCTTTTACCATATGCTTCCCAGGTCTAAGACCTTATATCAACATTTTATTTACAAGCAAGGTTGGGAAGAAAAACTAAATTGACTGAAGTTATACAATTATCAAAATGATTTGTTTATTTATAAATCCATAATAAAAGATTTAAAATTCAACCACAGCGCAAACACATGGTAAGAGATACATTAGCCTGATATCCACTGTTTTAGCCAACTGGGCCCAAGTTAACAAATGTCCATGACTCGACAGTCAAATGGAGGGAATAACCATGGTTATCCAGAAAAATATTGCATATGCATATATATGTGCACAATGAAATATAACTGCACTCTTAAAGGGACACCGTGCAGTGCAGAAACTATGGAAAGATGCATATCATTTTAAAGCTCTCTTTCTCCTCTATCTAATGATATATAAACCGCCACCCTACGCCTTTTAGTTTTCGTTATTTTCGTGATTGAAATTGCCGATTGAAATAGACTAAAAGGCGTAGGGACGCTGTTTAGGTGTCGCCAGAAAGAGGAGAAAGAGAGCTTTAAAATGATATCCATCTTTCCATAGTTACATTGTATTACACAGGAAGACTTTTTCTGCTGAATGGAGCTGCTGACTTTGAGAAAAAGTTGCCCTGTGTAATACAATGTAACTATGGAAAGTTGGATATCATTTTAAAGCTCTCTTTCTCCTCTTTCTGGCGACCCCTAAACCGCGGCCCTACGCCTTTTAGTTTTCTATATTTTCGCGATCGAAATCGCGGCCGCGTCAATTTCAATAGCGAAAATAGTGAAAACTAAAAGGCGTAGGGCGGAAGTTTATATATCATTGGAAAGAGGAGAAAAGGAGGAGAAAGAGCGCTTTAAAATGATATGCATCTTTCCATAGTTTCTGCACTGCTCGGTGTCCCTTTAAATAGCTATAGAGATTCCCAGCAGTCAATCCGATGTTAATATTCCACGTTTTCCTCTGCGATGGTTAAAACAGAACCTGGTTCACCAAAATAATTCCTTGTGCAATATCAGACATATAGTTGAGAAAAGTCCCAGAGTCTCTGACCACATATATTGTTATCACTGTATTTGTTCCTCTATGTTGGTCAATTGTGTATTGTCCGCCAGGAAAATTCCTTATGCAGTTGCAACCATAAGAGGGCAAAATTCATCAGGGGTATTGCACCTGGACCTTTGCATAACCACCTGTAAAGGTCCCAGGACAAAGTTCATCAAAGATATTGCACCTGGACCTTTTTAGCACCACCTGCAGAGGTCCCAGAATCAGCATATATCAGGCAAAGTCACATGATTCCAGCACGTGTAACATGCTATATTTGGTCACAATAGAAACAGCACTATATATATTCCTTGAGTGGTCCGCCAGGATTTAATCCTTGTGCAGCAGCATCCCCAAAAAGTGAGACACTTAAGGGATCTCTATTCAGGTTCTCTTTAGGTGAGAAGGACATATATATACAGGATCTTCTCAAAAAATTAGCATATTGTGATAAAGTTCACTATTTTCTGTAATGTACTGATAAACATTAGACTTTCATATATTTTAGATTCAAATACACACAACTGAAGTAGTTCAAGCCTTTTATTGTTTTAATATTGATGATTTTGGCATACAGCTCATGAAAACCCAAATTTCCTATCTCAAACAATTAGCATATTTCATCCAACCAATAAAAAAAAGTGTTTTTAAAACAAAAAAAGTTACCCTTCAAATATTTATGTTCAGTTATGCACTCAATACTTGGTCGGGAATCCTTTTGCATAAATGACTGCTTCAATGCGGCGTGGCATGGAGGCAATCAGCCTGTGGCACTGCTCAGGTGTTATGGAGGCCCAGAATGCTTCGATAGCGGCCTTAAGCTCATCCAGAGTGTTGGGTCTTGCATCTCTCAACTTTCTCTTCACAATATCCCACAGATTCTCTATGGGGTTCAGGTCAGGAGAGTTGGCAGGCCAATTGAACACAGTAATACCATGGTCAGTAAACCATTTACCAGTGGTTTTGGCACTGTGAGCAGGTGCCAGGTCGTGCTGAAAAATGAAATCTTCATCTCCATAAAGCTTTTCAGCAGATGGAAGCATGAACCCACTTTTGAACCAGAAACAGCGGCAGAAGCGCCTGACCTGGGCTACAGAGAAGCAGCACTGGACTTTTGCTCAGTGGACCAAAGTACTTTTTTTGGATGAAAGCAACTTTTACATGTTATTCGGAAATCAAGGTGCCAGAGTCTGGAGGAAGACTGGGGAGAGGGAAATGCCAAAATGCCTGAAGTCCAGTGTCAAGTACCCACAGTCAGTGATGGTCTGGGGTGCCATGTCAGCTGCTGGTGTTGGTCCACTGTGTTTTATCAAGGGCAGGGTCAATGCAGCTAGCTATCAGGAGATTTTAGAGCACTTCATACTTCCTTCTGCTGAAAAGCTTTATGGAGATGAAGATTTCATTTTTTCAGCACGATCTGGCACCTGCTCACAGTGCCAAAACTACTGGTAAATGGTTTACTGGCCATTGTATTACTGTGCTCAATTGGCCTGCCAACTCTCCTGACCTAAACCCCATAGAAGCTGTGGGACATTGTGAAGAGTAAGTTGAGAGACGCAAGACCCGACACTCTGGATGAGCTTAAGGCCACTATCAAAGCATTCTGGGCCTCCATAACACCTGAGCAGTGCCACAGGCTGATTGCCTCCATGCCACGCCGCATTGAAGCAGTCATTTATGCAAAAGGATTCCCGACCAAGTATTGAGTGCATAACTGAACATAATTATTTGAAGGTTAACTTTTTTTGTTTTAAAAACACTTTTCTTTTATTGGTCGGATGAAATATGCTAATTTTTTGAGATAGGAATTTTGGGTTTTCATGAGCTGTAGGCCAAAATCATCAATATTAAAACAATAAAAGGCTTGAACTACTTCAGTTGTGTGTATTTGAATCTAAAATATATGAAAGTCTAATGTTTATCAGTACATTACAGAAAATAATGAACTTTATCACAATATGCTAATTTTTTGAGAAGATCCTGTATGTGCATATGTATCGCTCCCTTTGGGTGTCTATAGGCATCAAAGTCTTTGCAATTTAATGAAGTGCTGAATAAATCAAGTTCATGGTATTGCGTGTTTGTTGTATAATCATCCAGAGCCGCTTATGCCATAGATACCTCCTCGGGTCCAGAGTTCGTGCACAGTGCGATCTCCCATGTGTGGTGCCAGGTCAAGGAATTGAGCCCAATAGCCAATGGCTATTGGGCTCAATTCCTTGACCCGGCACCACAAATATAGCATGTTACACGTGCTGGAATCATGTGACTTTGCCTGATATATGCTGATTCTGGGACCTCTGCAGGTGGTGCTAAAAAGGTCCAGTTGCAATATATTTGATGAACTTTGTCCTGGGACCTTTACAGGTGGTTATACAAAGGTCCAGGTGCAATATCCCTGATGAATTTTGCCCTCTTATGGTCGCAACTGCATAAGGAATTTTCCTGGCGGACAATACACAATTGACCAATATAGAGCAACAAATACAGTGATAACAATATATGTGGTCAGAGACTCTGGGACTTTTCTAAACCATATGTCTGATATTGCACAAGGAATTATTTTGGTGAACCAGGTTCTGTTTTAGCCATCGCAGAGGAAAAAGTGGAACATTAACCATTTACCGCCATCCTAACGTATTAAAACGTCATGCTTACCGCTATTAACAGCAACATGACGTTTTAATACGTCGCGCATTCCCGCCGCTGCTACCGCCGAGTGTCCGCCGCTACCGCCGCCATTACCGTCGGGATCCCGTGCTGGGTGATTGGGGAAGAGGACCGAACAGTCCTCT